>NC_138656.1:14543361-14980861 GCF_964273445.1 Streptopelia decaocto | reverse complement strand
AAGATCAGTCAATCTAGAATGACAAACCTCATTATTTTCCATTTGCTTAAATTATATATGAAGGTCAGTGAATGTATACAATTAGACTACAGTGTCAAGCCACTTCTTGTGGCAATTTGCAGAAAATACTACTTTTGCATAAGCCAAGTATATTTCTCTCCACAGAATAAGGTAATCAGCTGAGGAATAAAAAAAAAGAGTCTGTAGCTGTAACTGGAAAAAAATTGTGGATGCAAAAGGTGGTATTAATCTTATCTTTACTAAAAGTAATGTAATGTGAAAGTCACGCAACTGGTCTAAGCTACTTGTTTTGGGTATCCCAGTAGTCTCTGGAGATAAATGCCTCCAGAGTACAGTTACCCCATCCAAGACTGGTGTGATGAAACAGTCATCCAGCAGGTGTCTGTCTCTGTTGTTAAGGGGAAAAGAGACAGGATGAGTAGCTTGAACTAGACACATGGATTTTACATAAATAAGCATAAAAAAGTAAAACATATAATAAACGTTATCATTTTGAAGATACAATGTATTTTGTCACTTTATTTTTCAATACTTTATTAGGTGACTTTTTGTGTTTGAATTACAAATTATATAATAAAAAGGAAGAACACTTAATCCTACAGTAAAAAATCCTCATTAATATTAAGAACTGCTGTCTTCTGTACTCTTGAGAGTCTCTTTACGTGCTTGTATCTGGACTGCAAGTCTAGATCCTGATATACTGTCAAGGTTGAAGTCTGCATGTCTGACAGCCTTTCTTAGTTTTTACCGATACTCATGGCTTTTAAGATCACTACAGTTCACTGAATACATAAAGAAAAATCTAGAAGGTCTATTTTTGCTCCAAACCATTTCTTGACGATTTTTGCCAATTTTATATATTTGTTTATGATCTGCTTTCCAATTATTTTGTCAGATTGAAGTGTGTACAAAACATAAAGTGCATAGCAGAGGAAGCAATTGTAAAAGCTTCAGAGCTCTGATGGAAAAAAACATAGGCTCTTGACAGTGGCTCCGGAGCCTGTGAGCCAAATGTGTCAATAAAATCCCAGTATCAGGCTGAATGCTGAAACATTTTACAGATTAAAAAATAACAATTAAAACAAAAGTCTCTCAGCTTGAGTCATCCGAGACACAAAACAAACCACGTTTCCATTTTGTATATGTACATAGTAGACACTAACTTCTGCTTGCAGATCTTTCTATAGCTTTTACTGCTGAATATTGTTTACCAGAAAGAGAAATACCTGTGGCAGCGATGCTCTAGTAATTGTCATACTTAAATGACGGGTTTCCACAGAATGACTTTTCGGCAAGGTTAATGCAAAGAGTGGCAGCCCTTGTTTTATGTTCTGTTATTCACCCTCCCTCTAAGTGGGCTGCAGTCTAGGAATCTTTCCAACTCCGAGGATAATCCTGATGGATGAGTCTGAGCAGCTGTTGCGTTTTTGCCTGCATCATCTATGCCCAATAGCACATAGCACATAGCATTAGACCACCTTTCTTTGGAAGCTGCTGCTTTACTTGACTGTTTGTTAATGGGCCTATAGTTCAAAGGACTTCATGAGATGCTGTTGCAGGCTTTGTAATTTATCTTAAAAAAAAAAAAAAAAAAGCAATAATTATTTTCAGATTGACTGGAAGGCCTGCTCAGGAATACAGCAGTTATCTCTTTTTCTAGTTTGGACCTCATCATACATTCACACTGGACCAAAATCAAGCAGTTCTTATGTTTTGGCCATCTTATGTGATTGTACAGTGCCCAGCAATATTAGCCTTAAATTCTGACTGGTACTTTTAGATATCATTAAAGTGCACAACTAATCTTCTTCCTCTGGAAAATGTCTAGGAATGTTTCTAAAAAACACATGCTATGAACACATCTATTATGGTTAAATAATATACCATTAATTTACAATATATGTATGTTTACTCATTAAAAGAATGTAAACTTTTGCATAGCAAGTGCATATTCCATCCACTTTAAATGTATTAAGTATATAGTTCAGATCTTATCCTTCACTCCATATGCAATGAAAGTAGAACTCTGAAAGCAGGATGTCTAGAAGGCAATCAGTAACAACAACTATAAAACAATACTACTGAATTGGCTTTCAGATGATATAAAGTGTATTCCTTGATTTTCAGCTATTTCTGTATTCATGGTCTATAAAATGGTATAATTATAATGTTTTATTTATGGCCATAGAAAATTGCGGTAACACTATTATATGAACAAAATTAATGTATTTTAGTTTCTAAAAAAAATGAATTTTATGGTAATGTAGTTCTTGTGAAGTCCATCAGACAGGCAGTCCGAGGAGCTGTGCACAGAGAAGCTGTGGGCTGTGAACTTCTATGGGTGCCGCCAGTCTTTTGTTGGGCACTCTCACCATGGCAGAGGCAAGGACAGGGTTCATGGTGCCATTTTATGACAGGGACAACCATCCATTATGAGCATTATGGAATGAGGTGGCAATGATGTCACAAGATACGACAGTCATCTCTCAGATTATAATCACGTCTAGTCACTATTGATGAAGGTCTCACTTGAAAAAGCAATGGCAGCCTTGGAATTAAGGAGGAATTATATCCCAATGGACAAGATCAAGTATTTGAACCTGGAAATGCAGCACACTGATTCAAGCTGTGCTCTGTACTCACTATATCACTGATGTTGAGGATATGGGGGGAATTTAGGGGATCCACGGGCTTTATTCAGGCCATTTGCTCAGAGATCATTTTCACTGTGAACAAATGTCAAACTGAGTTGTGTTTATGAGTTGTTAATTTCTGATTCAATTCATTTCTCAGCATAACGACATTAGGAGGTCGGTTCATACTGATGTTCAGCTTCTATTTTTCTGTGTAAGTATCAAGTAAAGTGTGCAAACAACCTTGTGCTGGACTGAGCTAGTTATTGAAGAAATTTTGTATCTGCATGTCATACTGCCAGGTCTGCTTCTGAAGGGGGTTATTGAACATTATCTGAAAAATTAAAGAATAAATTACAATTATCAAATAATGATTAGTGAGTAAAAATAATGCATTTCTAAAAAGGAATAACCCCATGGGACTGAAGTTCATGAAACGTCTGAAGTTTAGAAATGTATCTATTAATAAAGTAGAGATTTCCAAAATGTTTACAGGAAAAAACCTCTTAACACTACTGTTGAAAGTACTGTTTGAGGCTTACTCATGACCATAGTGCCACTTTTGCATATTCATGCAAACACTGCATTTACATGTAATAGCTAAATAATAAAAGTAGTATACTTGCAGTAGTAAAGAATGTAGGTACTATGTTCACTTTCACAGTGTATGTATGGGAATAGCAGAAGAATGGCGAGGAGGAGAATTGTAAATACACTCAACAAATGCAGCTAGGGTGTAGAAGAACACATAAATCACAAGTAGAATCTCCGTGTTCACATAACAGGCCTATGAAAAGTGTCATAATGGCACCTTATCATACATCCTTGAGACTTTTGCAGTCAAAGATCAAAGCAGTGGGGTAAACTGCGCCTGCATGGATCCCTATATACAGGTCAAAATTAGCAGGCTTGTTGATCTTCAACCAGGGCTGAATTCTGCAGCGCCTGCATCTCCGCCTTTGTCACCTCTGCCTAGGAGCTTAGGTGCTGTTTCAGAGATCCCCTGGTAGCGAGGTAACAAAAAATAAATTGGCTCTTTATGGTTGTACTCATGGCCTTTGGTTGTTCTTGTGACCTGCCTGTGTTGGCTCACACAATATATGTATCTCTTATTGCTTACTTTTGATACTTTTTATTGGTATGTATAAGACATTTAAAGAAATATACCCTAATCATTGATTCTAATTTGGTAAAGTTGCAGAAACTAGTCTTAGTGTCAAGTTTCTAATAACATCTGCATTAATTAATTAATTAAAATATTAAGTTCTGGCACATTTCATATTTCAAAGATTTTATACATCAGGCTTTATTAACATACTGGTTAATAAAGGCAATATTTATAGATTATTTATAAATCAGTGTGAACCTTTAATTTTCATTAACTTTTCACAAGATATAGAAAATATGTTATAATTTTATGAGATACTGCAAATTTTATTTCTGTTATCGGTTGGTATTTTATTTTAGATATGATTACTTACTGTTCTGTGGGGTCTTTCGTATAGTTTACAGGAGCTTTATTTTGTTGCTCTATTTACACCTGAATTGTACTCAGATTACTACCCTGTTTAATAATTAAGTAATAAATACACAAGTAATGACAAATATGGAAATACAATACCATATGAAGGTAACTGGTTACATATGCTATCATTTCATTCTAGTATGCACACATGTTTACACTGACCCACTTCCAAACAAAGGAAATCTCCTAAAGTTTATTTCTGTCCCCTGGCAGTAGAGCCTAGACATCCCTACTTTTGATGACATGCCAGAACTTCTCCATATTTCTCATTGATTTCTGATAATTTTCTGTCTCTTCCAATGCCTTTTATTATATTTTTGATAATCAGACAGATAGCTACAGTGTGGTCTTTTTTATTTTACAATAAATGTAAAAGCACCCCCAAGTCCTTTTGGGTTAGATAAAATATTTTTCTGTTATGATAGTCCTGCTGATTTCAATGGGCAGTTTGGTTGCAGATGATTGGTAAAACAGGGTGATTAATAAGAATGAACTTCAAAGACTAATTAGGCTCCATTGCAAATACTTTCATGGCTGATCATCACTAGCTGAGACATGTCTGGCTGACAAACATTTCTAGAGTGACTAGATTTACTTGTCCCAAGTGTCATTTGATAGAAATAAAAATGCAGTTTTGTCCTGAAAAGGCAGAAGTTTTATTGATTATTTGGGCAATTGAGATGCATGTCACTATCCCCCAAAATTAACTTAATTAATAAAGTTTCTAACTACTACGGCTAAAAGAAAGATGAGAATAATAAATATTAATAAACCCATAAAAGCAGCTTTTTAAAATGTAGCTTTTGGAATTATAATTAATTACTGAGTCAACCTCAGTTTTATTAGCTAGCATCTGATTATAGACACTTTAAAAGTACATGATCAACTCAATTCATTGTTCAGACTTCAACTTGCCCTTACTGAAGTGAAAAAAGGCATTGCTCAAATAAATACCTGGGGTGAAAGCAGACGATCAGTTTCTACAGAGAAATACAGGGAACAGCCCCTCAGACAGCCTCAGTACCGCATCCTGACTGGCCAAGAATACCTCAGTAAGAAAACAAAAGACATCCCATATTTATACGCAGACATTCACCCAAATCCATCCAGGTTGCCATCCATGTGCAGCTTAGCATAAGGAAGAGAGATGAAGCAACATTTGTAAGGAAGAAGTGATCCAGATCTGGCTGAGGCCCTAGGAAATCTTGTCCCGGTTAGTCCTTCATTTCATGGCATTTTCTTCCTGAGAGGAGTGGAGGCTCTATTTGCTCAGTTCATCTTGAAGTTATAATTGTCATCTGCTCGAGTGCAGACAGATACTGCATTTTGCAAAGCAAATACTAAACCAGATGTAAGCCTGACAGAAACCAGACACACTGCATAGGCACAGTACATCTCTGCTCCTAAGACTAATGCCGTATGTATGGTCCTTCTGGTCCTGATGTGAAGTGCTTTTTTTTGGCCATAAGTGTGCTTCCCTGAGTGAAATGGAGCAAGGTTGAGTGGAGTGTAGGACCCATCTGAAACAATGAGTTGCTGCCCCTGTGGATGCAGCAAAGCTCTGACAAGGCAGCAGCTCCCAGCTTTTGATTAATTTTTAGGCTCTGAGGAAGATGCTGCCTTGTGCTATGGCTAATTACTGATAAGCAGCTGATAAATGTATCCATGTAAAGCAGAAAAAGAGGAGTACTATTACCAAAGTGGACAGGGCATCCAGAATAGACTGTATTTCCTTTAAGGAAAACAAACAATAAACAAACAGACAACCACAAAACCAACCAACCAAAAAACCACAAAAAATAACAAGAACAAAACAAAAAACCCACAAACAAACAAACCACAACAAAACAAAAAAGAACCCCAAAGATAAATCCAAAACCAACCAAACAAAAAACTCTCACCTTTTTAACAGAGGAAAAAGGAACTGTAGAGCAATAGCAAATCAGTACCTTACCTCAAGGTACTTACCATTAACGCATTTACTCCTTGATATTGCCTTTTACCTGTTCGGTTTCCCCAGTCCAACCTACCGGGAATGGTACAGTGAAACCTTTTTCACAGGTGGCCTCTGCAAATTACCCTGCAGGCAGCATCTCATCTGGAATAGAGACTGTGCTGTGGATTTTAATAAATTTAGAACTGGTTAGATTAAGAGCCCTGCCGCTAGATTATGCTGTTTATCCTTCAGAGCAGGTAAAGTAGGGGCAGCATTTATGACTTTTCTGCAAAATTTTTTTCAGAAGCAATAAAGCAGGCTCTGTTAAATAGCTAATAAATATTTCTGAGGGCCACTTTTGAGAGCTTCGTGTAAAATTTAGGGTTAAAATAGAAGGCTGTAGCTAAGGAAGAAAGGAAAATAAACTTTCACTCTGAAGTTCAACACAATGAAATCCTTTGGGTAGTGGTGTACACTTGTTCATGGATAGACAGATTCATATACATTCTGTCTCCTTTGATGAAAGATGGAAAGATCACAGCTGCTTATCTAAACGACTTGCAAGGTGCCTTGGGGACAAAATCTAGGAAATGCAGATCTCAAGTAATTTTCTTCCATTATGCCACCCAAATATGAGTTTACTTCACCATCTGTACTAAATAACATCAGTATATAACACCTTACAAGCTAGCTATTGGGTGAAGACCCGATCGTAAATACCAGTTTGGATCTTACTATATCCAGCAGAGGGCACTGGTAAGCACATACAGCTTTAAATGTATATTAAAAGTTTTTTGACAAATGCTTCAGAAACATTGATTAGAACTCTAATTGAATTATTACTGTTAGTATAATAACACATATTTGATAGTATAAAAGTTATTATTTCTAGGCTTTTGTGTCACTCAGATTATTACTTTCTCTTGCTGGCTAATGATTTAAGTGAATATATTAAAAAAATTGTATTAGTGCAGTAATGCTGTTTTGTCTCTTTTGTTACCTAAAATGCATACACTAAGTTTTTTCATCAACACAATTTTGAAGGAGAATCATTTAAGCATTAATAACTTTAATCAAATAGATTGTCTTGCTGCAATCAACACTGAAGCACTAATTATGGCAAGTGATACCCTGTATGCTGTTTCCAGATGAGCATAGATGATGTACTTCCTGCAGTTCCCATGTTGTGGAAATCCATGGCAGGGAAGTTAAAATAATAAGAAGCTGAGCATGATCACTGTGAACAAACTGAGTTTATTTCTGACTTTATAAAAGCATGTGAATGAGCATCACTTTCTACACCCAAATATGCTGAATATACAAATTACCAAGGATAAAATGGAATTAAGAAAGACCTACAATTCTCATTAAACATCTCATGCCTAGTTCAAAAGATGACATAAAGATGCAATGTGTTTTTGTTGTTTCTAGTCTACAGATTATAAGACTGGCTTGAGAAAGCATAGCAGGTGAGCTTTCTTTTTGGAAGACTGAGAGTAACTGACCTTTAATAAACTTCCTGCTTTTAGTATGCAAATTCACACATAGAGAAACTGGAACACAAGTTTCATTATTAAATTTATTAACTAATTTTTCATGAAAAGAAGGAAAAGAAAATGTCTAGTGTTATGAATAGAAATAAAGATAGAATGAAGACTGCAACTCAGTAATAAAAGGCTGCAAATCACTGGACTCAGTTTTGTTTTCACCAAAGTCAATGGCAGGATGTGACGAAAGTAGGAGTGGACCCTAAGAAAGTAGGAATTTTCTCTGCTGAGGCTGAATTCAAGTTAGCTCAATCAATATTTGAATGAGTGGGCCATCACAGTTTTCACAGGCACTTCATGTTTGCTGATCATTAAATGTCAGTGCAAGGAATTACATGGGCAGGATATAGTAAGAGCTGTAACAATCAGTGTTTTCTCTCACTGGTATTAATGTCATTAACTACCTTAGGAACAACTGTTCCTAAAAGCTGTGATGGCTATTGCAGCAAATGGTCTCAAGCAACTGCAGAATGTCCAGATAATCTGCTAGATATTTAGTTCTGCTGTTCTCTGCAGTTCCAGAGACACTTGGTACAGAAAACAGCTGTTCTCAGAACTGAAACCTCCTTTCCACATGGTCCTTTAGTCCTGCTTTTTTTGCCTTTCGTATTTTCTTCACACACTAAATTGAAACATTGTCCACAGAAACCTGCATCATTCTTGCCTGGCTGTTAGCTAAGCTCCTAAAAACGTTCTCGGTACCTCATTACATTCTCTGCTCTTGATTAATGCACATTAAGAACAATTGACTTGACAACTGGCTTGATACGCATCAAGTCTCTGTATGCAGAGAAAGCTTTTGACAGAGTGGTGTGGAAAGCATTTGCTGGTCTAAAAAGGTTAATGTTGTCTTTTCTGTTCTGTTCTTTGCTAGGAGAACAATGGCTGTTCGATATTTATCCCAACCTGAGTAATTTAAGTACTCAAGGTTGCTATCTTGGGTTATAGGCAGTTCAAGATTACTTACCATTTTGCATTACTATAAAAGAGGAATTTATACTGGGTTTGCTTCAAAGTAGAAACCATTATTTAGAGCTTTTCTCCTTAGGAATATTTGGAAAAGATGTTAATCATTTTGACTTAAATCTATGTGGTTCTTTTTCCTGATAGCAGAAAGCTTAGAAAAAGTAGAGCTAGAGACTATTAATGATGAAAATGCCTGTTATTTATACTCTCTGTACATAAGCTGGCTTTGGTTATTCATTATAGTGGGAGAAAACAGCATGGGAAGGATGGCACTCTGTTACTGATGCTATATGCTATATGTTTTGTGTTGGTGGGTTTTGTTTTGTTTTGAATTCATCTGTGATATCTACTTCTGTGTGCTCACATTTAGAGTATCAAAGTTCAATACTCACTTAGTATAGAATGCTAAAGTTCACTCAGTGAATCACTATCACTTCAGATACTCTGAAGTTACCTGTAAGCACATTTTTTTCAGATCAAGGATCTGACTTCTCCACTGCTTCGGTTTGTGATGGCTGAACACAATAAAACAAGTTTCCTAACTCCCATCCCTACAGTTACAGAGATCATTCCCACTCCAAAGGATGTATGAATTTGACCATTGCTATTACTGTCACTTTTTAAAAGAATAAAATTTAAATCTTCTCCTACATGTAAAATAGCTCTTAGGATTCAGTATTGCAATTCGCTATCTATTTTTTCATATGCTGTTAAACAACAAGCTATATGGGAAAGGACTCAGAGGTGATGACCAGACACAAAAGAAGTATTTTCTTCCCTGAACAACTTGTAATCCAAATACTGTATCCTTTCTGCAGCAACCTAATTGTGCTGCCTGATACATTAAGTACCAGTAAAGAACAGTAAAGTACAACATCTTAACCCCCCACTTTACTGTCTTTAATTGCTGTTCGTTGTCCTTAACTGAAAAGCCATTAGGGACACTGGGGAACTTCTTAATGATCAATTCAAAGGAGAAGATGCCTTCATATCTGAAAATGTGTCACACAGAAAAAAAAGAGTTTTATGAGTATGAGTGGAATATTATGACACCAACTACAAGCATGAATGGCTGATAAGATACCTGTGGGAATTCAGGTGGGAACATGTTGGCCTGTATCAACTTTATAGAATATGGTTTTCCAACAACTGGCAGACTTTGAGGTAAGCTAAGTTAAGCATATTGGCTTGAAGAGATGTGTATAGAATTTTAGGGAAAGTAAATGCAAATCTTCATTGCACTTTGAACCTACTGTGTAACAGGCTACCATTTTAATCTCATAGAACCAATTCTCTTATTAACATATTCAGACCTAGGATCATCAAAGGCCTCCTGGACGTGGTTGAGCTGTAGGAGCTTTACTGAACTGAACAATTAAAATATACTCTTGGTGTTACCAAAGAGCATTTTTTGAATACTTTCAGTATTCATCATTTTACGTATGTACAGGCACTTGTGACTCTGGCATTAGCTGACCCTGTGACCCTTCAAGAAGTAATTTGCCCAAGCTGCCTGAAGGCACCTTTCATCTTCCTCTGGAGTGTTAAGTGACTCAGATAGCTCTATGGCAGGAAACACTTGGAGAAATCTGGAATAAAGCATAGAGATTGATACAGAAGATAAAACATAAAGTGTAAAAATAGCAATAAGAGATCTGCAGCAGATCAGATTTATGAAATACAAATTAAAATTATACCTAAAATTTCTCTATATTGTCTCAATGTGTAGACTTAACCTTCTCTGTAAATTATAAATATGAACAAGTGTTCTTGTTCATTTATTAGCAGCAAAAGATTTTTTTTTAAACGTACATTTTCTGTATATTTAAACTGAGCAGTTTAGCAACTGGTCCAGTCTTGTTATTGTTAAGAGAGATAGCCTTATATAACAGATCTGATTTGTGCAGCACAATGAAGTTTTGAACTCAGTTTATTGTTTGCTCCCAAATGAATTCTCCTCTGCTAGACAATGGATCATAGTGCCTGCAATTTACTGACCCTCCTGCTCAGGACAAATTTTCAGTTAGAGGAAAAGTAGAGCACTGCTTTTTCTGTGAGATTTGGTGACCCTTAGTGCAAACTTTTCCAGGCATGGCAGATCACATAAAAATTTTATACTTTATAAATTGTATGGGAAGTGTCCGTCATTCATCTTGGATTGTAAAACTCATACGATATGGAAGCTTTAAAGTCATTTTGAAAGAGAACCCATGGATAAATGCTATGCCAAGAGGCTGAGAAAAGTCAAAGGATTTGTTTTTCACCTGATCCTAGAGATACTAAAGATCTTGCACCTTTACTGAGGAATGCACATTTTTTTTTGAGCTGTCTTTAAGTTCTTAGAAAGAAATGCTATGGACATTTAGTCTTTTTTGGTCTTAACATACCTTTTACAGTCATTATGCCCAAATCCTGAATCTGTGTATCTGAGAGTATCCTGACTAATCAAATTGGAGTTGAAGTTGTCTCTGAAGGCCTGTATGTGGCAAACCATTTCCTCCACCTTTGCTAAACCATGATGTTTTCTTAGGGTTATAATCACACAGAATCACTGAATAGTTTGGGTTGGAAAGGACCTTTCAAGATCATCTGACCCACCCTCCCTGCTGTGGGCAGGGACATCTTTTACTAGATCAAGTTGCTCAAAGCCCTGTCTAACCTAATCTTGAATGATGGGACATCCACAACTTCTCTGGGCAACCTGTTCTGGCATCTCATCATCCCCATCATAAAAAATATCTTCCTTATATCCAGTCTAAATCTACTCTACACATGAAGCTCTACATATTTCATAAACCTGCTTGGACATCTCACTGCTATTCAGCATTAGTATTAATATGGCAACTTTTGTAAATAGAGTACTTTTCATCCACCAGTCTAAGGATGGTAGAGAGTTCTATTTTCCTCCCTTTTTTGAGTTACATAGAAAAATAACCTCCTGGCTTCTGTGGTTTGAGACACTTGCAGATATGTTTCTTTACTACATGTATAAAACTAAAGTTTTGTGCTGCTGTTCTAACCATCTAAATTTTATCCTGGCATTATATGACTTACTGATTCAGTTTTTATGAGAGCATATGAAGCAATTTGAATCAGTTTTGTATGTTGTTGTGCCCTTTCCCAACTGTCACTAGTTACATACTATGCCTATCTACATGTATTCATTCATGTTTCTTTTATTTACATTTGCTGCTTTACTTGGTCTCTCTGAACACAGTGACCAAAAGTCTCCTTCTGCGGTGTGTACTGAGGTCAGATGAGTGAACAAACCCCTCTGTGAAGTAATATGACTCTAAAAATATGTAATCTTTGTTTAACAAAATTTGTTGTACAGTACATTTGCCCACAGCATTTTCAATATGGTTCTGCTTGATGAGTGTGCATTCATTATCTTATTGTAAGTGTAGGTTCATCGGTTTGAACCAGAAAGAGCTGGCTTGTGAATTCATTCAAGCGATATATTCATGGAGGGTAAATGCCACATAGTAAAAAAAAAAACTGGTTGCGGCAATTATGACATTCTGGGAAGGAGGCTTATTGATACAAAAATGCCCTCGCAGTAGAAAAAAGAAGGAAAACAGGCTGCCCTAGGCTTTGACCAACTTTGAGGAAGAACTACTCCACAAATCAGAATATACTGCAAAGGCACAGAATAAACAAAATCTATGACATTGTAAATCTGAGCATGTTTTCATGTTTTCCGTTTTAATGGCACAAATGCATCTAAGATAAAATTTAGTGTTTTGTAGAAGTGCAGTAAATAGGTGGTAGCAATTAATGATACTGGGCAATGTGGAAGAGGGAATGGATGACTATGCCATGCCAGCTGACCCCTACAAAACCAGAAACATAAGCACAATTAGCTATATAACCTTTCTTTAGTGTAAAATAACAAAATGTTCCACAGTGGGTACACAGTGTATACAAATATTTTTTTTTTTTGGCTTTAGATTTTGATGTAGCAGTTGCCTACAGCAGAAATCATGGAGACCAGCAAAGTGTTACAAGATCTGAGAAGCAGGCTGACACCATGGTTTAAAAATGTAATCCTGAGTCATTTAAGCAATTTGCACACTTGTTACATCTTGAGTGATATGGACTCCAGCCACTGCCCACGTTTTCAGCAGGACAGTGTAATCGGGCAGGGTCCCAGGCTTGGTCCTTTCACCCTTCGTCCCAATCTACTACCTCACGGGACTCATATGTATCTGCAGTGGTACTCTGACACCTTCTGGTGTGAAAACTGTTCAGAGAAGCCCTGTTTTTAGGTTGCTCATTTAACAGAGCCACAGTTGCCCAGGGCCTATATGCCCTCCATGTTGCCTACCCAAAGTGTCATTATCTGCCCTGTCATCAGTCTCTAGGACAAATAAACCACAAAACAGCATGCACACTTTATAACACGGACAATTCTGAGAGTTACTGTACCTATTCTAGTGTACAGTG
The DNA here is from genome assembly GCF_964273445.1 of Streptopelia decaocto. NCBI lineage: Eukaryota > Metazoa > Chordata > Aves > Columbiformes > Columbidae > Streptopelia > Streptopelia decaocto. The sequence goes on along the minus strand of NC_138656.1, from coordinate 14,967,787 downwards.
TCTGCAGATTTAACTATAGAACAATGTATTAAGCAATAGTTCTCCTATTCCATGCATTAAATAAATTAAGGTTCATATATCTGCTATTCATTTACACTTGCTTTCCATGAACATTCAAAACTTCCAGCCATCTTCAGATGGAGACTTGTAGAAGGTGAACTTTCAGTACGAAAGCTTGAATTTCATCAACTACCAAAAGAAAAAAAAAAAAAAAAGCCTTATCCTAGTTATTGAATTAAATATCCAGTCAGATAGCAGGAATAATATAATTTGATTTGCGTAGTTGCATGTCAGATCTCTAACTAATTGACTGGCAAAAACCAAACTAGAAACTTCTGTTATTCACAGATCACTATGATAATGAACTTATTACTATCCAATGAAAAAATCCAATCCTGTGAAGAAATTAAAAAATAAATCTGAACAGCAAAAGCACTTGAAAACTTTTGGAATTCTTCATGTTCATCCCTTAGCTGTCAGAAACAGCTGCATGAAGAAACACATACACACCTTGAGAATGCTCCTTACAGAGAGCTATATAATCTGAAATATCCAAACATCCCACAGTTTCTCCTACCCACATTAAATTCAGTTTTCTTTCAAAGGTTCTGGGTATTTGGGTATTGTAATAAGATGAGCACTGCATCCTGTAGGTATTTATGATTAATGCCCTTGCCCAAACATAAATATAATTGTAAATAAAAACAAATTTAACTAATACACGATCATCAAATAGACAAAGAACCATTTCTTCCTCTTCTTCTTTTTTTTTTAATATCCTTTTTTTTTTTTTCCTAGATTTTGAAAGTGACATTCCTGACCTCTCTGAATTATGCTACCAGTACTCAGATGCATTCCCACATTTCTGCTGACAGCGCCTGCTCTCATTTCTCAGCATTTCTCCCAACTTGCAGAAGAGCTGGTTGAGGACTAAGATAACTGTAGCTTACAAGACATTGTCTTGCTGGGGATAAAGAAATTGCTGTAGCAAGCTGGACTGACTAGGGATTGGCTGTTCTGTTGAGATTTTGATTTATGTGTCTGAGTTAGTTATTCTCATCTTTAATTTTATATTGCAAAGTGCTCGATTTTACACAGGCAAATCTAGGGTGTCTAAGTGTTACTTTTGGTTCATATAAGTTTCTTGCACATTCATTGTCCTATATATAATTTACATAAGATTATGTGTTAGCAGTCCATGATTTAACTATGTGGCATTACATTCCTTTTACTTGAAAGTAATTTTTCTTTTATTCTGCTTTCACTTCTGTAAGGGCAAACATCATGATTTTTTTGTTAGTCAATGATTCGTTTTTGCCTGCATAAATAAGTGGTAGACCACTTAAATAAGTGGTCTAACAGCCTCTCAGACATCACCTGGACTTTCTTCAAATTCTAAATGCTAACTGCATTTTTCTGTTTCTTCCATACATAAGCTTAAACACTTCCCTTAGGCTGCTATGAAAGTAGAAAGGTACCTATAAGGTAGAGTGTCAAAGGTGAGCAAACAGCTCCATAACACTTTTCACTTTGATTTTGCCAGCACTTCAAGAAAATGCCGCAGTTGACACATTTTACTTGCCATGTTAAAATGTGATTGCATTGCATTGTCTTCTGTACAGACCTGGCATGTGAAAAGTGCCCCAGACTCACGTCATAAGGTGCATCAAACTGTGTGCAGTCAGTACATCTAGGTCAGTACTCTCTTTTATGCAGAGTAGAATAAAGCTTTGAAAGATTACTCTATATATCTATCTTCCTTTTTTTTTTAATGCAGCTTCACTGTTAGAATTATTCCATCCTGGTTGCATAGTTAGAAACCAGCTTCAGAAGAAAATCGAAATGTACACCTAAAACTAGCTGCTAATAACTACTGTGATGAACTAAACAACTGTCAGATTAGATCTCTTACAGTTCTAATGTACTACAGCTAATTTCTCAGTTAACCTTATGCAGCAAATAATTCCAATAAGTGCTGGGTTCCTGATTTAGAAATAGAACAAGCAAGTTGCCTATAGCATTAATGAATTCGCCATTGCCACCAATGGACCCAAGTGAGAAAATCAGGATTAGAAAACCTAGTTATTAACTTTTGTTTAAAAATTCAATCCAACAAAGCAAACAAGTGAAGATTTGGTAAAGGACATGTACTGTGATATGAAGTCATATCACACAGCAGTCTCATGAAAAAAGTGCTCACTCTCCTTAAAAAAATGGTATGCTGAAGAATTAGCTATAGTTAAAGCAAAACCTTATGATTAATTGTGATTAACACATGTAAATATTATATGAACAAATATTACAAATAATTGAGATTCAAAATAATAATAAATAGATAATGTTTTATTGAAATTTACTTTTTCATGGATCATTTGTGTATTTAATTCCAGACATGACAATCACTCTTTAAAAGATTATAATATGTCAATATTTGTGTCCCTAAAAAAAAAAAATGCAATAAATTATTTAAAAAAAAAACCAACTTCAAGTAAATTATCATTTCAAAACTGAGATATTTTAAAAGCTACCTTACTTTTGACCATTTAATGTGATTACTTGGAGTTAAATCTCTGGCTTGAATTTCTGACAAAATAAGAGTAAACACAACATGATGAATAGGATATGTCACATTAATAAGTAAAAAACTGGAAAAAATTAACTTGACATTTGAAGAATGGGAGAAAATGTCAAGAAATAATTATTTTTATTCAATATCACTTATGAGAAGCTGATTGTCCCTAACTAGGTCTGGGAGTGTGGTCAACGTTTATGTTATCTGTCTAGAGTTTCCATTCATTAAATGACATATAATCAATAATAATGTTACATGTAAAATGATTCCCCTCCCCCTCCCGCTGCATTTTGGTCCTCTGGCCCCCAGATGAGCCGTTCCGCACAGGTCTGCCTTGGTCTGAACCATTTTGCTGCAATTCACCTTCAGTCCTTTATTTTTATGTAGGTATCTGGGAAAACTTGGAAAGGGGATTACTAAGAATTACTAAGTTTCCTGCACTAACTGGACTGGAAAAATCTATTTATTCTATTTCTTCTTGGCAAAACACTACCTTAAGAGACTACAAACTCCTTAAACACTGCTCATTTGCTATGTATTTGATACAAAATGGATGTTTTGGACTGAAGCCCAAGGCCAATTACAGCTGCCTATGCAAAATGAAGTACTCTTAAACCCTGTTCACTCAAACGGTGAAGCATTCTTTATGCAGAGGGATCCTGTGTGCCTAAGCACCACTTAAAATCTTCTCCTGTATCAGGCTTCACCCATCAGCCCCAGGTCACTCTGGTGCAAGGGGTGACAGCAGGGAGCCTGCCCAACCACTGACACCAGTGAGTCTGGAGAGTTTTTCTTTTGTTATTGTCTTATTTATTTTTTACTAAAGAGCAAGTTATTTTAACCAGGAACCACACAGGTGGCTTTCTAAATTTCAAGGCCTTATTTTACTGTCCAAAGTTGCTTGGACTGATAAAATCTTTGGGTACGTCTCATGCTTCATGTACACAAAGGTGCTTTATATGCTGATGTTATATCACACACAGAGCACATTTTTTCAAGTTAATGATGTAATGTCTTTATCCAGAGTCTGACATAACTTCTAAAAGCATGACTTAGAGAATCTAGGTTGAGTAGCATAAGAGCTCTCTTTTAAGTATTAGGAAGAGATCATGTAACTGGAGAGCAATATATTTTAACCTTCAGATCTTCTCTTCACTCCTTCCATCTTCGAATTATGATGTGGGATGGAACAGGAAAATTCAGACTGTAAATGATTGGCTCCAAGGCTGGTGTTACAGGCAGGGCTTTGGATTTTTTGATAATGACTAGTTTTATAAGACTCCAGTCCGGACAGTGATATGCAGGAAAGGCTTATCTCGCAGGAGCAAAAGGAGGCTGGGACAGGAATTAGCCGGGCTCATTTGGAGAGCTTTAAACTAGGTTCGAAGGGGGATGGGGTTGAAGCTGGGCTTGTCCCAGTGGGGCAGCGTTCTAGAACCGATGAGGACCAGGTGGCCTCCTGTACCCCTAGAGAGAAATCGATGTGCTCGGCATGCTCCCTGAAATGCCTGTACACCAATACACGCAGCATGGGGAATAAGCAGGAGGAGTTAGAATAGTGTGTTCGATCAGAAGGTTACGATCTAGTGGCAATTACAGAAACATGGTGGGACAGCTCACACGACTGGAATGTGGTCATGGATGGCTATGTCCTTCTCAGGAAAGACAGGCCAGCCAGGCGTGGTGGTGGAGTTGCTCTCTATGTGAGAGAGCAGCTACAATGTACTAAATTCTACCCAGGAGCGGATGAGGAGTGACTTGAGAGTGTATGGGTCAGGATCAAGGGGCAGGCTGGCAGGGGTGGTACTGTTGTAGGTGTCTATTACAGGCCACCGGATCAGGCTGAGAAAGTTGACGAGGCCTTCTATGGGCAGCTGAGAGTGGCCTCACAGTCTCAGGACCTGGTTGTTGTGGGTGATTTCAACTTCCCTGATGTTTCTTGGAAGGACCATTCAGCCAGCCAGCCACAGTCCAGGAGGTTCCTTCAGTGTACTGACGATAACTTTCTCATGCAAATGGTGGAGGAGCCGACCAGGAGAGGAGCACTGCCGATCTCATCCTCACTAACAAGGAAGGTCTGGTCGAAGTGGTAAAGGTTGAGGGCTGCCTGGGTTGCAGTGACCACGAGATGGTGGAGCTCAGCATCTTGTGTGGTAGGACCAGGGCAATAAGTAGAATTGCAACCCTGGACTTCAGCAGGGCTAACTTTGGCCTTTTCAAGCAATTGCTGGGGGAAATCGCATGGGCAAGACTGCTTGAAGCAAAAGGGGCCCAAGGGTGGCATTCAGGGATTGCTTCTTCCAAGCTCAGGATCAGAGCATCCCGAAACACAGGAAGTCAAGGAAGGGAGCCAGGAGGCCTGTGTGGTTGAATAGGGATCTGTTGGGTATGCTCAAGCAGAAGAGGAGAGTTTACAGGTCATGGAAGCAGGGGCTGGCCACTTGGGAGGAATATAAGGCTGCTGTTAGAGGATGTAGGAAGGCAGCTAGGATAGCCAAGGCCTCCGTAGAATTAAACCTGGTGAAAGGGGTCAAGGACAGCAAAAAGAGCTTTTTTAAATACATAGCAGATAAAACTAACACCAGAGGCAATGTAGGCCCACTGATGAATGGGGTGGGTGCCCTGGTGACAGAAGATATAGAGAAGGCAGAATTACTGAATGCCTTCTTTGTCTCTCTCTACTCTGCTGGAGGCTGTCCTGGGGAGCCCTGTACCCCTGAGACCCCGGATGAAGCCAGGTCAATGGAGGAGTTTGCTTTAGTCAATGAGGACTGGGTTAGGGAGCAATTAAATAGTCTGGACATCCATAAATCCATGGGTCCAGATGAGATGCACCCACGGGTGCTGAGGGAGCTGGCTGAAGTCATTGCTGGACCGCTCTCCATCATCTTTGCCAAGTCTTGGGAAACGGGAGAGGTGCCCGAGGATTGGAGGAAAGCAAATGTCACTCCAGTCTTCAAAAAGAGCAAGAAGGAGGACCCGGGTAATTATAGACCAGTCAGCCTCACCTCCGTCCCTGGGAAAGTAATGGAACGGCTTGTCCTTGATGCCATCTCAAGGCATATCAAGGATAAGAGGGTTATTAGGGGCAGTCAGCATGGCTTTACTAAGGGTAAGTCATGCTTGACCAACCTCATAGCGTTTTATGAGAATGTAACAAGGTGGATGGATGATGGCAGAGCGGTGGATGTGGTCTACCTTGACTTCAGTAAAGCGTTTGACACCATCTCCCATAGCATCCTAGTTGCTAAGTTGAGGAGGTGTGGTCTGGCAATAGAGTAGTGAGGTGGATTGCAAACTGGCTTAAGGAGAGAAGCCAGAGAGTGGTAGTGAATGGTGCGGAGTCTAGTTGGAGGCCAGTATCTAGTGGAGTGCCTCAGGGGTCAGTACTGGGGCCAATATTATTCAATATATTCATTAACGATTTAGACGAGGGAATTGAGTGTACTATCAGCAAGTTTGCTGATGACACTAAGCTGGGAGGAGTGGCTGACACGCCAGAAGGCTGTGCTGCCATCCAGCGGGATCTGGACAGGCTGGAGAGTTGGGCAGGGAATAACCTAATGAAATTTAACAAGGGAAAGCGTAGAGTCCTGCATCTGGGCAGGAACAACCCCAGGTTCCAGTATAGGCTGGGGAATGACCTATTAGAGAGCAGTGTACGGGAAAGGGACCTGGGGGTCCTGGTGGACAACAGGATGACCATGAGCCAGCACTGTGCCCTTGTGGCCAGGAAGGCCAATGGCATCCTGGGGTGTATTAGAAGGGGGGTGGTTAGTAGATCGAGAGAGGTTCTCCTTCCCCTGTACTCCGCCCTGGTGAGACCCCATCTGGAATATTGTGTCCAGTTCTGGGCCCCTCAGTTCAAGAAGGACAGGGAACTGATGGAGAGAGTCCAGCGTAGGGCAACAAAGATGATTAATGGAGTGGAACATCTCCCCTACGAAGAAAGGCTGAGGGAGCTGGGTCTCTAGTTTGGAGAAGAGGGGGGACCTTATTAATGTCTATAAATATATAAAAGGTGAGTGCCATGAGGATGGAGCCAGGCTCTTCTCGGTGGCAAACAATGATAAGACAAGGGGTAATGGGATCAAGCTGGAACACAAGAGGTTCCACTTAAATTTGAGAAGAAACTTCTTCTCAGTGAGGGTGACAGAACACTGGAACAGGCTGCCCAGGGGGGTTGTGGAGTCTCCTTCCCTGCAGACATTCAAAACCCACCTGGACATGTTCCTGTGTGACCTCATCTAGGCGTTCCTGCTCTGGCAGGGGGATTGGACTAGATGATCTTCTGAGGTCCCTTCCAATCCCAAACATACTGTGATACTGTGATACTTTGTCACATACGCCAAACACAGTGGTTTCAAATGATCTTGGGATTTGCATTTGAACTGAAAACTAATTTCAGCACAGTCTATTGACAATACACATCAAAATGATGAGGAATAACACCATATTTTGCTACATGTAGTATCTTATAGCATTTCTTGTTTAGCTGGAAACCAAAGTGGATCAGAGCACTGTTTTCTGTGATAAACAAATAGGCTGTGTTCTGCAATTAATGTTTTTAAGCCATTTCTCTATATATTTTAGAAAACAAAAGCAAAAAACCTCTGGGGTGGGGGTGGTGTTTGTGTGTGTGTGAGGAATATAAAACAACAAAAAAACCCCAACAAAACCAAAACCAAACAAATAAACACACAAACCACTAAACAAAACAGAAAAACATACCAAAAACCAGAAAGCAAACCACTGAACTAGATAATCTTATCCAGTTCTCTAACTGTATAGATTTTGCATTCCATGTCTTTCATTTGGGCAGAATGAGAAAATTTAGACAATCTATAGGTCTGAAAATGGCCATTTTCCCATGTAAGCCATATGTAGATTGGAAACGTCACTATAGAAACTAAATCAAAGAAAAACAATTAAATCAGTGGAATATTATGACTAATTACATTTAAAATAATAATTTTGAAAAGAAGATAGACTTTCTAGAGAATTTTTAAATGAGTCTCCAGGATACCACTATTTTCTTCAGTTCCTATACTGCCACTGTGATGGACTTGTGGGCAACATGTTGGTTGGATGTCGCTTTGGGCATAGCGATTGTGAAATGGTTGAGTTTACTGTCCTTGGAGAAGTTAGAAGGGTGGTCAGCAGGACTGTTACTTTGGACTTCCCAAGTGCAAACTTTGATCTGTTTAGGAGGCTGCTTGGCAGAGTCCCTTGGGTGACAGTCGTGAAGGGCAGGTTGGTCTCTCTTCAAGAAGGTAATCTTAGAGACACAAGAGCAGGCTGTCCCCACGTGCCGAAAGGCGAGCCGATGGGGAAGAAGGCTGGTCTGGCTGAATAGAGAGCTGTGACTGGAACTTAGGAATAAAAAGAGAATATATAACCTTTGGAAGGAAGGGCAGGCAACTCAAGAGGAATAGAAGTATGCCATGAAGTTATGCAGGGAGAAAATCAGAAGGGCCAAAGCCCAACCAGAGCTGAGCCTGGATGCTGCTGTAAAAGGCAACAAGAGATGTTTCTATAAATATATCAGCAAATAAAGGAGGGCTAGGGAGAATCTCCATCCCCTGATGGATGTGGGGGGAAACATAGTGAAAGAAGATGAGGGAAAGCCTCTTTGCCTTTTTTGCCTCAGTCTTTAATATTCAGACCAGTTATGCTCAAGTTACCCAGGTCCCTGAGCCAGAAGACAGGGATGGGGAACAGAATGAAGCCCAAATAATCCAAGGGGAAATGGTTAGTGACTTGCTACACCACTTGGACACCCACAAGTCTGTGAGGCCAGATGGGATACATCCAAGGGTGCTGAGGGAGCTGATGAAGGTGATCCTGGCTAACTGGGGTGGTCCCAGTTGACTGGAAGTTGGCAAATATGGCACCCATCAATAAGGAGGGCTGAAAAGAAGATCCTGGGAACTATAGACCTGTCAGTCTAACTTTGGTACCGGGGGAGGCAATGGAGCAGATCACCCTGAGTGACATCATATGGCACATACCAGAAAACCATACGATCAGGCCCAGTCAACATGGGTTTGTGAGAGGCAGGTCCTGTTTGAGCAACCTGATCTCCTTCTACGCCAGGGTGACTTGTCCACTAGATGAAGGAAAAGCTGTGGATGTTGTGTACTTGGACTTGAGTAAAGCCTTTGACACCGTATGCCACAGCATTTTCCTGGAGAAGCTGACAGCTCATGGCCTGGATGGGTGTACTCTGAGGTGGATAAAGAATTGGCTGGAGGGCTGGGCCCAAAGATTTATGATGAACAGAGCCAAATCCAGTTTGAAACCGATCATGGGCTCAGTATTGGGGCCAATTCTGTTTAATCTCTTTATCAATGATCTGGATGAGGAGATTGAATGCACCTTTAGTAAGTTTGCAGACAACAGCAAATTGGGTGGGAGTGTTGATCTGCTGGAGAGTAGGAAGGCCATACAGAGGGATCCAGGCCAGCTGGATCCTTGGGCTGAGACCAATTGTATAACAAGGCCAAGTGCTGGGTCCTGCACTTGGGTCACAAGAACCACAGGAGGCGCTGTAGGCTCAGGGAAAAGTGGCTGGAAAGCTGCCTGGAGGAAAAGGATCAGGGGGGTGGAGGGGTGAAGGGTTGTGGCGGGGGTGTTGATTGACAGCCGCCTAACTATGAGCCAGCAGTGTGCACAGGTAGCCAAAATAGCCACCAGCATCCTGGCTTATATCAGGAACAGTGTGATCAGCAGGACTAGAAAAGTGTTCATCCCACGGTACTTGGCTCTGGTGAGGCCCCACCTTAAATCCTGTGTTCAGTTTTGGGCCCCTCATCATAAGAAAGACATTGAGGTGCTGGAGAGAGTTCAGAGCGGGGCAACGAAGCTGGTGAGGGGTCTGGAACACAAGTCTGATGAGGAGTGGTTGAGGGAACTGGGGCTGTTTAGCCTGGAGAAAAGGAGCCTGATGGGAGACCTTATCGCTGTCTACACCTACCTGAAAGGAGGTTGTAGCATGGAGGGGGTTGGTCTCTTCTCCCAGGTAGCAAGTGACAGGACAAAAGCAAACGGGCTCAAGTTGTGCCAGGGGAGGTTTAGATTGGATGTTAAGAAAAAATTCTTCACAGAAAGGGTTGTCAGGCATTGGAACAGGCTGCCCAGGGAAATGGTGGAGTCACCATCCCTGGAGGTGTTTAAAAGGTATATAGATGAGGTTCTTAGGGACATGGTTTAGTGCTAGAGCTAGGTTATGGTTGGACTCAATGATCCTCAGGGTCTCTTCTAACCAAAATGATTCTATGATTCTGTGATTCTGTATCAGTGCACAGAATCACAACAAACAAACAAAGAAACAACATCCCCCTGCCAAGAAAACTCCAAACCAACAAAGAACCCAAAAAACCCGTCCATTTATCATTCTCTGCAATGAATTGGCATGGTCTGCTACATTCCAGAGGAAAATTTCATGATGAAATATTATGGTCCTTATAAAAAATATATAAGCATTTGCAGTCTGAGTTTTCTTTGCTCTGGATGAAACTCTGCATTAAAATTGAAACTCCGCAGGATCAATATGCCTTTTTACCTGCTGTGCTGAAAAACTGTTCATGCTTTCTTGTGGGTGGACTTAACATGAACACGGACTTTGTTATGTGATTTTTTTGATGCTAAGAGACAGCAAATTCTTGCTTATATTTAAAAAAAATCCAACTCTTGGCATTAGCAGTGGGTATAGTATGAAGTCTTTTGCAAATGGCCGATTAGGTCCCTAAGGCAGAAGGAGGAGCATTCTTAATGCTTATCTTCCAGCTTCACAAGCAAGGAGCTCTGGATGCTCTTTTGTCTGCTAGATCCTGAGAGAAGACATTCTGCGGGGGCATAAAAGGGAGAAGAAATTATGAAGAAGGATTGGTTAAGAATGACTCATGCTGCACAGCTTCTTCACAGCTTCTCTCCTTTCTTCAGTCAGGACCAGTTAGAGGAATTCCTGCAATATTTGATATCTTCTAACATCCTTGCTTTAAGAAGAGATAAGGAGAAAAACATCAGTCTCCTTTATTGTATTGTCAGGATTTGATTCTTGGGCTACTGTGCTCCTATTGATGTCTTAATGGGGCCTAGGGTATAATACTTCTGGCCTAGAAAATAATAATTCTACTCTAAAGATCTGCTTATTCTCTTCTGTTCTCTTTGAATATTTGTAAGGCAACAATCCAGAAAATTCATCACTGCATCAAGAAAATCAGAGTGTAATATCAGGAAGGAGAATAAAGATGCTCTGGCCAGGGCAGATTTAAATACGACATACAGCTATTTGGAAGACCATTTACCATATTAAAATAAGTGACTTACAAAAATTCATGTATTTAACAACTTTTAGAATCAGTACATCTTTCTAACAAGACACAATGTCAAACTAAGAGGTTTATGACTTTTTTTTGCACAATTTATGAATATTATGTAGATTTTATCTTGCCCTATACACTCCAACATCTACTCAGAAATCTTTGGGCTACATTTATCTTGGAAAAGAGAGCTGAAGCATAGTGATGTTCAGGTTATTTTTCTGCCTCTGCACAAACTACCTGATCTGCATCTTCTACATCTTGTGTTTGGTGCAGTGTGCTGCACAGCGGTTGTTTACACACTGGGTCTTTATAAAGTCATTTGTCTTTGCTTACCATGTTTACTTGATTTTCTCACTTTAGATTTAAACATTAAGGTGAGAAAAGCAACACAGAAAATGAAAAAAATCCTGATAATGACATCTATGCTCCATTATTTATTTTCATATAAGACATATGTAGCTTTCATATAAGATATATGTAGTATTTAGTATGCTATTCATAACAAGGTCAGATCTACATGAGAAGCATCAAACTGTGTTCTTTCTGATATTACTGGCATTAATGATTATTCTTTAATCAACAAGTGTGTGGAAATTCTGTTGATGGTGCATGAGACACTGGAATTGTCCTCACTTTTGCTCTGCTACAATGACCTCAATGGCAAATGTGCTGTTGTCAGGAAACAAGGCTGATACAGATTTGGGAAACTTGCAGTATGCAAACAAATTCTCTAAATAATTCAAGGTTCATAGCCACTGTCTCACACGTATTAACAGCCTTTTAAATATGCTGTCAGAGTTCATGTAACAGCAGCGAACTTTTCCTTTTTTTGTCACACTTTTTAGGCAGATTTTGGTTATAGTCTGTGGTCTGCTTGTTTGTCATTCCTCCCATTTGCTATGCTCTCTATTAATCTATTTCTAGCTTTCTCAGTACTACTTCAGAATTATCAAGGCATGTCATAGCTGGCAAGCATGAGTGTTTCGCCTTGTTGCTGCTGTGCCATTTTGGAAGGAGAGCTATGCAGTTATGACAAGTTGCTTGTTATTAACCTTTGATTGCTGAATGTTGTTTGTTAAGATGCAAAAAGCAAGAACATAAAAGCAATTTGAATTCTCTCATCCTTACTGACTTCACACACTCTTTCTTTTCTTGCCTGTCTTTTGTGGAATAAGCTCCCATTTTCAATACATTCTCTTACATTAATGTGCTCTTTCAAATCTCTTCCAAAAGCTTATTTATTCTCAGCAATGTGTTAACCAAACAGTTGTGTCTTCTCTCCTATTATTATTTCTATTTCACCTTTCCTTTAATAAACTTTGTTTGTACTCTTCTTTCTTACTTTTTTCATTGTGCTTATTAATGTAACTCATTTTATTGTACTATTTAAAAGTAAGTTTAGAGTGCCTTAGCCAGAGGTGCTAAGAAAAAACAACAGTCAGAATCACTAAAATGAAGTAATATCTACAATGCAGGGCTTAAATGTTGTGCCTGAAGTAAAAGCAGACATATAGTTCTTAATTAACACTTACTTAAGGGTCCCATCTTACAGTTCACTGGAACCATGGAAGTCACTTAATTCACTTCTGTTGGCTTTGGATCAGGCCTGGATGAGAAAATGAGAAGGCAAGGTAGAAAGATGAATAGGAAAGAATAGAGAAAAAAAAAGTCCAATGAAATATATGGGAGATGCATGTTTATCACTTCTGTTAAAACATCCATTTTAAGAAGCATGCAAAAATCCCACAGTCAAAACTTTTCAAAATAAAAGGTACATGTGCAATATTCTGTCTGTGACTGAAGCGAGGATGTGACATAAGATTTATCAAACACAGGGGAATAACAATCAGAAAAGGAATTATTCAATTTTCTAGTAGCATTCTTGGCATTCCAGTCCAAGTAATGTACAATGAACTGAGCCTTTTACTTCTTTTTAGAAAGATGAATACATTAAAAATATCAGATGCCTATTTCTTTCTGTTTTCCTTTGGAATATGTATTTTTAAGTTAATCAGTGTATAATCACTTGCATTTTGTTAATTCTGTATTCTTTTAAAAGCAATAACTGAACCAGAATATGCATTTCTTCTGAAGTTGTTTTGAAACAAACAATAAAAAGACATTTCAGAACTGATAAAATTTAGGAACTAAATTCAGCCACACATAGTGACTTAAAATATAATTGAGATAATTTCTGTTACCTTACTCATTTTTTTTCTATCCTTTTTGGTTTAATGAGAGAATATTCAGGCCCCAAATTTAAAAATATTTCTGATATCAGTCATATTTTCATATACAAAGTAAAAAAACCTTTTTAAAAATAAATATTACATTTGCCATAATAATGCAAGGGAATACTATTTTTTTAAAGAGGAAAAACTAAAATAATGAAAAAATTCAAATGAGTCAAGTAGTTGTGACTTTTAATCTTTAACACAGTGAAATCATATGTACCATTGTAATGGGAAAAAATAAGGCATTTGTGTTGTGACAAAAGTTTTATTTTTCATTTATGCTGACATGACATTAATAAGGTGTAAGCTTGTCAAAATACACATTTGAACCATATGCCCTAGCTCCAATTAAGCCTTTCATTTAAAGCAATATTAGGTGTGGTCCTGCAAAAGTGGAACATACCCAAGTTAAAAATGTACCTAGCTTTTCCAGTAGTAGTCTTGGAATAATAAGTTTAATCTTTCTTGATTGTGTATATAACTTTGTTCCATTTCATTCATAAAAGAGAAACCCCTACCATAGCTACATTTTAGAATATTTTTATATTTTTTTGTCTAAGCAGTAGAAGCTTGTAAGGCAAGTTTAGGTTTAGTATAGTTTATGACTTGCAGTAAGTGTACCCCCAAAATGCACCTTATGTGAGTGTTCAGCTATGAGAACTGGGCTTCTGTAAAGTATAACAGTAACCTGAAACAATTCTTAATGATATAGAAGAAGACTGAAAAGAGGACAAAACATTTGAAATAAGCTCACACTAAATGGCTACAGATATTACTGACAGACTGTGTTATTTTCTAGTAGATAAAAAGAACGTTTGCCTGGAAATCAATGGGCCAAAATTGGCATGTTGGAACCAATTTTAGTTCGTTGATTTGGACTTGTAAAACCCCCACATGGAAAAGATTCTATTTTATCAAAAACAAAAAGGGAATCACGGTAATTATAGCAACTGACTTAGGATTTGATTATTGAACCAACCTTTTCTGTTCCACTATGAAGAACTGTATGATAGATTAAGAGATTCTTAATACTGTACTTTGAAATTATTTCAATGGCTTCAAGTGTACCTTTATATTAAAAACAAACAAACAAACAAACAGAAAAAGAGAACAATACTGGGATTCTTCTTTTACCCTTTTGGGGTTTTTTTTCATACTTTTGTAGTTCCTTTTATTCAGTTGCTTGCTGCTATCATTTCCACATGAACTAGCAAGATGAACAATGACAAAATTTCTCCTGTGTCATTAAGGCAGAAAATTACTAAGATCTATTTTCACCTTAGAGAAGCCTCTTGCTCTTGCTGATGATGCCAGCGATGACACATCTCCCTTACTGTTGCCCCTTGGTCACGCTGGATCACAGTTGCCCATTGCAGTCCTACCTTCATTGGCTGTGACTCTAATTCAGGACCCAGAACCTGGGACACCTAAAACACTTTTGAAAATGTGGATACTTGGTTGATAGGGTGTTATTTAGATTGAATAGGTTCAGAGAGACTCACATAAGCTTGGGTTTTCCTGTTGTACCTGCTGGGTTTTTTCATTTTATGTATGTTGGTGATAACAATGACTTGGAAATTTGAAAACCAAATATCTTCAGTTTACTTCCTTTCAGATTTTTTAAAAAATATGTTCCATGGAAATGACACCGTTAATAAAATGTCTAGAGTTTGCAACCAACCTAACTGAAGTCAGGCTCATTGCTAAGAGTCAGTCAAAGATTTAATCCAACCATGAACATTTGTAGTATTTTGGTGTAGCTTGGGGCTGGAAGGGGTTGGGTTTTGCTTATTTGCTGAAGTATTTTTGTCTGTTTTAATCTTAGAGCCATTCTGGTAGTGTAAATTTTTTAATCTAGTAAGGAAAAAAATATCAGCTCTCAAACAATATTATACATTTCTACTCCATATGACTTTAAATGTAGAAATACAGCGGGGCTTTTGACAGCTTTTGGAGATATCTTCATTACCTTTCATAGGAATAGATTTAAACTGATACCAAGAACATTTGAAAATCACAGTCAAAATGTGCATTGTGATTTAGTCAATAAGAGAGGAACTATCTTAAATTCTGACATTTGAGGAACTTAATACTTCATGGGATGCAAATTCCATCCCCGCCATATATACATCTATGCACACAATAAATACATGTTACAGCATGTGTTATAGGTATACATTTAGAAAGAGAAAAAAGTATATACGACTCCTCCTATTCCTCTCTTTCCATATTTGCAAAGATCCATTACTATGATAATGAAACTAAAAGGGCACCTAATCTTGAGTATGCTTTTAAACCTTCTTCTTCTTCTGAAATCCATTACACAGGAAAAGTATAAAATCTTGTGCAAATTTGGAATAAATCCCTGGAGGTGTCTAAAAGGTGTTTAGATGAGGTACTTAGGGACATGGTTTAGTGCTAGAGTTAGGTTAGGTTATGGTTGGACTCGATGATCCTGAGGGTCTCTTCCAACTGAAATGATTCCACGATTCTAAGATTCTATGATTCTAAATAGATTAAAAGTTATTCTGTGTTCAGTCATGAGCAACTCCCTCAATCTTCTATAACCAGAGATGAAGAATGCAGTGGAGCAGAATAACACCAAAAATACAATTATAATAGAATAACTACCAAACATTTCCAGAAATAATCACCCACAACAAATTTGTGTCTGTTTATTTGGTTTAGTGTAAGTAAAGCTTGCTTGCTTGACACCTATGAACTTAGTGATAATGTAACATTAATTTGGTGGTGATTCGCATCATAATTTTGTTTCATTTTTGTCATGGAGCTCTGGAATTCCTTGTTAGCATCCACAGACTTTTTTCTTGTTGTTACAAAAATTAACATACAGCACACAGCTTAATAAAGTCTTCTTCAACTCAGTCATAAAATTGATCTGGTTTTGGCTTCATTTTTATGTTCTAGTAATGGTTAAGACAAATCATGAATATATTGCTAATTTAGAGTGTAACCCAGGTAAAAATAAAAATAATATATAAGGAAAAACTTACTGTTATTGACTCTTCAGTCTGCTGAAATAGGGTTTTTTAGTAATCCTGATCTAGGTCAGAGTAGGTTACAAGCAAGGTCTAGGTCCATACAAAGTGCACAGGCAGGAGGAGAAGAAATCTATTTTCTATTTACTCCTGTCTCACCTGAAATTTTATGCTCTTGTTTAGGCTACAGCAGCTGTGAAGAGCTTTAAGAGAACTTTTAGAAGGGCGAAGTAGATGGAGCCTTACAGGAGTACTAATCAGTGGTTGGGATGGGAGTCTTAACTGGTGACATTCAACATTATTATCTCTATCCATAGATTAAGGAACTGAGCCTTCTCAGATGTACACATGTATAACTATGTTATTTTGTAATGGCACAGGCATAGCTTCACATCCTAAGAGGTTCTAATCCTCAGTGCCACCTGCAACAAAAATAGACTGTGTGTATGACACAGTCTACACAAAATCTCCTTTAGTTAGAAAAAGGCAGGAAAGAAAAAGTTCTAGTCTGTTGTACTGGTTTGACTGAAAATCAGTTGGTTTTCTTCATGCATTTAGAAAACTCATAACTAGCACAGTCATTATTTGGACTTAGTTTGAGAACAAGTGATAACACCCCAGGACAGAGTTAATGTATTAATTGCTCTGGTCTGAGAGCCAAGGATGTTCTGAGTGTTCTGCCCACAGGTGTGAAGTAGTGATTAAAGGAAGCATAGATGGGGCAGAGCTTGACTGACATCCAGACTCATCAATAGGAATATTCCATCCCATTAGCGTCACGCTTCATATTTAAGGAGAGTCAGGCTCTTCCAGGCTCTCTCTCTTGCTCGCTTCTTGGCTTTCTTTGCTCTTTCTGTCAGAGCTGAGGGAGTTCTATTCAGGATGTTTAGTTTGGCCTTTTGCCATTTTGCAGAGGCCTCTGGGGCTTTCTGCTCTTTTTTTGTTTTGTTTTTACTTTTTTCTCTGTATGGGATCGGCTGTTTGGGACCAGGTGCTCTTTCCTGGGACTGGCTGCTCAGTGCGGATGGAGTTGGTGAAGAAGTTCATTGAGTATCTTTTATTTTATATTCTATTTCTATTTTAAAATTATATTTGAGAGTAGTGTATTAGTATTTTGTTATTTTATTAAACTGTGTTTATCTCAATCCACAAGTTTCTCCCTTTCCTTTCGATTCTCTCCCTTATTTGGGGGTGGGGAGTGGGGTGAGTGAGTGGCTATCATGATTCTATGGCTAGTTCAGGTTAAACCATGACATCTGCATATACTGTACATATAAGGCAATAAAAATCCTAAATGAGACTTTTAGCCTGCATGGTCATGTCTGAGGAGAAAGATAACATCTATTCTAAATAGCCTTGTTGTAAAGAAAAGCCTGATTCATATCTCTGGGGATACAATATAACTAATGTGCTGTTCTGGGATGGCACCAAATAAATATTTCTCCCTTCTTTAATTGTCTGTGGCTAGAGATATCTCATACAGCACAAACTGTACATACTGTAATCACCTCGAGAAAAATAAATAAGTGGTGCAGAACTCATACATCTATATCTCTGGGCCAATAAAATGTGTTTGATGTTAAAGCAATGCCAAGTGAATGTTTCCAGTTTCAAAGTTCGTTCTCCAGAACTGGAACTCTGATGCTGTTTTGAAATTCAAAACTGATCTGCTATACGATGTTGCACAACTCTTATTATAATATCTTCTGGTTCTCTTTGCATATTCTGTCTATTTTGGTTATGGCCTCAATATACAGATATGCCCCTCACATGTATAGACACTTTTTCAAAAAATGATTGTAAAGACCCTTGCAGCCCTGGTTGGGGCCTTAAAACAATACCAGAGAGAAATATTAAATAATAATATACTTTGTATTAGCTTCCAGAGGCAGCCTATATATTCAAGCTGTCAAGTAGTTCTTTCCTTTGTAGTGCCAACAGCAGTGTAATCACAGAAGATCCATCTTCACATATCTCAGTTTCGGTCTTTATTAACAGGATGAAAAACACTTCCAGCTGCTAAGACTGCAGTTCATGGTAGTAAGTTCTTTTAAATAGTTACACTGGAGTCGGTAGGCATCAATCAAATATTTCTTCCTGGTTGTAAGAATTTTTGACTGCAGAGCTGGCACATCTAGAAAAATGTGCATGTCCATGGGTACATTCAGAAGATAAAGATTAAGAAATCTATACTTTTCCTGTTCTTTCTAATGAGAAACTTGAACCAATGGTGCATAACAACAGTTGGAAATGACCCAACACTAAAAAGGAGAGAACTTCTGCTTTAAAGTTCATTGCAAATATAATTTCAAAATACATAGGTTGTTTTCACAATGTTTATACAGCATATAACAACTACACAGTCACCTATGCTAGACATACCCCATTCACTAGAGGCAGCTTTTCCTAAAGTACTGTTTAGTAATGATCATTCATCCAAAGGCCTGTTCACGCCTTCTACACATGAAAAATTCTGCACTTTGACAGACATGATCTTGCAAATCTAGATGAGTGGTATAAGGAATGATTTCTAACATTGTTTCTGAGTTGTCTCACACTGAAATTTGGTAACTGTGTGAAGACTCATAAACCACTGTAGTTGCTTTAAGGTAATATGCTAGATTTATCACTGAAATGGACTGGAAGCATTCATGCCATCAGCGACGGCAGGTCAGGGCTCTTGTTCTGGAATTAGATTTACCAGAAAGACATCATTAGGCAGTTCCTACAAGCATATATTTTGCTGGCATGAGTAACGCAGAACAGGTGCTGTTATACTTTTGGAGATCTGAGTAGGGATACTATAAGCAGGTACAAGCCTCACTGCTTTTTATGCTTCTAACTTGCAGTTTGGATTCCTATTCATCCTGTTTCTGAATGTGTAGCTAACTACATTGAAATGAGTGGGAATCAGGATCCAATTCTTCTTCACAGAGCGTTTTGAATGTAGGTTTAAAAAATAGGAGACTATAATAAAACCAATAAAACTCTAAGGCTTATGTAGATTTATCAAAAATAAATGTATTTTTCCATATTCTGTTGATGAAACTCGTGTTCAAAACAAACATCTTCCAGCCATTGGTTAATATAACAAACTTGCCAGGCATCAATGAAATGTGAGCAAAAATTATTTTGTTTGCATTTTAATATATTACAAGCCTGAGTATCTGAAGCCAAGGTCATAAAGCTATATTGAGGTTCCTAAATGGAATTACTTTGATTGGCAAGTTAATGCTAAGTATCCCCAGCATTGCTGAGGTTGGTGAGAATACTCCAGGAGGGTTAATCATCATGGGAATACAAAAAGTTATTATAACTAGAACGGAGAACATACAAACCATCATAATCAGATACTGTTTGTCCATGGGATAAACATGGCACAGAAGAAAGAGGTCTTGAGTATAACCCCTAAGAATGGAATTTAATTGAACACAAAGAAAAAAAATCATACAATTGTATCATTTTTTTTCTCATAGGGCCTTCCAGACCTCTTGGAAACGTACCGGGTTTTCATGTGGGTATCTGCTAATCTGAAGACATGCTCCATTTTAAAACCAAACCAAACCACTGAAAAATCCATGAAGGCTAAAAATATAACTGATCTGAAGTGCAGGGTTAAGGTCACTAAACATAAGGAGTGGCATAAAAAAATTTAATTGTTTTATCATAGAATCATAGAATCATTTCAGTTGGAAGAGACCCTTAGGATCATTGAGTCCAACCATAACTTTATCACAAAAACATGTCTCTAAGAACCTCATCTATACACCTTTTAAACACAACCAGGGATGATGACTCCACCACTTCCCTGGGCAGCCTGTTTCAGTGCCTGACAACCCTTTCCGTGAAGAAGTTTTTCCTAATATCCAATCTGAACCTCGCCTGGCACAACTTGAGCCCATTTCCTCTTGTCCTATCACTTGCTACTTGGGAGAAGAGACCAACACCCTCCATGCTACAAACACTTTTCAGATAGTTGTAGACAGCGATAAAGTCTCCCCTCAATCTACTTGTCTCCAGGCTCTTGGCCCTGTTAAACCTTGTACAATTGGCCTCAACCCAAGGATCCAGCCAGTCTGGATCCCTCTGTATGGCCTTCCTACTCTCCAGCAGATCAACACTCCCACCCAATTTGGTGTCATCTGCAAACTTACTAAAGGTGCATTCAATCCCCTCATCCAGATCATTGATAAAGAGATTAAACAGAATTGGCCCCATAACTGAACCCTGGGGAACACCACCCATGATTGGTTTCAAACTGGATTTGGCTCTGTTCACCACAACTCTTTGGGCCCAGCCCTCCAGCCAGTTCTTTATCCATCTCAGAGTACACCCATCCAGACCATGAGCTGTCAGCTTCTCCAGGAAAATGCTGTGGCATACAGTGTCAAAGGCTTTACTCAAGTCCAAGTACACACATCCACAGCTTTTCCTTCATCTAGTGGATGAGTCACCCTGGCGTGGAAGGAGATCAGGTTGCTCAAACAGGATCTGCCTCTCATAAACCCATGTTGACTGGGCCTGATCATATGGTTTTCCGGTATGTGCCATATGATGTCACTCAGGGTGATCTGCTCCATTGCCTCCCCCGGTACCAAAGTTAGACTGACAGGTCTATAGTTCCCAGGATCTTCTTTTCAGCCCTCCTTATTGATGGGTGTCATATTTGCCAACTTCCAGTCAACTGGGATCTCCCCAGTTAGCCAGGATTGCTGATAGATAATGAAAGTAGCTTAGTGATCACCTTCATCAGCTCCCTCAGCACCCTTGGATGTATCCCATCTGACCCCATAGACTTGTGGGTGTCCAAGTGGTGTAGCAAGTCACTAATCATTTCCCCTTGGATTATTTGGGCTTCATTCTGTTCCCCATCCCTGTCTTCTGGCTCAGAGGCCTGGGTATCTGGAGCACAAATATATATATATATCTCCAATATGTATACATATGAGCATTCGTATTATTTATAGCTACATGCAACCTGTGAAACATAACTGCAAAATATGCTGTACATATAGAAATGAAAAATAATTAGTACAAGGCCCTACAAAAAAATCCATAATCCAAAACTATTCATAAAACTTGGCATTTTATAGCAATCTATAGGTCAATGCAGACATTAATTAATTCTCATAACTCCTTTAAGCAGTGGATGAGAAAATACTATTTAAATTTGAGAAACTAAGGTGGTTAAATATTTCATCTCCTGAGGCTGTATAGTATGAAGTCTTATCCCTCATATTTGTTTCTATTAGTATTTATTCTATATTTATGTTAATCACATTAATTTACTATCAGTTCTGTACATCCATTTGCTTTGAAGCTGTATTTCAGTTGTAGCCACAGAGCCACTGTAAAACTGCAGGAAAAAGTCAGACTAACAGTTTTTGTTCAGTAGGCAATAGTTGCTTCCTTTGTGTGTTCTTTCCTTCCTGCTTTCATATTATTCATCAGAGAGTGTAATAATGTTGTATATGAATCACATATAGCCAGGTAATAATTCAGAAGAATCAACCATTTGGTAACTACATTATGTACAAAATTGTAGGGATAAGGAATATTTTCTATCCTACAAATCAACAGCACTGTTATTAAGGTCCAGGGTGCCTTGCAAGTTTCTTGAGCATCCATATTAGAATTTGAGACTCTCTCTTCTGCAGTTCAAGGAGTGGTCAGTCCACCCAATTCTTGTACAACCTCAGCTGTCAGGATATGCCAGACTACGCTTTCTTTTATAGTATTCTTGTCTAAACCTTTTGCATCAGATACTGTGAAAGTACATAGGAATAATAAAATGAAAGTGATGGCTTGCTATCATTTTTCTTAGACAAGATTTAAAATGGGAGCTCAAGTCCAATAGGAAAGTCAGACAGGCCTTCAGACTGATGGAAAATGTTGTGATGGTACAGATCGAGTGGTTTGTGATCTGAATGCATAGCAGGCACGATTTGTATTTTGTTTATTCCCTGGTTAGAATATTGTAGACTCTAAGGACACTCAAGGGATGTAAGAAGTTGTGTTTTGTCCTAGCCATGATTGTAGCCCCTGCAGGCACATCCTCTAGCATAGGAAGGTGGGGGCCTCTGGCTCCCACCCACGCACCAACTGGCAGAGCTGGCAAACTGTACAGGAATGATTGTTACCAGCCTTTGCGATTTTATCTTTATATTTTGGTATATATTTGGAATTTTTCTTTAATCCTCTCCTTGGTTGAATAATCATCAGTAAATTTCCACTGTTTTTAAAAAATAAAAAGTCTTCATGCATGTGGAGAAAAGATTAAAGGTATGACCTAAATGTATCCAGAAGATATATGTTTTCCAAGAGAAAGAGAAGAAAATAGTTCTGTGTTTATGATACTGATTACAATATGTAATACTGTATATGTAAGCTGTGATGTTAAGTGGTTCAATTTTCTGACAGTAGAAGACTGCAAGGCTCTGTGAATGGGAAAAAATGCACTGTCCTGGGCCTAGTAGCCAAATGTTTTTGTTATTGTGGTTTTTTAACCCAGAACTCTGTTTATTACACACAAGGACCTTTCTTTCTACAAACTGCTAGTTTCAGAATCAAATGCATCTCATGTTTTGAGCCTTTTCCTGTAACACAGAACTAGATGCACACTGTAGCAGAATAAAAGTAATTCACAGAAACATTACAAATCCTCGTTTCAGTGAACGCTATCTAAAGTTACAGATGAACTTTAGGCAAAGCTTTTGAATTTATGTCTAACACCAGTCTGAGAAGTCATTTTAATCTGCTGCTCTTCTCATGCACAGAGTGATTGTGGTGAAGTGATTTGGAAGGGAATTTCTAAGAAGAATTTAACTTTGCTAACATAGACAGATGGACAAGAGTTTGACACTAATAATTGGAGGTGCATACGTATGTATGTGGAAGAGGGAAAACTGTTTTATTTTTATTAGAAATAAAGTCAGCAAAAAATGAGCAAAGGAGTTTATATGTAATAGTCTAGATAGAGAAAATCAGCACTGAATTGTGCAACAGTATAGCTCCAACAGGAGCTTAAAATTAAGTCAATCCCCTGGTTAGATATGTGATTGTTGCTTGTGCAATTAGCCTTGCAGTAGTACTAAGATGAGCTGAGAAGGATTTACTGACTGAGGCCAAGTCTTATCAGAGAAGCCTTTTCGGGTGTAGATTAATGTGGAAATGACTTTTGCACGCCTCAGTAAGCTAGTGCATTAGCAGTAAAGACTTTGCTAAAATGCATTACAAAGGCCATTTTGCCCCGTACTAGAGAGAACAGTTTGCCCTTTCAGTGGCAGATGTTGTTACAGATCGCCCCTGCTGATTGCACTGGGATTTAACAAGTTGAGGATTTAACAAAAATCTGCCTTTAAAAAAATTATTTCACGTTTTATTAGGTAAAACACAATAGAGCCTTGAAAAAGTTCAGTAAACAGTTATTGATGACTTTGTTGGTTTAACTGAAATTTAGTTAATTTTCTTCATGCAGTTAAAATATTTTTTCCTTTATACCTAGCACAGTCTTATGTTTAGATTTACTAGGAGGATAATGAAATAATGCCGATTCTTCTCTGGGATAGAGTTAATAACTTTTCCAGTAGCTTTCCAGTGTTTGGGATTTTAGATGAAAGGAATGTAAGAACTCACTGGTATCTTGGCTGTTGTGAGGGAGGCCAAGGACTTATTCAGCTGTCCACATGCAGGTGTGAGTTGGTAAGAGGGGTTCACAAACAAGACAGCACCTAGATTGACAGTCAGACTGACCAATGAAATATTCCCAACCATTAGTATCACGCTTGGTATTTAATGGAAATCAGCTTTTCCGGCTTGTTAGTTGCATTAGTTCGGGTTTTTCATCCGGTTCAATTAGTTCTGTTCCAGTTCAGTTTTGTGTGATTTCGGCCTTTTACTCTTCTGCCATTTTGCAGTTGGCCTTTGGGCCTTTCTGCCTTTCACCTTTTTGCTCTCTCTCTCTGGGAGAGACCAGGGTGCTCTTGTCTCTGGGACTGGCTGTTTGACATGACTGGGGTTTCACGAGGCATTGCACTATCATTTATTTAATTTTATATGTTGTTGTTGTTGTTTTATTATTAAATTATTTTTTATCTCATTCCATTGGTCTCTCCCTTCCTTTTCAGTTCTCTCCCTTATTCCATTCGAGGTGGGGCTAGTGAGCAAACAGCTATCATGGTCTTACTTAGTAGCTGGGGTTAAACCACGGCAATGACATAATCTTAAAAAATACCACCTGAAAGAGGGATGCACAAGTGTTGCAAAAGTAGATAAGATTCATTGAAGTAGAATACTCATCCCTTTAACAGCCAGAATGTTGTCATGGACAATGACTGATTAAACAAGGACAGGCTAACAAATGGGGAAACAAAGGGACAAATAACTCACTAAGCAGGGATGCTAGACACAGTGCAACGCTATGATAAATAGTAGAGCATAATATGTTTGGAGCTTTTTTGGTAAAGTATTTCAGAAAACACATGCTGTGTTCATATTTCTAGCCAATTTTTGATCAAATAAAAAGATTGTGAACAAGAAACAAGTTTTGGAAATCTCAAAGCAAATAATTTCAAAAGTTCTGAAGTAAACTACTTCAAAGAGAAAAGAAATGCGATTTCTGTACCTTTGTATTGAATAAACAGCAGACCCACCATGGTGCTTCAGGAAAATGCCCACTTAATGTGTCAGATTCAGAAAAGGGATTTGAATTGCAGGGGCTTCTGAGGTGGGCAACACAGCCTAAGCTATGACCTGTTTCTGGGTAATGGTTTCTGACATCTGCTTGCTCATTCACTTTGGAATACTAACATGTGCATTAAACAACTGTTCAGCCCACGTAAGTCATAGACAATACAAAATTTAACGTACCAGTGAAAACATCATGGGGAGGTACAACATTGATGTACTTCTGTGGCTTTGGACTGTTACACTTCCAGCCACATATACTTGCATATGATTAAGTGAAGAATAAATGAGGTCATGGAAGAGAAATCTGTGGAGAAATTCTTAATACATTGAAACCATATTCAGGTTAGGAGGACTCTTAAATCGGAAGGCGATGCTAGAGCCTGGGGAAAAAGACTGATACATCTTTGCCTTGTTCTTACACTGCATCCATATATGGTCTAGGGTTCATACACATGGTACTCCTCACCATCTGTGAGGAGCTATTTCTATCCAGCTCTATATGGATTCTGTTAGAAGTACAGTAGTGGACTTAGATGGACCTTTGGTATAAAGCCTCTGAACATGTTATGTACATGTACAGAGAACGCAAATGAAAAATTACCTCCAGGCTTTATGAAACATTCGTATAGCATAAAGTGAAATGTTTGTCAAATATTCTGGGTAAAAAAGAAACAAAAAAAGCTTTGGACTATTTCAATTATTTGTTGAAATTATTTTTTTATTTTTTCCACTAACCACAGAAAAAAATAGTGAAGCTGCAACTATGAAAGAACCAGATAGCTATTTGTCTCCAGTCTCTGACAGATGATGTGGAATGACTAGGGAAAGGAAATAGTTGCAGAGACTTTGCTGCAGAAGTAAGGATCTCCCTGGAGGCACCCAGCAGAGGAGGACAGACCCTTAGTGGTACCTGCAGTCTATGCTAACTATGTGTCTGTGATTACCACTTCAGTTATGATATTCACAAAAAGAAGACAGATCAGTGCGGAAGGAAGTGTTGCTCCTTTGTTGTGATACATGGAACTGCTGTGAAGCTGTGAATGTCAGAGCTGTGGCTATGGGAAGAAAGCATTGGGGTCTCTGTATGTGATGTGATACAGGTACAACTAACTGAGATAGTGCAGCTTACCTGGGCACTACTCTAGAGGAGGTTTGTGACACGTCTGAAGGAGGGGTTTTGAGTGGCTTTTTTTTTTTTTTTAGTCTTTTTTTTTAGTGCTTTGTTGCACTTGCTATTTGAAATGGGTTCATTTCACTGTGCTGGTTTGACTGAAAATAAGTTAATTTTCTTCATGTAGTTAGAAAACTTTCTTTTTCATAACTAGCACAGTCGTTATTTGGACTTAGTTTGAGAACAAGAGATAACACCCCAGCACAGAGTTAATGTTTTAATTGCTCTGGTCTGAGAGCCAAGAATGTTCTGAGTGCTCTGCCCACAGGTGTGAGGCATCGAGGAAGGGGAGCATAGATGGGACAGAGCTTGACTGACATCCACACTGATCAATAAGAGAATTCCATCCCATTAGCATTGTGCTTCATATTTAAGGAGAGTCAGGATCTTCCAGGTTCTCTTGTGCTCTCTCTGGCTCTTCTCTTTGCTCTCAGAGACCTGTTTGGTGGAGTCCTGTTCGGTACTTTCTTTAGATCGGCCTTTGCCATCCTGCTGTTTTACAGAGGCCTCTGGGCCTTTCTGCCTTTTTCCTCTTTTTCCAGGATTGGCTTTGAGACCAGGTGCTGCTTCCTAGGGCTGGCTGTTTGGTGTGGGCAGAGTTCATGAGGAATTGCATTGAGTATCTTACATTTTTTATTTTATTTCTATTTTTATATATATTTATTACTAGTGTATTAGTATTTTGTTATTTTATTAAACTATGTTTACACCAATTCAAGTTTGTCCCTTCCCTTTTGATTCTCTCCCTTATTTGGGGGGTGTAGAGGGTGGTGAGTGAGTGGCTATGATGGTTGTATTGCTAGTTTGGGTTAAACCATAACAGTCACTCAAACACTATTTAACTTAATTTTCCAAGTTCTTTACTGTTTTTATTATTCTGTGGAGACTTGTAGAGCTGGTTGGCTGAGGAGTACATAATGATGATGTGTTATTCCTGCTTCCTTTCAGGTATTTTAAGAGCTGAAAAAGGCTTCTGGAATAAAGAGAAAAAGTCAGCTTCTTCCTTTAGAATGTCTGTGAAAAAGAAGTAAAATTAAGAAGGGACCATAAACTTTTTAAGGAACACAAACCGTCTATGTGGGCAGGATAAAAAGAAAAAAATTAATGTTAATACCTGGAAACACAAAGGTGAATGGAAGTGTTTATATGGGAAGAGATTTGTACATTTTCTGCCCATACGCTTAAATTTGAGAATGTTTGTGGACTCAAAGAGTCCAGTAAGATTATTCAAATGTTTAAGATATCTCATTAAATTTCAGTTTTGATACAGTTTTTATGTTGTCAGTTGAATGTACTTACATATAGTTTATGGTATTATGAGTAAATCTTAATGGGAGATGATTTATAAAGAGGAGTTAATGGACTTGTTCCCACTGAATTAGGAATCCTACTGTGTTTCTGTTAACACTCCCTCCAAACTGAATACCCCCTCATTACCATTAAATTACAACTGTTCATAATGCACCTGGCTAACTAATATTTTCTAGCTTAATTCTAAAGAGAGAGTTCTCCTCATTCAAATTTGTCATCAGTTGGTTAGCCATTAGCAGCTTGTGCTAGAATCCTAATTTCATAGAGAACGATTCCACCTATATCAAGTAGACTAAATGCCTTTATACTTGTTTGCATGGTACATCTCTCAGATGTTTCTAGAAGAAAAGACTTAGTGACTCAGTAAACTGAGCTGGTTTGCTCATGAAACCCAGTGATTTTCCCAAGCTTTCCTTACCTGCCTCAATTTGAGTCTTTTTAAAGCTTCATCATGGACACTACTCAGATGAAAAGAAGTATTATACAATATTAATTACTGCAATTAATAAAGTTGTATTTCAAGCTTGTGTTCAGCTGTGATCAAAAGAGATTTCATTTTCAAGGGAAAACCTTTTATGCCGAGCTCAAAACTGGTCAAAAGATTTGCATGAACTGGAACACAGTCTTGGACTGTGAATGGAAACCACTTAAAATTTAGTCTGCACTTTGTTGCTGGGTGTCCACACTGGAGAATACCCTTTGCAATGTGCCTAGGTAAGAAAATATCTTTGTTGACTACATCAGTATTTTAATAAAAGTCCTGTTTCCTAGCTTACATTATTAAATAATCCTTTTCCAAAATTAGTCATATAATTCCATCGGAGAGAATTTGTCCTGAATCAAATACAGAACTACATACATACAGCTTCAAATACAGCAGCTTATTGTTTTAATTTGTATGGATTTTGTGTACTTGTTGATTCAACATTGCCTGTAGAGTGTAAAGGGAGAAAGACCTATGGAAAACAGTTTGTCTTTGTTTCAGAATGATAGTACCATAAACTTCAACCTGTTTGTTTCTGATGCTCATATTCATTTTGGCCATTAAACCTTATGTTTTGTTGTTCAAGGTTGTCTTCATTTTTCTTCTGTTCTTGCACGCTGCTTTGGTGATAATTCACCATCTATAGAACAAACACTGAGATATGGAACCCAAAGCAAATGTATAAAATTGCCATCGTAAGTCATATCATCAGGAATACATCATTTAGGGATCATTTGTTTGTTAGATTTTGAGAATAAGTGGTTGCTTCTTCATTAAACCATTCAGTTCCTATACATGCATTTCCAAAATGTCACTATCACACCTGTCATAAAACACCCATGTATACGATGCAACATTTCTGTCAAAAAATTAATAACACTGGAAAATTCCTAGTGAGCAACTCCAAAAGAAAACTGTTCCAAAAATACTGTTACTGAGAGACACTAATACACATATGTCAGGAAAAAAATGTTTAAGAGTCATAAATGTTCTACCTATGGCTCTATTTTCATATTTCTTATGATTCTAACTGTTTCAAGAAAAATGATTAAATACATGATACACTGAAAATTCTACAACAGTACTTTGACCAATCCCTCTATTCTCTGTATAACTATCCATTAGTTTGGGTTTGTTAGGGTTAAATTGGGTTTCTATTTTAATCAGAAGAATTGGCATTCAAATTAATTTTAGTTTCTAGTCAATTTATTGAATACATAGATCAAACCTAAAATTAATCCAGCATCTTGATGGGATGAATTTAAACTCAATTTAGTATTTGATCAGATTTTATTTTTCCATTGAATCAGATTTAATGCACCCTTGTTGAGGTAGTTTTTTAATAATTAATAAGGCATACAACCTTATAAACCAACCATGAAAACAGTAGTCACATTAGAAATCACACTAGACTATTTTATTTTGTTTAAAAATACATTATCACACTGCTTTGATCATATTCCTCTTACAGGCATTTTACTTTGTTAGTTGTCAAGAAAAGCAGCTCATCTGCAGTTCTTAAACATTTCTCATATGTATTCTGATTCTCCACAGTGTTGAGGCCTTGCAGCATCTACTCAGAAACATGAGAACTGATGAAAACTACAGAAACTAGATTTTAACAGTATTTTATTGTAGAATATATTGTAAAAGGGAACAAAAATATCCAGTCATATGCTAAGCAATTTTTTTTTCCCTGTGTGCTCAGAGACTCTCTCCTCAAATCTCACTGACATCAAAAGCAAACTCAAATTCATTTCATTGGAGCAGAATGAAGTCTATTATATTTTTCACCAGTGAAAATGATATATAGCACTCATCCTAGGCATTTTTAGTCACTGATGCAAATGTATAGTGTGGATACTCAGTCCCTGGGCAGGCACAGTCGGTCGTGCATATTTAGAAAGACGAGTAGCTTTTTCTTCTTTCCAGCTCACAAAATGTGCTTCTGCACTAGGTACCTAATATTTTTTAACCATGTTGGGAATTAAAAACGTCTGTGAACTTTGATGAGAGCCAGAAGCTCTCATAAATTAATTCATAAATATAAGAAAAAAACATAATGCCACAATAGTGGGTATGTTAGAACTGACTCAATGTTTCAACATATTAATATATTTTATCCAATTATATTTATCCAATATATTTTATTTTATGTTGGAATTTAGGAACATTTTAGAAAAGATGTATGAAATGTTTTCTTGCAGAAATATTCAATAATAGTCTATTAGGAAAACCTTTAGGATCAATCTGGAACTTCACAGCATTTTGAAGAATTTCTGAAGGAACTTCTCAGACTGATTTCTACATACTTCAGTGTTAAACAGAAATAGAAAGAATGTGCTACATATTGCAGTGGTATATAAGATTAATCATGACAAAAAGTGGTGAAGCCCCTGATTTTGCAGAAGGAAACTTTTTATATTAATCAAAATGGCAGGATATGAGAACCTATGAAGCTCACAAGCATACTGCATCTGGCAAACTACCCTGAACACATCTCATTTGGTACAAAAACATTTGATGTCTAGATTACTGGGCTTTGCACTGCAAAAATGTCCTTCTAGAGACCTTGAAAATGTCATGCAACTGATGTTTAGTCAGTGCTTTTCCATTTCTGTCATGACTCTGTCCCTGTTTTATTCTCAAAACCACATATCCTTCTGCAAAGACTGGAAAATACAAACACTTCGATGACTTTAAAACTTGTTGCAAAATACTATCCCAAATCTTGGATAGAAACACAAGAATATGGACTAGGACATATCTCCTATTTGATCTTATACCTAGAGAATGTGTTTAACTTTTCCAAAACTTATTTTATGATTTACTATTATGCTCTAGACACTCTTCTTACCAATTAGACAGCAAGGTCTTCATGACATTTTGCTGAACTCTTGGCTCAAAGGCATCCTGTGCCAGTAAATTCGATAGCCTAGAACTGTGCTCTGTGAGAGAATATTTCCTTTCATACTGACTTGCCATTTCTCAGTTTCACTGAGTGATTCCTTGTTCCTTTGTTGAAAGAAGTACTAGAGTTCCTCTCTTTTCATCTCTTCACCAATTATAGTTTTATATGCTTTTGTAACGAACTTTCTTACTCCTTAACTTTCTAAGGCAAGTAATCCCAATCTTTCAAGCCATTCTTTCAAATAGGAATTTTCCAAGGCTGATAATTGTTATTGCCAGCCATTGATCCTTTTTCACTTCCCTTTTTTTTTTAAAAAAAAAAAAAGAAAAAAAAAGAATGAAAGATACTTCACAGTATCTCAGCTAAAAGTGAACTTGTATAGAGTGTTTTCTATAGATGACTATAGATATTTCTGTTATGTTCCCTTGGCCAAAATATTTTTCCAAGCAGACACTTTCATTTAAATAGTTCAGCCTGAAAAAAATACTGCTAGTTAGCACCCAAAAACTGTATGATGATATTTTTCCATTTAGTGAGCAGTACTTCCAATTTGTCAATACTGAATGCCATGTTGCTTTAAGTTGTTTTTTCAGGCCACTCTGAAGTTCCTCACACTCTTTCGAAGAGTAAACTGTTATAGGTCATATTTGGTTCTTTTAGCAAAGTATTGTGGATTTGGTAGAACGTAGGTGTTCCATTCTTTCCTTTAGCATATTTTGACAGTTTCTTTAAATTCCGGTAAGATGTGCTGCTGGGGAACGGGTCAGAAAAGAGCGGGATGCAATTTTTCTACCATTTATTTGAAGGTGTGAACTAAAATAAGTGAGGTGTATTGAGGAAATTGTTTAACAGACTTTATATAAAATATTTTAACTACTAAATCACAGACCTACATAGATTTTGTACCATCAAAGGTACAATGGCTTATAGTAAAAGTTAGTTGTCACTGGCTTATCCTACCCTGGACCTGTTCCTTTGAACTCTTCAGTTTTCCAGAAATGTATTACTTAACAAGTAATGCTAGAAGAAATTTCTATGGGTTGATGTATCTGCTCCTAAAGGAATTGCTGAGAGGGAAATCAGATGGGGTGCTTACTTAAAGAAATTACTATCTGGCATTGTCAAACATAAGTCCATTACCTACACTACACTATTTTTACAGCTGCAGATAACTGTGCCTACTCCAAACTCTTAATTTTCTTTATAACTTCTGCTCACTTTGCAGTGGTTATCTAGCAGAAATATCAACACTGGAAACTGAAATCCACCTTTACTGGTGGATTATTTTTTTTCATGAATCTGACCTGTACATTATATAATCAGTGTATTTCTGCTGAATATTCATTGTGTAATACTGCTGCTGTTGGCTTCTCTGTAAGGCAGTGGGAGCATCCCCCTCAGTGACCTGGGCCTGATGGCTGCCCATAGCCAGAGCCCATCTGTGGCTTGGGAAGCCTTTTCGAGGAGCCATTTGGCTGTGCTGGGCCACAAATCCCCTTATGCCAGCCTGATGTCCCAGCCTGTCCTCTGCCTATCCCCAGAGAGGTGCTTAATGCCTGGGGCTGGTGCTGCCCCTGCTGCCTCTGATCTACTCTGGCTGACAGGTCCTTCCCCCCCAGCTTCTGGAAGCCCCCCACCTGTGCAAATTCTGGACACCATCACACAAGCATAACCTGGCTGCCAAGTCGAGACACCTGGATTTAACTACAAAAGGGTTTGTTTGTTTATTTGTTTGCTTGTTTTTAAATAGAGGCAACAGCTGACCTAATGTTACACTGTGTGCAGCAGCTCACAACCTCAGGCTACTGAAATGCCAACACTTTGAAAGACACCCTATAAAGTAAGTGGGAGCACTGAGAGCTGTGACTGGTGTTCCAGAAGTAAATCTTCCCAAGTGGGAACATCACAGGTGTTCAGAGAGTCACATGCCTGGTGATGCCTATCAGTGATTTTGACTCACAGGGTGGATCCTGCAGGGACTTAAATTATTGTGAATTAGGGGGAGAAATATTGTCTCTCCCTGTGGTCAGTTTTCACAGAATCACAGGATGGTTAGGGTTGGAAGGGGTTCTCTGAAGATCATCTAGTCCAACCCATCTGCTAAAGAAGGTTAACCTAGAGTAGATTACACAGGAATGTGTCCAGGTGGGTTTTGAATGTCTCTA
Organism: Streptopelia decaocto; assembly: GCF_964273445.1. Taxonomy (NCBI): domain Eukaryota; kingdom Metazoa; phylum Chordata; class Aves; order Columbiformes; family Columbidae; genus Streptopelia; species Streptopelia decaocto. The sequence continues at coordinate 14,934,925 of NC_138656.1, read as the reverse complement.
GAGAAGACTACACAACCTCTCTGGGCAGCCTGTTCCAGTGCTCTGTCAGCCTCAAAGTAAAGAAGTTTATCCCCATATTCAGATGGAATGTCTTATGCTTCAGTCTGTGCCCGTTGCCCCTCATCCTTCCTCTAGGCACCACTGAAATGAGTCTGGTCTCATCTTCTTGCCATCCACCCTTGAGTTATTTATAAATACTGATGAGATCCCCTCTCAGCCTTCTCTTCTGTAGGCTGAACAGAGCTAGCTCTCCCAGTCTCTTCTCCAAAAAGAGATGCTCCAGACCCTAATGGTCCTCGTAGCTCTCTGCTGGACTCCCTCCAGTAATGCCTTGTCTTCTTAAACTGAGGGGCCCAGAACTGGACACACTACTGCAGATGCGGCCTCACCAGAGCAGAGTAGATGGGGAGGATAACCTCCCTAGGCATGCTGGTCACACTCTTCTTAATGCACCCCAGGATACCCTTGGCCTTCTTGGTCACAAGGGCAGATTGTTGACTCATGGTCAACCTGTTGTTGACTGGACCTCCCAAGTCCTTCTCTGCAGTTCTGCTTTCCAGCAGGTCCACCCATAACCTGTACTGGTGCCTGGGGTTATTCCTCCCCAGGTGCAGGACCCTACACTTGCCTGTGTTGAACTTCATTAGGTTCTTCTCTGCCCAGTCCTCCAGCCTGTCCAGGTCTCACTGAATGGCAGCACAGCCTTCTGGTGTGTCAGCCCTTCTTCCCAGTTTGTTATCATCTGCAAACTTGCTGAGGGTGCACTCAGTCTATTCCTCCAGGTCATTGATTAACAGGTTGAACAGGACTGGAGCTAGTACTGACCCCTGGGGAAACCCACTAACTACAGGCTTCCAACCAGACTCTGCACCATTGATCACAACCCTCTGACCTCTGCCATCCAGCCAGTTCATGATCCATCTCACTGTGCATTCATCCAGCCCACACTTCCTGAGCTTGCCTATGAGGATGTTGTGAGAGATGGTGTCGAAAGCCTTGCTGAAGTCAAGGTAGACAGCATCCACTGCTATCCCCTCATCTACCCAGCTAGTCATATCATCATAGAAGGCTATCATCAGGTTGGTCAAACATCATTTCCCTTTGGTGAGCCCGTGCTAACTACTTCCGATAACCTTCTTTTCCTCCACACGCTTGGAGATGACGTCCCGAATGAGCTGTTCCAGGGATGGAGGTGAGGCTAACTGGCCTGTGGTTTCCTGGGTCATCCTTCTTGCCCTTTTTGAAGGCTGGATTGATACTGGCTTTCTTCCAGTCCTTGGGCATCTCTCCTGTTCTCCAAGACCTTTCAAAGCTGATGGAGAGCAGATTAGCAAGAACATCTGCCAACTCTCTCAGCACTCATGGGTGCATCCCATTGGGACCCATGGATTTGTAGATATCCAGCTTGTCTAAATGATCTCTAACCTGATCATTCTCAACCAAGAGAAAATCTCCCTTTTGCCAGACTTTCTCTCCTGTCCCTCGGGTCTGGGATACTGGAGGGCTGGTCTTAGCAGTAAAGATGGAAACAAGGAAGGCATTCAGTAATGCTGCCTTCTCTGTATCACCCGTCACCAGGGCATCCTCTTCATTCAGCAGTGGACCTACATTTTCCCTAACTGTCCTTCTGCTGCTGATGCACTTGAAGAAACCCTTCTTGTTATCCTTGACATCCCTGGCCAGGTTTGCTTCCAAGTGAAGTCTGGCCTTCCTCACCACATCCCTGAATACTCAGCCTCTTTATATTCCTCCCAGGTGGTCTGTCCCTTTTTCCACATTACATAAACATCCTTCTTCCACCTGAGTTTTCACTGGAGTTCCTTACTTATCCATGCTGACCTCTTACTCCCTTTAGTTGATTTCTTGCATCGGTCTTGAGCTTGGAGGAAGTGATGATTGAGTATTATGCAGCTCTCATGGCCCACCCCAACCTTTTAGAGCCCTATCCTGTGGGATTCTTCCAAGCAGGACCTTGAAGAGGTCAAAGTTCACCCTCTTGAAGGCCATGGGTTTACTCCTACTTATTGTCCTGCTTCCTCCATGCAAGATCCTGGACTCTATCATCTCATGGTCGCTACAGCCGAGACTGCCTCCAACCATGATATTTCCAACCAGTTTTTCTGGGTTTGCTAGGACAAGGTCCAGCAGCATAACTCTCCTCTTTGGCTTCTCCACCATCTGTGTCAAAAAGTTGTCATCAACGACCTGTAGGAACCTCCTGGACTGTGCGTGTTTAGCTTTGTAATAGTTCCTAATAGTCCTAATAGTTCCTAATATAGTTTCCCAATAGTTCACTACAGAAATACTTGCGGCACTGGCAATTTCAGTAGAAGATTTCCAATACTAGCTGAACAGGATCACAGTTTAGAGTTTTTTCTAGGTGGGGTCGACAGGATAAAATGGGAAAAAGACATACTATGTATATAAATCCTCTCTGCTAGATTCCTGTTGAATAAGAAAACAAATAATTTCATTCCTCTGATATTACCAGAAGAAGGCATAAGAAATTTAATTATAAAATGAAAACCTCTCTCAGGAAACCTGTAGTTTTGAGTGGTAGTTAGCTGATAGCATTTTAGATTTAGTTTTCATTTATTTCTGCTGCCACTAGTTCTATTGAAACAAAATAAATTCTTCAACAAGCTAGCTCCTCTCTGTGTTTTTTGGGGTGATGGACCCTGTCTGACAGGACTGGGAGGCTAAAGCAGCTCTGTGTACATTTTCTTCAGAGCTGCAAGGCAGTGACTAGGTTGTAAATCAGAGAAATCTTGGGGGACTTCGAGTTTGTGATGGTCTTCTAGGACTTCAAAACTACCCAGAAACTCCCACAGGGCCTGCAGTCAAGTGATTTCTCTCACTTCTAGCATGCTCAGGAGGTGCATATTAACTTCACATGGTATGCACACCAAAATAGCTGTCCTTGAGTCACACATACCTTTGCAGCTTTCAGGATTTTCACAGTAGCATTTTCACTTAAAATAAGATACACTTGAATTAATAATTGTTTGTCAAATCCTTTCAACTGAAATCTGGGAAAAGCAGTCAACAAACTGTAGAGGAACTGTGTTGTATTTTCTGTGTGTATTGTGAAACTGAATCACTGGTTGACTCTGAGTCAGAAGAGGATTACTGTTGAGGAAGAAAAAAATACAAAAGTGGCATCTTCTAGAGCCAGATTCTCACTTTTATTATAAATGATTTCAGATCAGCTCAAGTCCAGGTGGCAATCACATCTTAAATGAGCTCCAAGCAGTGTCCTCCCTAAGCTTCAAATTTAACCCATTTGTTTTCATCCTCTGAGGTGACGTTTATTCCTTGACAAGAGCTTGCTCAATATAGGGCCCTCGAAGAACTATTAGGCTGTAATGGTCCTGATTAGCCTCACCTGGGGTTTTCACCCACACCTCTGCCCATGTGTCCAGGGGCTCAATTTCAGTTCTGCCCCGGGTATTTGTCTCTTCTCTCGGTGATACTGTAGTTGTAGTTGTCTTCAATCTTGTTCTCTTGTGGGTCTGAGTTGCTGCTTGATTTTCCTGTGTTGACTTTATATCTCACCTTGCCTTATGATCTCTCGGTGCTTGGACCTGTTGTTCTCACTAGCCATACTCAGGTACTGTGGGTCTGTGAGGGCACTACCTTCCCCACCACCTGGGAGCAGTGGTGGGCTCACCTTGCCTTCTGGCTCATATCCCTTCTTATAGAGCAATCTGTCTTATTGCTCCACAACATCCAGGACATGAACAATAAGTTAGTTTCAGTGCAGTACACTTTCAAGAATAATGCTTAAGGTGTATGCCTGATTGTTAGAGTAATACTGTGAGGAATATTCTTCAAAAGTTCTCTCCCACCACCAAGGCTAGGGTTGTTATAAGAACCTGGTTTGAGTGGGATCAGATTGTATTTGGAAGAGGATGTGAGAACCTAGGGAAATAAATGTGCTGCCAGGCTTGCCTGGAAGGGCTGTTCCTAGTTATCCCATTGGTTGCCTACATGGCAGTAGTCTGGAAAAGAAATAAAATATGGGGAAGTCAAAGTACATAGCAAGAACAGTTGTTCCAGGGAGGGCTTTGTAGGCTGTTGTTCACTGTCATATTTTGTTCAAAAAAGGTATTCTAGGTGTTTGCCTTTGAAAGTTTAGAACAGATGATCCAGGAAAACATCAGATAGTCATTAAAAAAAAAAAAAATCTGCACAAAAGGGAGTCTTCCTGAATAGGATAAAAATTTTTCAGCCTGTCAGCAAGAGATAAAACAGCTTGAATATTAAATTAAAAAAAAAAAAATCTTCTATGCTATGTTGTAGTATAATAATGGCATATGATATGATAAAACAGGATTACAAAAAGACTTGACCTTTTGTGATTTAGCCTGATATTCTCAGACAATTCATTATGAAGCAAACAACATAAGGGAGGAAAGAAATAAACGTGGTAAAATCTTCTGTTGCAGCTAAATAAATCTCAAATGTTTACTATTGTCTGTACATAGATTTAGGGGAAAGCAAAATCTTACTGAGTAATCTTTAAAGTTTACTTTCAAAGCAGGCTTGAAAATGCATTTGTTTATGGCCAGCTCTGTCAATTTGTAGACTGTGTGGCTAGTTAGTATGTTTTACAATTTTCTAAAAATGTTTATAAGAATACCAAATTAGCCTTCTGCATAAATCAAGAGTTTTTAAAGGCATTGCAGAAGACTGTAAAACCTCCCATATAAAAGGGAGCCAGAAGTAGAACTTGTTTTTGAAAGGGTAGTATTTTTCTGAGGGTAATCGGAAGGAACAAAACACGAAATTTTTGCTTCCAGAGGTACCAGCTGGCAAAGTTCTCTCTGCAGCTGGGTAGTCTGAAATTACTTAAGTGGGAATTTAGTGATAAATAAAAGATTACCCAACATCACATTCTTATGCCTGTTGCTCTGAAGATCTTGAAGGCTAAACATGATGTTTATCAGATATTTTGGAATTACCTCATTCTTCCTGTGTAAATTCTGGCAGATAGAGAAATAAACTAGTCTTGCTTATGACTATCACAATATTGTTTGTTTTTAGGATACCACTTTACAAAAATACTTTGTGTATTTGTCACACTTTTGGGTTTGTCTGTAATTTCAAAACAAATTGTAGAAGCTGGGCTCTTCTGCTATTAGTCTTTGATAAATAAAAGGAGTAGAGGGCCTTAAGAATATGAGAAAAATTTAGACTATAACTCGCCTTGAATACCATAACAAGCTGATCTCAGATTGTAATGAAAACTTTCTTACAGAACAGAAATTACAGTGGTTTGCCACAAAGTACAATCTAATGGGCTCAGACACAGGAGATGTGGGTCATACTTCTGTTTTCATTATGATGTGACCTATTTCAAATATCTCCCATTTCTGCTTTAGATTTTCAAGAGGAAATAATGATGCTAACCTTTACAGCATTGTTTTGAAATCAAAGAAGCTCTGAGAATTACTTGGTCAAGGCCAGGAGCAGATGTTTGGAATGGTTCTTATTATTGTATCATCTGCAGTAAGAGCTGGTTGACCAAAACAAAAGTCTTGTTATTTATCATTCAGGATGTTAAGCCTCAACTTGGAAGCTTCTTGAATGGAATGGAACAATAGTTTATCTCATGGCTATTAGGCAAGGCAGTTTAAAGCTACAGTATTGAATTCCCAGTGTAAATTGTTCTTCCTATCTAGCATAGGTTAGAAACATCACTTTACAGGTGGTGACTTCTGAAATACATTTCTGTTTGATTATTAGATCCAGGAATTTGCCTACTGAATTGTGTTCAACTCTTCTAAAGTTGCTGGACTAGACTGTCACATTCATTAAACTCTTGAGTTCCCCAACCTGTTCTTGAAAGGAATTTCTCCCAGATCAATGATCTCTGTACTGTTGCCCTAATGAAAGAAGAAAATCTTCTCCTGTGTGAGGCAGGTGAGAAGCTATTTGGGAAGTATGGGAAGACTCTTTCTTCTACAGAAAGAGCACTAGAGGATTTGAGTTGACAATACAATTGCAGAGCATATGGTGTTTGTTTCAGTAGTCAGTGTTTTGGGCAAGTGGATTATCTCAGCAAAAACAAATATTCAAGTATGTGGAACCATGCAGAAATACAAGACCTTTAAAGAGAAGGAGAAAAATCTTCACTCTTTAGGCTATTTCTGGGAAGGATTTTTGTGCAAGAGCAATTGCTCTGGTGATTAATTTAACTAATAATGGCTGGGATTCCTTCCACAAGGGGGAGGTGTGTAGCACAGTATGTTTATTCAGTATTTGTTCCTGTTGTTTAATATATTACTTATTGCATCCAAACCCAAATATTCAACTATTAACTTTCTCTGGTTTTAATGTTAAAATGTCATCTGTTCCAGAAATTTACGATGTTTTAGTATCTCCATTAAAAAAAAAAAAAAAAAAGGAAAAAGAGCCAAAACTGTCAGGGGCTGTACAATTTGTTTATTGTGGGTCCTTCATATTGATGACAGTGACACAAAGCTCCCCTGAAATTAGGACAGTCCCTGTTATATTTCAAAGTGAAATGCTAGATTTTGTTGATCCTTTACCTAGGTGAAAGAACATGTTTCTTCAGGATGAGCCGACTAGTTGGCTTAGCAAAATTTCATCCTGAGTCATGAAAGCTTGCCAAAACCACAACCCATATGTATAATTTACTTTGAAAGGAAGTATTAAACAGTACTAATATTAGCCATGTTGTTTGTTCTGTCTGCACTGAATTCAGCAATACATCTGCATTTCCAATGAAAAATTTTCACATTTTAATGTTACGCCTGTACTTTTTTCATAAAATTATATTACATTATTCTGAGGAAATTTCTCAGTAGGTCACACATATGTGTGTACCCATACATTCGCAGTAGTCTTGTAAATATGTATGTAATTTTTTTAAACTGTAGCAATTGAGTGTGTCTACATTAAATTCCTGTGGCTGTTAGTGAACATAGTAATGTAGAGTATTCATCAATGATGCTTCTAGTTTTAAACTGTTAAACAGAAAGGTAATATATGTCATATAATAGAACATGTAATTGGATGTCTGACTAGAATCTTCTTTTGCATGAATCAAAGTGCAGAAGATCTGATTAGAAGCTCTTGAACATTGAAATAAAACATCTATTAAAATCAGAAATATGTTTTTCTGACTTTAGCAGACCTCATAAAACAATGATTACAAGACAATCAACAACAACAAAAAAATAAAAAAAAAGGGATTATGGAATATGTAATCAGGAAACTTGGGTTTTCTTCATGGTAAAGTACAAGTCTGAATATCAGAGGTGGAAAGGACGTACAGGTATCAGCACCGGGATAAAGAGGTTCAAAAATGAAGAGAATCAACCAGGATGACTTTTCAATGGCAGGAAAAGGGACTGATGGACAACATAGACAAATAATTCACATTAATGGACCTCATGCTTGTCGATTGCAAACTACACATTGCCGGTTTTGTTTGGAAATCTTCCTGCTAGTGATATATGATATGTGTGCAAAGAGACTGGGTTAGCAATTATTACAACTGAAACGAAGTCTGAGCAGCAAGCAGAAAATGTCATGCTTCTATCAAGTTGGAACACTTGTAACAAAAGTGGTCCTGTAGAAATAAGGTGTGGTAACACATGGCCATAGTTGCTATGAAAAAGTTGATGAGAGAAAAATCTTCTTTCAAATGAGAAAGTTGTTTCACTTTTTGGAGAGACGGTTTGGAGGTTTTACTCAAATTAATAGCCGTACATACTAAGCTGAGTCCTGCAATGAAGCTGTGTTTTCTTATACACACTCAATAATGGTCCAGGTAACAAATATGCAATGCTCCTAACTATATACTATAGTATGAATAACTGAAATACTGTATTGTATCTGTACAAAAGTAGATTATCTTATTTTCCATCTTTCTTGTGTTTATGTAAGATCACAGAAGACTGAAATTACCTCTTATTTAATTAGGCAAGTGCCATCACCAAATGTCATATAAATATGATTTTTCTACAGTTGAATCATTCCATGCCAAATTTTGTGAGTTTTTGTTCGCCCTGCTTCCTCCTTAATAATTTGAATACTAAATTGTACTGCTAATTTCAAGTCTTAACCCTATTTCATGAGTCTGCCAAGTATATCTATCCTTTTCCTGTTGACAGCTTATTTTAAGTAGCACTTGAGTAATTTGTCTCTGTGAATAATTGCTAATCAAAATTTTCACGTTTCACAGGCTGATAAAATTGCAAAAGAAAGTTTCAACTTTATTTCTTTCTTTGCTTCCTGCCTCCCAGTAATAGAAGCTACTGGCGGATGCTTCAATTCACTGATATAAAATAAGTTTTAATAATTATTTCAAAAATTCTTACATATATTGATAGACATACACACACCAGTTCTTACAGACTTCAGTTTGATGAAACATTCTCTTGGGCCTTCCATCAAACACAAGTAGACAGGAATCAATTTAGAAACTTGCCTTAAAATAACATAATATGACTGTGTGATTTGGGGTTTCACTGTCATGAGTCCACAAGTGGAACTTCCAACTTGAAATCTTATTGCTGAGAAATTCCAACAGTGGAGTTTACTATTTACAGCTATAACACAAAATGGATGTTACTCACTCTGTGTACAACTATTTGATACAACAAGATTTATAGAAAGAAGCAGGCTGTTTTGTAATTTTTAGTTTACCACCCACTTTATCATCAAGATTAACTTAAATATAATGAGGTTATATTCCTAAACAAATAGTGGTGTATAATTTGTGTGTAATGATTACAGAGTGGATACCACGACAAAGGTTGTATACCCCAGTAGTAAGAGAATTAGTGCTGTGCAGAGTGAGTTGCTTGTTTTATTTTGGAGGATCAACTACATGAACTGCATCAGCTAGAAATAATGCTCTGTTTTGGATACCAGTGAAAAATTCAGGTACTAAGCAGAAATACCAATCCCAACACTAAATATTTTGTGTTGCATCTTGGCCTTTCTTGCACTTTTCATATGACCTTATCGTCTATGACAAAATTCTACAGTGAATGGAAATGTTGCCAATCAAAAAGTATTTGTCAGCCTTCCTGTGTGAGAAATTTAATGGTATTTGAAGGTTGCGCTAAAAATCTAACATTAATTTCCAATGTCTGCCTTAGTGAGACTAACAAATAGAAGTTTTTATAAAACTTTTTATAACTTTTGTGATTGAAATATTTTTGCAAACCTCTTTCAGGCCTTGACTTATGACTCAAAGAAACATTATTCAAACTGATGTCATAGATGTGTAACACTAGACTTCAAAAACTGTCATCTTAAGACACACTTCTTTTCCTTCTTTATGAAGTTTGCCTGTATTCTCTTTTACATTTGCTTCATTAGTATATAAAAGAACAAGAATGAGCCAAAGAGTTGATCAGGTGAAGGATAATGGCAATATCTGTGTATAGCAATGCCAACTTATTTTTCAGGCCATAGTGTGGTTACATTAGAAGCAAGCTAATAATAGATGGACTGTTGAACCACCCCAAGCCAACATTTCACAATATACCATACAACTGGGGGGATCAGACTAAAACTTTGAACAATAATGACAACTTCTTTCTAATGCTTTTTGTCAATAGTGGACATAAATCCACTTCTTACAGTCTTCATCTTGAAATGTTCACAGAGCTTACAAATAGTTGAACATAGATTGAGCAATGCATTCCAGGTCTCAAGAAATTAAGATACCAGATAGAGTGAATGGCACTGTTATCTTTGTCACAGGAAAAGTTTAGTAGTTCAGGAAATGAGAGAAAATGTTAAATTGTGAGAAATCATGTATCAGTCCCAATGAAATCTGAGTAGAAGCTCCCTTGTCATTCTCCACTGGAAACTACATTTGAGAATTAGTCAGTTATTAGGTGGTTTGTAATTTGTTTAAAGGTATTCTATTGATGTTGCATCCTTCCGTACCTTTAACTGGTATATTGCAAAAGTTTATATATATTTGTGTGTGTGTATATATATATAACTTTCTACAAATATCAGAAGGATTATTTTACTGAAAGTACTTTCTTTTGAAAACTAATCATCCTGTACTGATGATTTGGATTTTTTTTTTTTCATGAACATTGTACAATATTAACACTCATTCAGTGTTTTGGGTTTCAATAGATTTTCAAGGTTTATTTTAAAAACGTCATAATATCAGCATATAGCCTCAGCTACACTTTTATGGCTGCTGGAGGTACTTCCCATTTGATTTCTTAATGTCTGTCAATATCATAAATTTTGTATCTATCTTCAATTGAAAGTAGTTTATGAATTTGTGGAGCGAGGGTATATCATACCTACATCAAAATACAGGAAGTATTTGCTCAACTTTTGTTTATCTTGTGGTGTTGTTGGCACCCTTATTACTCTTACTGTGTTGTAAGCTTATGTCATTGCCATGTTTATGATACACTTAAGCCCCTTACTGTCCCACCCCAAAAATGTCAGATTTTTTGTTTAATATATTAAATTTTATTTATTAATTTGTACACTTTGTTGCATATAGTTCATACAAACACGTACATTTTTACTGTTAGCTAATGTCTGACAATTTTTCATTTGTAGGTGCAGTTCTCTGGGTTAGGGCAAACTTCTAGGCACAGATACTGTTATTTTTTACTATGGAATCATGACTTACTAGTTATATAGCACGCTTCTTTGTAAGGCTTGTCTACAAAGATAAAAGCCCCTATCCAATTCAGAAAATAAATTTAAAAATTAAACAAAAAAAACCCCTACATTAATTAATTCATTGCTAACTCAACACCAGCACAAAATATATACTTTTGAATCCTTGAGTAGTGACATGCAACTACTGATATATGAGTTGTGTTGCATATTATTTTTCTAGCAATTTTTGACATTTTGCATTGAATAAAATATTAACAAGTCAAGTTTGTTATTTATAAATTAGCTGAATCAATGAGTAAAATATTTATATAAAATTATTCTACCATCAGGCTTTCCTCATAAACAGTTGCATAAATTATATATGAATATATGTTTTACATCTTTCCAATACTACTTACTGAAATGCTGCCTGCATTACTAAGGAGTAATGTAACATTAGCATAAATTTACATGTTGGTATTTAAATTTGCCAAAGTGCTTTGAATTTCCATGAACATGCTACGTTAAGGCAGAGAGTGCTCTCCCTTTGCTGTAATACGCATTGATGTTATTAAGATTTAGTAACTTATTCTCTTATACATCAGGGTAGGAATTTTCAAGATGTGGAATAAACAGCAGTAGATTCCCCTACAGGATAACCAGATATGCAGGACCCCTCACAGAGGATAAGGAAGAATTTCATTTTGCTCTTTCTCTTTGATTTAGCCAGAAATTCTAATTTCTGTTGAAAGTGTTGTGAAATTGACAATTCATATGGAAATGTAAATTTTTAATAATTTTTTGGACCTATTTTTATTGAAATAATACTTTCTATGTTAGGTTACAGTGATTTACAAATAACAGCAATCAACTTTGTCAGTTAGCATTTGGGTAGGTATGCAACCATGCAGAGCCAATGAAAGCAGGATGGTACAGCAGAAAATATTTTGGAGCAAATGATCATTATAATGGTTATAATTGATATAGCGACTGTAGAGGTACCACTAAAAATCATTAATTGATCATGTAGGTAGAGATGATATCTGCTATGGCTTCAGGAGCTGTATTGCACTTTTGAAACTTATTAATAGAAGCAATTATTGTCTTATTTTGCTTTTCTGATTTTTTCTTTTTCTTTTTTTTTTTTTTCCTACCCCCAAACCAACAAATAGAAGACAACTTATCAAAATGATGCAGAAGATGCTTAAGGTTTTGCTCTGCCCTACTACATACCAGCCTAGCATAGTTACAGCTTTCTATCTATAGCAAAATGCCACTCATATATTTGTTCATTTTTTGTGACTACAGAAGATAATTTAGATAATCCTTAGATCAAAATGTTGGCAAGTTATTCATTCAGAAGGGATTGTTCTAAAAATAAAGGTCCAGATTTTTACAGATGAAAGTCTACTGACTCATATAAAACCCTTTTAACCCATGCCACAGATGATTAATGCTAAACCCATCCTACCCACAGGCACTTATCAAATGTCAGCCAATCACAGGCATCCATATCATGAACATATCTATGCCCACTGCCCACATTCTGTGAATGATAGACACCCACAGCCTTGTTTGGATTTATGTCTTCATAAGATCTCACACGTGATTACACTGGATAGACTCCACAGAAACATGACTTGGAAGGCACTATAGAGATTCTTCAGGATGCTGTTGATATGCAGAGGAAATTACTTTACAGTTTCTGCTAAAGGCAGATCTAGAAAGATGTTCAAGCAGATAAAAATGTGATCCCCATTAAAAGCAATCCTGCAAACTATCATTTTCTTGTATTTCTGCAATGGTAAACGTAGGAAACCTCAGAAATCTTGAATAGCCATACAAAAGATTTTCATTTTTCACATTCTTGAGCTGAAGGCTAGAGTCTACTGCCCAATATCTGAGTGGATCCAGTTTTTCAGTTTTGCTGACTAAGTGAAAGATCAGATATTTGCAGAGCCCCTGGAGGGACACATACATAAAGTTTAACTTTTATTACCCTTTTGGAAAAAGACTGCTTTGCTGCAAGCCAACACACCTTTTTCTCTTAAAACTACATTTTAAGCCATGAAACACAAGCCCAGTAATCTTTACAGAATTTCATTAAAGCTCTGAATTTTGTCAGGGGTGTCTGACTTGGTGGATGAGTAGCTGTTTTTTTACCAATCCAGTGAAATGTTGTATAGGTCATCAGATTCTGTTATTACTGCAAATCTGATGTTTAGGCAGGATATCTGAAAGACGGGTGCTTCACAGTACAATTCTTAGCATGAAGATATTTGAATCATACTTATTATAGAGGCAAAGAGGAAGCCAAGCATGGAAACCACAGTTTTACAGAATAAAAAATGTGGTAGATACTTGTGGCATTCAGTGGATAGAAAATGTCACCATTGCTGCCCATATCCCTCATGAGTCTTATCTGAAGACCATTAACTTATGAGAAAAGATGCAATGCACTCTACATCCAGTTCTGAATCAGCAGATTGCAACTAGCAGTCATTTAATTTGTTCACTTTCATAAAGGTAAAGTTCAGTAAAAATTAAACCATCTTGTATTCCTGTCTTGAGCACACTACATCTAGCGGTTAAACAGCTTCAATTTTAATACTATTTTAGGAGTTTTTAATCCTACTGCATTTAAAGAAACATCACCTGTTGTTTACTACTATAGACTAGTGATAACGTCCTTTCCATAAGCTGCCCAACAACTTTTAAAAATTAAATTGCATGACACTGCAAGATTTTCATCCTCAACTAAGTAGTAAACATAACTGCTTGTTTCTCCACAACCCTCTTGTACAAACTCTAGCTATAGCAAGGTTTATTTTTTTTCCCTGTCTTACTGACAGGATCATTAGAGCTTTGAAGGTGCAGTTTTCTGTTGGATTTATGCAGAACTGCACTGTCACTGGGAGACTCCTAAAGAATGTCCCCTAGCAACTTCCAGGTATGCACAATTTCAATATATATTCAGTCATCTCCATTACCTGCATGTGGGGCTAAGGCCTCAAAAGACTGTTCTTGAAAGGGTAAGAATTAAAACTGCAACCCTTACTCATACCTCAAGAGAGTATAAAGTAGTTGCTTTATTCTCTGAGTAAAGATGCTATAATCTATGAGACTTTGGTTGTATCTGAAATAACACAGGATACTTGACCTCATTTACTGTTTACTCAGTTCCATGGTAGGTGTTGGCATCTCTTTATAGTGAATATGTTATTTAACACACTTTTTCAGGTATGAAAGCAAACAACAGAATTCAGCAGAGTGAGCCTTTTTTTCAGTCTGTGAACTGGAATATGGCTACTTTTAAGATATGATGTGGCATGCAGTCATCATTTGTAATAACTTGAAGAAGTTTTAAAAGCTTTAGTATCAGTGGAAAGACTGTGTCTTGGTGGCAAACAAAATATATCCACCAGAGTTTCATCTGACAAAGTATTTTGTTGCCATGTAACCCAGCAACACAGTGCCATTGCTGCTAGTATCAGGCTGTAAACTTTGTACTGAGTTTGCAAGGCCTCAGGACTGATGCCTCTCAGATTCGGTCTGTCTGAACTTCTGTTCAGATCTCATCTGAATGGACATGATGTTAAATCAGATTCCTCTTGATATCCGGAGAGTGTGTAGATGGAGCTGACTGGTGATGGTGTAGAGTATAGACCTTGGGATATCCGGCAGCTCTCCGCACTCTACTGTGTTATGATGGTTATCTGTATCACTTTAATAGTAAAAATTTAAGTAATTTTAATCAAATTTTTATTGAATTTTTAGATAAAATGTGTAGTTGTCATTGCTTTAATGTGGAAAAATACCTTCCCCCCACCATGGGAAATGCAAGCTGTTATTTTCAATCTTGCATTGAAGCTGTCATGCAGGAGAACATGAGGATTTGAATAAGTGCTTCATCTATATTAAAAGATATTTGCATTAGAAAACTGTTTACAGTCTCAGATTTTTTTTGCAATTTCTTGTACTGACGCAAGGAAGCTTTCAGCTTTCCAGGCACTTAGACTGTCTAAAAACCACAAATATCAAAGATGGAATGTATATTTTTGAGACAAATCTGTTTAGACAGAACTCTTTTTGTCTTCATGTTACTGTTGTTGTAAATGGTTTATAGAATCTTTATTCTGATAAACAGTAATTTTGTTTCAAATGGTTGTGCAGCTGCAATGGACCCAGGTAAAATGTATTCAGAGTATAGTTGATCAAAAATAAAAATATAAAGCAGAATACATTCAGAAACCTTTGAAATACAGCCAGGTTTCTTTTTTTTTTTTTTTTTTCTTTTTTTTTTTTTTTTCCCCTAGTGCTGAGCAGAAAATACCAATAAAATATTGATTATGGTTCCATCTTTGAAAATTCAAGTACATATTAGGAGACTGTCTTATGACATGTTCAAATTATCCCTAGTGATCATACATTAATGTTAAATTATTCATATTTGATCTCGTAGTGGTTGTCAGAAACATTTGCATAAATAACGAAAGCTTCATAAGCTAAGGGAATCGATATAATGTCAAAGGAACTTGCATGCTTTCTACCAGTCTTCTGATACTGTGTTCAAGCAGGCTGTGGTTAGTTGTTCCTTTTTCAAGTACTGAAGCTAACATAAAACATTCTGCAGCTTTTCTCTCATCAGTGATCTGTTCCCAGAAGAAAATGAAAGACTGCATTTTTGCAACATTTTCTGTTTGATTCTTTCCTTAAACAGCTGTATGTTAGACATACAACCTCTCTTTGTACTACCATTTTTACTCTAATTCCTATTTGAAAAATGCCTTAATCACAGTCACTTCTTTAGCAGCTTTGTGCTCAACAATAAAGAGGAGAAAAAAATGAATTAAAATTGTCTATTCCTAATGTACCCAGTTGCAGGCTGATTCAAATCAAGACTTTAATTCATGCTGCTTTGTCAGTAGTTCATGGGCACTGTCTACCTTCACTCTCAAGGCTTTTCTGAAGCTAGGATGCCTGTTGACATAATCTTTGCTCATACTTAATTTTTCCTGCTATGCAGAAGATGCACTGGTGTGACTTTGCTGTGGTTATTGTTCTTGTTTGAGACTAGAAAGATTCAGGTTATGTCTGGGCAGTTTTATGCTTCCCTGTCTCCTTTTACAGTATGGAGGAATAGTTACAGGCCTTAGAGGTGGATTTTCAGAAGCTGGTAGCTGAACAGAGACAGCAAATACTCAGACAATGCACTTAAAACTCATGCTTGTCTGCTCTTGACTACAGTGCTTTAATGGGCTGTTTCCTGTGTTAGAACACAATTAATAGCCCCGTCCACACAGGGAAAACTTATGAGGACCAGACCAAATGAAAAGGCTTGAACAAATAGGTTTATAAGAATGAAAGTGATGTCGGCTATCATATTTTTGCATTACTTTCTTTACTACAAAGACAGCAAGGCTGGCCTCTTGGGGAAAGATGGAAATTTCAAGTGGCCTATACAGGGCTTGCTGCCACTGTGTGCCATGAGTGACATGTAACTAAGCCTGGGAGCAAGGAACAGTGGCTGCATTTTTTTTTTTTTTCCTAAGAATTGTGGCTTTATTCTATTTAAAAAGAATTTTTGTGACTATTCTGTTAAGGTATGGATTTTGTGTTTTTAGAAGCCTCAGGTTATCTTTGGGAAGCTCTCTTGAAACTCTAGACAGGTCTGCTCCAAAGTCATTGCTAACTTAGTTTTTCATAGTACATCTGTCTGTGACAATCTTTCGAAAAAGGAAGTAACACTTTTGTCTCTTTATGATGTTTCTCTAATATTCCTCTTAATGGGTTATTCCATGTACTATTGAAGCCAATAAGCAATTGATTATGCATTTGTAGGGTGCTTCTTGAAAAGTCCCATCCTCTTCAGTAAAACCTGCATTTTATTTTTATGCATGAAAACACAGTTCATTACAGTATGTACTAACAGGGCATTTCATAGACCTCTTTCACTTTTTCACATGATCTGATCACAAATCTCATTTCAGTATAGGACTTTAGATATATTACAATTTATTTTGGTTGGTAATATGAGTTTACACTTACCTGTTAATTATTTGCATGTGGCGCACTTCCATGTATATTTCTCCACAAAGGACATCTATTTTAAAGTATGTATTTACATGCCTCCTTTGTGTTAAGATCAATTTAGAATGTGCTTAGAGTGGTAAAGTTTGACTCTAACATGTGTTTTTAAACTTTAATTCCCAGATAATACATTCATGTTCTGAAATAATTACTGATGCCCCTATTAGCAGACATCATTACTGATTCATCTTTTATTGTCTGATAATGGGAAATACCTATTTCCTATCTTCGGTGGTGCTACCAATAATGTAGTTTTCAGTAGTTGTCTCCTGGTTATCTTGCTCCAATATATTAGACATACAATTCCTCACATCTCACTTCTGGTAAGTTGTCTGAATTTCTGCGGAGTAGTGAGAATAATTCATTAGTAGAACAGTCCTAAAAATCTATATATATTTTTAATGGGAGGGAAAAAAATCTCCCTTTAGAATATAGGTGCTGAAAAATTCTAATTTTTCTCATAGCAAACCCCAAACTTGGAAGAAATGCTGCCTCCAGCCCCCAGCTTCCAACACCTTTAAATCTCAGTATCTTTCTGCTTAAAATGACACGGAAATTTAGATAAACTGTACTTTTCACATTTAAAAAGCTACACTGTAAGGTGTCAACATTTAAAAGCTAAAGTGTTACTTCCAGAGCAAAACTGTTAAGTGTTGAAAAGAGAAATAGCAAGAGCAAAAAAACCCAAAATAGCTGAAGATGGATCTTTTCAAGTTCATGCCACATTTTCTTGCAACAGAAGAGGACAGATACACATGATCCACACAGTTCCTTTCTTGAAGTGTTACTTTGATATTTCCTAATGATGTTACAGTCAAATGTTGGAGAAAAAATGTCTTATTCTTTCTCCTTATGCTACTTTATCTGTTTGGGTGGGATTTTTTTGTTGTTGTTGTTGTTGTTGGGTTTTTTTTGTTTGTTTTGTTTTGTTTTATTTTTTTCCCAGCTCATAAACTGTCTGAACACACAAAACACCTCCATAAGTTCAAACTGAAAAAAGGTTTAAAAAGTACACTTAAAAACTTTCTTCTTCTTTGCATTTTATCCTTTTAAAATAATGTTACTATTTTTGGTTTCAAAAAGGGGAAACATTTATATGCAGTCCACCACCAGACAATTTTTAACCACCTTATCTGGCACAATAGAAAGGAGTTTTGCTTCTTCTGTCATGAGAAACTTAGAGGCTGTAGTTACAGTTCTAGAGATGTCTTCAATTTTGTCTTTTAGTGACTAAATTCAGACTCTTGGATTTGTGTTAAAACCTTCTTTATTAGATTCAGCCAGATGGCAAATGACAATAAAGTGTTAACAATCCTCTCCTTTTCCCTCTTCTGTCTTTTTTTTTTTTTTTTTAATTGCAGTATGTGTATTCATTTCAGTGTAAAATTATACTATTTACATGCACGTTCACTGAAAGGCTGTGCTTGTCCTGGAGTTGGATGTTTCTCCATATGGAGTAGGAGGAATGCGTCATTTGGTAAACCCATTATCTTGGTGGTGGGGTTGAGCAGCAGCTATTTTCTGTGCAATTTTTCTATGATCAATGACTCTGCACATATATCTTAGTGATTTTGTTCAATCACACGTCCCTGTGTGGAGCTGTATCATTCCCCCTGTGCACTGGTCCATTGTCCCCGGAAGGTCAGAGATGAAGAGCTGAATTAGGATATGAGGCTTCTATATTCAGATGCTTGTCTATTTAAAGAACTCTTTGGAGAATGAGTGCTATATGCAGGTATAGCTAGGTCCTTAATGTCCTGAGGGAATTGATGGTAATGTTTATAGTTGCAAAATTATTCAGAATAATCAGAATCTAATGTCCTCAAGGAAGTTTGGGGTGAGAATCTTATATATAAGCCAGACATAGGGAGAAGTCTCGAGAGAGGTAGAGTTCTTTTTTTAAAAAATAGAAATTGGTACACACTGAGAAAAATCAATTTGTTACATATGCACACTGAATTCTGTATTAAGTAACTGAGGAAAACAGTGTGAGGATTAATGCAATGAAAACCTCTCTTTCTGAAAACTGTGGACAAAGTACTGGCCTAAGAACCAAACCAAAAATTAGTCTGCAATGAAAAAAAAGATACAATCCTTCTTGATCACTTGATTTTAAAAACTGTTAGGCTGTACACTAAGGAAACAAACAGAAAGAACTCACAGCCTGTGTTAACTCACCAGCTGTGTTGCCACTGAGACTGCAGCCGTGTGGTGCAGGTTTTGCAGCTTATTTGACCACAGTGCTGTGAGGGATGCTCCAGGCTCTTCCAGGAGGTGAGGTGGGACGTATATCCTGGCCCAAGTGCACACATCCCTGCTCTGCAATGGCTGCAAGTCCTGACCAGAGATTCTGCATAGGGCCAAGAGGATTGATGGGTGATTCCTCAAGACCATCAAAATGAGATGGTTGAACAACTGGAAGACAAATTAAAATTATTACAATGGAGAACAGTCTTGAAGGGCTTAGGAATCAAATTTTTAAAAAATGTAGTTGGGGGAAAATACACTTGAGAAAAAGGACTGAATCAAAACTAAGACTCTGATTCATACTCCAAAAAGCTTTTAAATGGGCAATATATGTGAAGGACAGCCTTTGGAAAAGTCAGTTTTAGGTCTTGAATTTGTATTATACTATCAGAAGTTTTTCAGTCTAGTCTTTTAGCTCTTCTCTTTGAAGGATGCTGATATTCTCTGTATGACTTATGTTCATCCAAAGTACAGGATTACTTTAACAAGATACCAGACTGATACATGTAAAATGACAATGTATTTAACTGAAAGATGGCCCTCAAATAAAAACCGGAAACCACAAATACAGAATTTTGAGAATATAATACCTTTCATATCTATTGTTATATTTCATCTACGAAATGGGCCCAACTGGAGTCTCGAGTGAGAAGTGCTTCATATTTGAGACCTCTAAGGGAAATCAGAGCTGGAAATGCAGTCGTTGCATTTCATTGGATCCTATTTTTGTTTGTTTTACACAGTATTAGTTACATTTTTGCTAAATTAAACATGAATACACAGCTGCTATTTCTACTGTAACATTGTTACAGTGAACAGTCAGTGATAGCTTGTCTTTGGAACAAGGGATGTCAGGAGCCATTTTATAGCTATTCCGTGTATGAAAAAGAATGCTAATCTCCACTGGTGCAAGATGTTGCCTCTCTGAGGAACACATTTCTGTCTTTGCAGGCTGTGACTTCTGATCATTAAAATTCAAGATGTTTGGAAAAATTAGTAAAATTAATTGAAAAAAAAGATTTTTGTTCAAATATGTTTTGCTGAGGTGAAGCTTCTGTGATGCTATAAGGTCTAAGTTGACAAAGATGAAGACTGTATCATGTACTTTGAAGACAAAATTGAAAACCACAAAAAAGGTATAAGGGACTATTTTACCATGCACAAGAACACTTCACATGTATGTGAATGTATTGTTAGTTAAGAGGAACACTCCTTCATTTTCTTTTCTCCTCTATTTTTTTTTTCAGGAAGAGTGAAAATGACAATGCATATAGCAAATAGTTCAGTGCTTTTTTTTTTTTTTTTTATTTTCCCCAAAGCTGGAATTGTGGGTTTTTTGTTTTGTTTTGTGGGGTTTTTTCTATGTTGTTATGCTGTAGCATAATGATTGTCTTCACTATTTCCATTTTGCACGTGGCAAAATTAACAATTCTTTTGAAAATGCTGCTGGTTGTGCAATAAATGGTATATCTCTGAAGACTGAGTAGTTATTAGAGTTTAAAAGGTTGTCAATATATAATTCTTTATCACCAACCACCGTTTTTAATTTGGTCATTATGCAGATACTCAACATTGAATGAAAGAGCCATTTGCTAACGTATGTACAATGAACTTAGTTGGACCCTAATGAACATAGAGAGCCTTCACTGTTGTCATCAGCATAGCTTCTTACTCCTATTTTCCTTGCATGGGCTCATATTTTTCATATTGCTGGTGCATTATGCCACTTAGGCACTACAAGATAACTCAAATGGGACATCTTCTTTTTCCTGTTTTTTTTTTTTTTTTTTTCTTTCTTTCTTTTTTCTTCTTCTTTTTTTTTTTTCTTTTTTGGTTTAGGCTAGAAGTATTAAAACCTATATAGCCCATACCTCACTGCATGTCCTGGTTTTGAGTCTGTTCATCTTCACTGGGATCTCTTATTTTTTTCCAATCCCAAAGCTGCTCAAGTTAATTGGAGTATCTTCTTGTAGTTAAGCAAACTTTCAAACAAAAAAGTGTTTCTTACACAGACAAACATTACGTCTTCATGGATTCATAACTGTACTATGTTGTCTTGTTCATTTTAAAACTTCCAGGTTTTACTGTGACAATCTAATCTCATCCTTTCTCTTGAATTAAGAGAAAGGAAAAAAAAAAAAAAGGTTTAATGTTCACTTCTTATGGAAATGAACACATTTATCCATCTATACATTACTTTCTTCTCCTAATCCACAAATGAAAACTGAGAGACAGGAGATTGACTTCAAGAAAAGTGCTAGAGACCTTCAAAAAAAGAAGTCTTCTGTTATGGTGAATACAACATATTTTTTTTCCATGGACGTCAGACTTACTTTGCAAGAGACTTTTTAGGTCAAAAAAATCCCAGTTATTTTCAAAGTGGTTTAGACTAGGAAATGATCAGATCCAGCTCTGAAAGTAGCTCATCATTATGTCATAGCAATGAACTGTGATGCCTCAGACTAGACTTGGTCACCTCTATTGGCATGTGAGTGCTACCCTGGTTCTTAAAGAAATACTTTGTTATAGCTGTATCACAGTTCAAAAATCTTACCTGACTTGGAGTCTAGTTCTTATGTCATAAGTATGTGATGAGTGATATGTAGTCATGATTCTTTAAAAAGCAACCATTGCACCAGCCTGACATGCAAGATTTTTTTGAAAATTTCCTATATGTTTATACATAGTATGTAAAATACGTTTTTAAGGTGGGGATGGAATAGAGTACTGCAAAGCATACATCTTAAAATACCTTGACCTTCCCTGTAATTTGCATGATGAAAGTACTGAATGTACTATATTTCCCTCCCCCTTAAGAATATAATTCTTGTCCATATTTCTCATGTTTTCGTGCATCAACTTCTACTGGAATCAGAAATTCGTAATTAAATTCAGAAACTCATTCATATAAAATATTGTTGTTTAGAAAATTGTGGTCAGAATTGTACAAATGGAAGAGTACATTGGATAGGACAAGTGCAAAGAAACAGCAGCATGAACATCTGTCTTTTAGATTTTTCATCATCTTTCCTCCTATGTGGATTTCCTTTTTTTATGAACAGTCCACAACAGTCCACTGCATAGTCTTTTTTTTTTTTCTTTTTTTCCTTTTAAGATCAACACCTGCACTTTCCAAAGCAATACGAAACATATTTCGTAATTTTTTACATAAGATGGAACAGGTAAGACATCCGGAAGGTATGTCAAGGTCTCTTTCCTAGTCAAAACCTCTGTGCATTGGTAGTTAGATTGTGTCCCTATTTCTTTTCTTGGCAGATGGAACAGAGAAACCTTAAATCTTGTAATTGAGATAATAGAAAGGCTTATTAAGTTAGTCTCCTGTAGTTTTCAATGGCATTTTCTTTATCCTTGAATCTATCACCTTTCATTGATTTTTTTAGGTGGATATCTAGCTTCAAATAACACCAGAAAAATAATTAATCTTGTGTACTGTAGTTGATGCATTCTATTAATGCTCTTGTTTTCCTGCTAATAATCTTTGTACCGATTCATAAAGCAGAAACTATGAATTCCTTGAACAATTACTGTCAATTCTTGCTCTGCTACCAGTGTTTCAACAGAAGCAGCTAGCAATTAAGATAAACTGCTGCAGTCTAAGACTGGCTTATGGAGGTCCCCTTACCTTGGTGAGCCTTTTCTCACAAAAGTAGTATCTTTGAGATCTTGTAACTGCAAATTTCTTTCTCAAACGGGTATTTGGCTTTAAGTTTAAAAATCAAGAGTAGTCTAGTTACATGAGTAGATATAGGTCATCACAATGTAGTTAAAGTTGTTATTACTATTTAACAAAAGTGAATCTGTGGAAAATTTGACAGAAAAAGATTCTCAGTTCTAATATTCCTCTGACACAATGCTGACTATTAATGTTAACTAACATAGGATAACATTTAAAATTACAAAATATTTCTTTACATTTTTTATGCAAAGTAGCTAGAAAGTCTCAGAGATTTTTTTAGATGAATTACTAACAAATGTGTACTATTAATAGATGGAGAAACAAATGTATATCTTGCAATTTCTGTTATTTTCCTGTATAAACCAGGAATATTTCCTGTTATGCAACTCCCATTACATCATTATCTGTAATATTATGCTGTGGTATTAACTGATTAATGCCTAGATGAAATTACTTTATGGAATCTAAATGTAACATCAAAATATATCATAGTGACACTTAGTTACTTATTTAAGATGTATTTTAATTCTATGAATGCAGCCAATATAAACTGTGCCCTGTGAGCTGATTATCAAAGTATTTATAGTGTTTGTTTACAAGAAAATATGCTTCAATTTAAAGTACCAATATTATCTGTGAAAAAACTTTACATTGTCTGGAGAAGCTGATAAGGAAAAATTTGAATTCTGATCAGATGCTTGAGGCAAGGATCAGTAGTAAATATTATTTATTTAGAGAAATGGTGGGAAACAAATCTCTAATTACAGCTCATTGATTGATGACTGCACATGCCGATTTCACCAAAAACAATATTTGTGTCCCCTTTATAGTTTAGAAAAAAGTATATTTGGGAATCATATTCAGTGTTTGTACTTTGGTAGGGTACAAGTAATAATATTTTGCTGCACTGTAAAAAACAGAGAAAATGCTAATAAAGATGATTCAAATAGGAACAGCAGGAAAGAAAAGATTCTGTGGGTTGCTTGTGAAGTAAGGTGATTATATGGCATGAGAGTTGCAGGTGACTATATCTGGCCATGACTATACCTACCCAGCTTTCCAACTGTGGCACTTGGCTGGTAGTTGGACAACCTTTCTATTTATGACTGAAAAAAATGCATTTGGGAATCAGTGAAAATAAATATTAATCAAAAAATAAAAATTCATATTCTTGAGCATTATAACCTCTGAAAAATAATCAGATACAATGGATCTCTGTTTAACTTCGAAAGACAATTCTAGTAGTCTAGAAAATGGAGTTCCTTGAGGTGTAGTACTTGTATATGTAGATCACATATATGAGTGATTTTTTTTTTACCCCAGTAGATGAAACGTGATTTAGTTTTAGAAATACCCAGGTATTGTCACCTAATGGGTTTAAAATGGGAAGATTTTATTGTGATCATGGGCTGCTGAACTTCGGTCTAATTGTTTATGTGAGTTTTAATAGCTGGCTGAGTCTACTTTGTGTTGTGCAATTCTAAGACTTCCAATGGGAGTTTATGACATTTTTTCTTACTTCTTCCCAGATTGTTTATTAGTTTACTGACATTTTACCCATTTTACATTTCAGAGGAAAACACAGTTTGATATGATTTTATTAAATCAAAGGACAAACAGGCTTGAGAAATAGTTGTGACTAAATGTTATGAAACAATATTTAGAAGTCATTATGTTGTTATGCCAATTAAAAATCCAAATGCAAAGAAGGAACTGAAAGCTGGGCTTATAAACCCTGCACAAGTGTTATAAAAAATAGTGAAAGTTAGAAACAACAACAAAATTATCTTTTTTTTCCAAAGTAATAGTCCACAGCTGTATTCAAAGCAATCACATATTATTTCGGCAAGCAAGAAACATTTCAACTTTTTTTATTTCTGTTAGTTCTGCAGAGCCAATGAGACAAAAAAGGGAGGGAATCTGAGTGCTCATCACTATCATCGAGAAAATAACTCACCCTGATCTGGTTTCAATCTCTTTACACTAGTAATAAGACACTATAGGAACCATAAAGCTGCACTGGTGGATAACTGATAAAATGTGAAAGAAGGTAATTTACCAGGCCAAATTTTGTGTTTGCTTGTACTATTGCAGTCTGAAACTGTTCTTCTAAGGCTAAAATGACAGGGGGAAGGAGCTGACCTATTATTGACAAATGTGGGGCTCTGTACTCAATTGTTTGCCTGTGTCCCAGAATGCAGTAGAACCATGGAAATCCACAACTGAACTCTGTCTTAACTGTACTGAATAGCTTTCATTTCAAAGATGGTGGATACGGCTCTTTCAGGATAGTACCACCTATTGGAACTAATCTTTTGGAAAATGAGTACCTGATAGATCTTGCTGTGTGTGTAAGTCTGATAACAGTAGAGGAAAAACATCACCATTGTCTTGAAACTGCTGCAACCTCAGGCTTCCTAATTGCAGGCATGGTAGTAGAAGTGTTACAGTAATATTTTCAAACAATCTATTTCTTAAATCAGATTTTATATGCAAATATGTAGGTATGCACATACACACATATACTGCAAATATATTTTTGCAATCAGGAAAGCCCAGAATTTAGTTATATTATCCAGCAAGTTACTGGTATAAAATTGGTAAAACAAGCAGCATTAAAATGGAATTGTATGCAGAAGGAGGAATAGGCAAGGTTTATTGATTTATTTAAACTGAACTGGAAAGAACATAACTAGTTGTTTTGAAAACACTGGAAGGTGACGGGACTCCTGTTTTCCTTCCCTATCACAGGTTGGCCCGTCGTGCATTGCACTCTTGCACTACAAGCATATGTCCAGGATACATTTCCGCAAGACCAGTACATAAATACTTAAATTTGATTAGCCTCCGCTGTAACTTGTCTGCCTTTTGTATTAAAGGAAGATTAATAGTTGCAGATTTTTTGACAATATGTTTTATCAGCATGGCAACCTTGGTAGCTGTATTACAGAATTATACTATGCTAAGGGATTTTGATATAAATGTTTCTTATTGTTATTTTTCTGAGTAGGTAATGGCTGTAAACTCTGCTTCGATTTTGAAGGTATAGGTGTTGCTTCAACATAACTGGTGAATTAACCAGCATGGAAGACAACATTTAACATCTTCAGCACTTGATGTATCAAATGAAACAATCTATTGAAAATGCCTGGCTGAATAACTCATTTAATTCCTTGACAAGATAAAGGGGACACCTGATTTAAAGCATTATTATACAGATATGTTTATTCCTTTTCCTATATGTGTTTATTATGTGTTTCTGTAAATTGATCTGTGTTACACCTCACAAGCCCAAGTGAACTTTGCCAGTCCCAGCAGAAACCGTCTCCTGAGTGAGGGGGCGGAATTTATAGGAATAGCAGAAGAATAGTGAGGAAGAGCATTGCAAGTACCCTCAAGCAACTGCAGCTGCGTTGTAGAAAAGCACATAAACCTCTGTGTTTAGATAATGGGCCTGTGAATAATCGTAAAGGTACTTTATTATACATCATTGTGATTCCTACAGACGAAGATCAAAGCAGTGGTGCAAAATACAGAATTAATGTATGATGGATTTTCCCTTATTTCTAGTGGGATAACCTGTCCGGCAGACCCTGCCAAGACCACTCTACTTCATCTTTTTGTTTTGCAGCTTCCTCTGAGATGAAAGTACAATATATCATCCTATTGCCACTGAAGGTACATCATGTCCCAGTGGGACTGAAGTGAAGCGGAAAGTGTTATCAGTGGGAGGCCTTGTTTGGAGGGTCACTGATGACAAATGAGAACTTCGATCCTAATGCTTCGTCCAGTTGTGTCTTTTTTAACTCTAAGAGTATTATGCTTGTTACTTGCAATCATTTTACATATAAGAGTCTGGTAGACTTCTAAGCAAATACTCCATGTTCGTCATGAGACATCTCTCAATAGTACAATTGATAGTGATATTTTATATTACTAAAGCTATTTGCTTAACACAAGTTCACATGCACATTAACACCATATATAGATAATATTAACATTTAAACTGAGTAACTTATCAAACAATTGGATGTTTACCCCTGATCTGCAATATGCCACATATTTATGAGATAGACGCAAGAGGTAACCGCACTATCACTCTATGAGAAAATAAAGTGGGTTGACTGTAGTCAACCTACTGTATGCAATTTGACTACGAGTCAACCACTTTATTGTATAAATATGACAGCCTGGTTGACACTACTGTGAGCTCTTTCTGCTAAATAACTGGCTGTATGACAATGGTTTTGTTACTCACAGGTCACTGGATGAGCCCAATTTAAGTTTAATGCTAATGATTTAGCTTAAGTAAATGCACACTAAATACAATGAATCCTTTAGAAGTATACGGTTGTATGATTTTTAAGATACTCTCTGCTTCATGTTACTTAGTAAGCTGGTCTGTACTTGGGTTGGACCTCTGTGCAAGTACCCAGCTTGAGCCAGCCCTCTTGCTATTCTACTCCATTATTTTTTTCTAATTTCTGAGAATTTTGTTTCCTGAAAGTCTGCTCTGCAAACACTTATCAGTTTGCCTCCGGAGTTCTAAAACACAGGCTTCGGAGCAAATGGTTATTGGGGGGGGGGAAGACACCTGAAAGTTTGCTTCACAAACAGGTATAAGTCTCCTGGAGAGAAGGTAAGCAGCATTTGATTTTGCATATTTCCTCCATGCAGTAAAAAATAGAGTGAACCTGTCATCAAACTCTTTTAAGTTGTGCTTTTCTTTGAGAAATCTAAACATTGTTCTGCAGTAAGCAGAATCCTAAATCACTCTCCTGCAACAAACAGAAAAGCTCCAAAAACCTTTTACGTATAAGGTAAATGACAGAATTGTGCAAGTTTGGATTCATCTTCTGGCAGACGACCTCATGAGACTTTACACAGCAATGAGGATGCATTTTATTTTACTTTCTCCATTGACAGTGTAAGAGGCTTCTGAGGTTATTCATTAGTGCACTTATTTTCAGAGGGAACAGTAGGACTCTTTATTTGTGATGAGGGCAATTAATGCAGCCAGAACCTCTAAATATTCAGGGGAAAAAAAAGCCAAACAAACAAACAACAAAACCCCCACAAAACAACAGCAACCAAACAAAAAAGCCCACCAGAAGATGATAACTCACATGTACACTTGGACTTGTATAATTAACCTATTTTAAAAAGAAAGCATCATTAGAGTAGATAACTCTGCAAATACTAGAGGGGTTGGAGGTGACAAAAGAGAAGAGATACCTAAATCTTTTAAATTGTCTTTATCTACTACAGATGGAAACAAATGAGAGAAGCCCACAGAAAGCACAGAGAATCAATGAGAGGACATTAGAAGATAAAGTCAGCACTGTAACTGCTAAAAAAGTTTCTTGTTGGTTTGGGTTTTTTTTTTGGTTTTGTATTTTTTTTCTCCCCTCTATGGGCAAAAATTTTCATTGCAGTTGATCTTAAAGGGAAAATATGGAGAATGCATTCAATTTTTATTAAAAGGGGTTAAATATAATACATCAGCTTGAGACTTTGGGAAATGTGTATTATTTAGGACAAATTCTGACAAAATAATTGAATGAGAATAGATATTAAATATGTACTGGTACACTGAGGTTCAGTATTTAATGTCGTTCTGGCAAAAGAACATACTACTTCTACTTCTAAGTCACCACAGGTCCTTAAGCTGAGTTATTTGTGCTTAATTGATTTGGTCTGATGAGAATGATTAGTGTAGCCACTTTTTTTATTAAACTGTTTGAGGGTAGGAATGTGTCTAAAATCCAGATAGATATATAAAATTTCCCACTTGATCAGTCTGTAGAAAAGCAAATTTTGTTGAACCATCTCCTATTATGTGTGAAAGGATGGAGATTCAATAATATTGTTTTCAAGTTTTCACAGACTGAGGTGAACATCTTGTTTGTGTGAAGGAGAAAAGTTTGGATGGGTATGAGCCAGCAGTTTGACCTGTCCTATGGAACATGAGGGGAAGTACAGGAAAAACTACATCTTAGCTCCTTTATTTTTTGCCTTTTAATGGTGTGATACACATATGTTCCACCCTTGCTAGGATTAGGGGAGGTATGCCACGCCAGACCAGAACAAAGCAACTACATTCAAATTGTATTTGCATGGGGTCAAGAGGGAGGAGGGGACATAAAAAAGCCACCAGTGAGGTCTCTTGCTCTGCCCCCTGAGTCTGGCTCTAGTAATGGGAGATGTCACCTTCTTGCTGCTAATTGGAGCCTACACAGCCCAGCCAGCTAAAGCAGCATTAGTGCGCTACACCTACCTCAGGTGTCTGTCTGAGTTTTTCCTGAATTTAAATCACCAGTGAAAAAAAGTATTTGAAGGCCATCTGCTCGGATATATAAATTATTTAACAAGTGCTCACAAAACGTTTCTGTATGGCTGAGTGTGAGGTGCCACTAAGCTTCAGCAAAACAGCAGGAATGAAGCAGCACCTTTCCCTGCTAGCACTTGAAATTATCTTGGTAAGTTCCAAACTGTTTAGGCACTCATCATTAAGCTTTAGATACTTAGAACTATTCGTTATCATACCCTAAACCCTTATTTTAATAAGGCTTTCAAAAACTGAGTCTAAATTTTCAAAAGTTATGATGAGACAAAGTTTTCACTGGATTTAGGTCCTTTTTTTTGATTGTTTGCTGAAAAATGCAGGATTCGGGGCTAAAAAATTCACAAATTCAAGTTAAATTTAAAACAAGTAATCCTGGTTGAGGAAAAAAAAAGCTTAGAACAAGCAAAATATTAAAAAAAAAATCCTTGAGATTCAATATGAATTTTCCGAAGTCTTTCAATGTGGAAAATAACAGACATTAATTACAGAAAGATTAGAGAATATTGAACTGCAATACAAAATAAGATTCCTTTTCAATAGAACTCTATTATTTTTGGCTAAAAAGAAAATGGGAAAGTTAATCATGACTAATTAAAACCAAATGCCATCAAACATTCTTCTTTCAATCAGAAACTTAAAGAAAAAAAAGTTATTCAGTATACTTTACTCCTGAGTCCTAGTGACTTTCTATTGCTATAAGTTAAGAAGCCACTTAAATATTTTTTAACTTTTTTACAGTTAACAGTTTGACTGAAGTGTATATGCCTGCCGATATTTAATTTGAACATCGAACATCTAATATGATTGGTACCTACTATATAGTAAGTAGCCATTCATCAACAAATTAAGATTTTTTTTTTTTTTTAGATTAATGCTCTGCAAAAATATTTTCCTTTTGTTCAAAAATTATTAAAATTATTTTTGTTTTCAAATCTGCTGCAGGTCTGATGTGATATCTGACTTACACTTTTGTACTTTTTATTGAGATTCCTTCAGTTACTTTTTGCTTTCACCATGTGTTTTGACAGAAAAGTTCCTCATGGCATAAACTTTCATCTTTGGTTTATATATCCAAGGTCAAAGCTGGAACAAGCTCCATCAAGTAGAGATTTTTTGCTGGTAAACAGTGACTGAAATTGGGGATGGAACACAATAAGCAATATACTAGTTAAAATGGAATTTAGATTTCTTACAAAAAAAAAGGTCTATTATATTTCTGGCTCATTGTTCTCTAAAGAAAAGAAAATCAATGAATAAATACTAATGAAGCATGGCTGGCAGGTAGATTTCTTGTGTTTTCTTTTTGGATTGCAGTGAATTTCCTTGAGTGGCTCAGCTGCCCATGGGAAAAAGAACTGAAATGAAAGTAATCAACAGTTACATATTAGCATAACAGTTGATCTTGAAAAGAGTGTGGGTTTTGTAGACTGCTTTCATGTTTGACATCATTTGTCAATGGATTAATAAATGTTGGTGGAAAATGTTTTTATTACCTTGTGACCACCAATAGCATTAGTACGGTCTATGTAAACAAACATGAAGCACATGAGCATAAATGGAAGAGAAGAGTTCTGGGAGGGACCATCACAGGCAGCAATCCCACGCTGGGAGCCGTGCACATATAAAATCATCATTACACAGACAGCCTGAGCCAGTGTACAGCTGGAAAAAGCCCTTAATAATAGGAAAGGGCACTAGAACTAAGTAAAGTAAAGAGGAGGGAAGGAGACAAATCAGGGTAATAGCATGTACAGCATGATTTTTTTCCGTGAGGAAGACCAAAACCTCACAGGCTTTTAGAAATTATGGTGCATTATATATTGATTAACATTCTTGCAGCTCTTTGGCATGTAAATAAACAATGTGGTAGGTATGAATATTTACACTTGAGCAAAGGTTGCCAATAAGTCACCCAGATCCCACCAATCACTTTTTGAGTGCGAATTTTGCATTTGTATTGCCTTTTTTGTTATACCTCAGGAATCACTCCAATTCTAGAAAGCTGACGGAAATAAAATAACCTTCAGTTCAGTATCAGCTTAGATGTCTGCCCATGGCAGATTGATGAAACTGAAATGTGTTAAGAGAATAGGACAGCGGACTAGATATGAAGAAATGGGGAGGTGACCCTCCTTAATGTGAAAGATTTCAGGGTTTTAGCTGAACTGTTCTTATTCACAGTGTATGCTTGTCTTAGGAAGGATGAATTTGTCAGATTTCAAGTGATTTAAGAGAGGTAGGTGTAGAAAAAAGACACACACATCATTGCTATCCCCAACACATAAATAAACCTTTAGAAAAATAAGACCTGTTTTAAACGGAAAAGCAAGTATCTTCCTATTCAGGAAGTAGCTAACTAGGAAGAGCTCTGCTTTATAATTTATTTCAACCCAACAGACTAACAGTACCTAATACAATCAGGTAAGCTGTGTGGAGACAGAAACAGTGTATGCATCTTTGCGAGATGTAGGGGCTCTGAAAAATTATCGGTTTCCACATGTAGTTGATTAGAAGAGAATATATAACACTACAGGCAACCCAGTAGTTTTTAAAATGCTAGCTTTGAAGGTTTTCCTGATGAGTTCTCCAGTCTGAATACTGACTTCTTTTTCTCCAGGAAAACCCTGTTCTAAGCAGCAGTGTGGATGAATGCCTGTATTTCTGAGCCACTGAGCAAACTTTTACGAGGAAAATTCAAGGTATAATAATTAGAGTGAACAAGCTTGTAGGGAAAATTACAAACCAGAACAAATACTTTTATTTCACTGAAATCTGGAAATAGTAATATTCAAATTACTTTAAGAACAGAGAAAGGGGAAGATCAAAATTGAACATACTTTTCATTGTACCCAATAAGTTACTGCATGCAGAGCAGTTGTTTTGTACTCTTCATGAGAAAAGGTTTAATTTAGGTTTAGCCAAATCTCAAAATGCTTGAAGAAATATGGTACATAATATCTGTGCATAAGCTGATAGAACAGTGATTTTTGACTTTTGAAAAATCTACATTCAGGTCTAAACTTTAAATTTTATGTAGGAAGAAATGTCGACTGGGCTGGATACTTTTAGTTCTTGAGAAATGATGATAGGATGGTGAGGGAAAATGTTCACTTTGGCTTCCTATTTCTTTCCTAGTAATTTTGCAGATTTCGCTCTTTTCGTTACTAAGTAATATAAAAATGATCCTGTTTCCCGTTGTCACAATCAAATGTTAATTTTTCCCATGAAAATTTGACTAGCTCTGAGTCCTAAATTAACCCTATTTGTTGTTTGTATTTACCATTTCGAGCTTTGTATAAATATTTTTTCTCTACCTTGTCATTTGGAATACTAAGGTTTAACTTTCAAAAGTGAAAAATAAAAAAAAATATATATAAAAATAATAAAGACAAGTACAACATAAATATTGTTTTTTGTGGAATTATCAGGTTTTTTAGCCCAAATTAGGACTACAAATTGCAACCTCTAAAATCCTGTTGCACACTACTGTGGCCATGAGGGCAGCTGGAGGATATAGTCTGAATTATTGAGTGCTGTGGTAATCTTTGGCTTCATTTGGAAGTGCTAATAGCTGTGGAAGCTGTATAAACATTTTCCAAAACAACATCTAATTAGATAGAGGTAGTTCTGGCACCATCAATAGGGATCTAATACAAAGAAATCGGAGGTATAAGTCTGAAAGCTCTTTATTTATTACGATGCAGTAGCACACTTAATGCTTTGAGAAGGATTTTATGACTATCTAAAAGCAGTTATACATTAGATCTTCACATTAGCTTCGGTTCTGCTAGAATGTAAGTATCTTCTACACTGGGCAGGAGTTCAACAAGACAGGGGAAGAGAGCTTTGAAGCTTTATCAGATATCATGATAGACTGCTCCAAACAGTCTCCAAGCTTGCACTTCCAGTACATATATTCACAGTTCACAAATTTACTTTAAGAGCCCTGATGAGAATTCTGCTGTCAGATACTCTTCCCTCAAGAAAAATATCTGTGAAATACGTAAACCCAAAATATTGCACCTTGGAAAAGCTACCCCACTGCTTTCTCTGGCTGTAATTCAGGAATTGTGTATCCATTCTCTTGTCTATTATGGTCTTAGGTTAGGTTGTATCTCCTGTGGCACCTATCTGTCAGTCCTCATAAGGAGTTGGTGATTATAGTGGATCATGGAAAATATGTGTATGGGAGCTAAACCCACTGCAGACAACAGAAATATTAAGAAGCAGAAAAATAGATCTCATAATGTATTATACCTGTGTGATATTTCTATCGGGAAGATATTTTCATGGATTTATTTTTAATTAATTAAAAGTTAGCAATTTCTGTTTAAAAATGTTATTTAGTTGTAATCTGATATTTTTACTGAAGAGCTATTTAACAAGCTGACTGGAAATATCTGATCTCAAATTTATTTTGTCTCGGGATATGTTACAAGATGTGTGTGCCAAGACATGATCCAGAAGTTATCTGGATCTACTCTGTAAGGAAAGCATATCCAGTTACTGAGACTCAGCCATGGCACTCATTTATCACCTTGTAGTTTCACAGAGTCTTTTTCACTGACAAGAGAGCAGTGGTGGTGAAGTCTGCATGAAGAAAAACTGAAGAAGAGTGAGTTATCTTTCTTGTTGCTCCTGCATAGGGCCTTTCTGAGTATTTGTGGTCTATGCGTGCATGTGAATGGAGGGGATGGGATTTTGGGACACTGGACTGGAAACAAATAGTAGTCAAGAGATTTGCACTAACATGCTTATGACATTAAGTTACCCCTTAGCAAGAAATAAGACCTACCTTTGCTATGCCTTTATCTGTGTCCTGGGTACACCTATTTCTCCTAAGCTCTAAATATCTGAAAATAGTTTGTATGATAAGCAAAAAATCACCAAAACTGAGAAGTCATTGATGCAAGTTTTCATCATCAGGCTCAGGGGACTAAGCAGCACAAGGTCTATTAGTATTGTTAAAGGCTGAGGCAAAAAATGCATTCAATGCCTCCACCTCTTCATCATCCCTATTAGTTGGATGACCATCTTCAATAAATATCTGTCCAATATTTTCTTTAGACCTTCTCTTGCTATTAACATACTTTAAAAAGACCCTTCTTGTTATCTGAAACAACACTAGCCAGTTTCAACTCTAAATGAGCTTTGGCCTTCCCCATCTTCTCTCTGCATAAATGAGAGCAAAAATGCTCTCTACTCTTCCAGCGAAGCCTGACCTCTCTTTCTGAGATCAGTTTATTTTTCCTCTTGAGCTCCATGAGGAGTTCCCTGTTCAGCAAAGCTGGTCATCTGCCCCACTTGCTTGAATTATAACACAGTAGAATTGTGTGTAATTGTGATATGTAAGGAAGTAAGCAGGCAAATTTATTTTTTCTTACTTTTGGAGCCCTAATAGGCATAAGTTACTTACAGCTGATTGTCTCTTTGAGCTCTCTTGTTAGAACCAGAAGCAAAGAAAAAGTCCTCCCCAGGCAAATCTTGGGCCACCTGTAACAATCAGATATAAAGAACTACAGAAAGAAAACATTTTGTAATATGTAGGAAGTTTTATTTAGCAGACTAAATCAAGTTGCTGTTCTATGCTTTTTGAATGTCATGCATATGCCCAAAATCTAGACTAACAGGTATTCAGATACGTAACAGCATTATAATGGCACAGAAGCAAATTATTCTTCCTCTTTTTTTGGTGACTAACTTTCAGCTTTGCTCTTTAATTGTACCTGCGACAATCTTGTTTAGAAGGCATACCCACCAAAACCAGTACACCACAGCCTAAAATAAGTTGATGGATAATGTTGCGTAAGCGTTACAAGTGACAAACAGGACTGGCAGCAAAGGGGTTAATTTTTTTTCTGTTAAGGCTATCTTGTCTTTGAACAAAAGTGTGGCCCCATAAGAGATCCCTAGATAAGAGCTTTAAGGTTTCAGAGAGGATATGCTGGAGGAATCAGATAATGACTTTAGTGTTAGAGAGGCTTAAGGTTTTAGCATTAGAATAGATGCAGAGACCATAAATAGAGGATTTTAATTTTGAAGCATAATAATACAATTGAGTAATGTCAGGAAACACCTTAAAAATCAAGACATTATCAAAACTATGAAATGGAAAATGGATTAACCTGCCTTTTTGGTCCATAATTTTAAAATCCTTTGCAAATGCTGCTTGCCAGTAATAGTATTTAATTTTTAACCCAGTTATATCTGGTCTGTTACAAGTTTAATTCCACTCTGGCCATGTGGGAGCTACTTTTTATTGCCTTGCAAGTGTTCTTTTTATTTCTTGGCTTTACTTTATTTATTTTTTTTTGTGGTTAATTTTTTTTCCTTCTGCAAAACCAAGTAAGCAATTCAAGATATATATTTATTTTGATTACCTATTTCCCTGAGCTGAAAAATTGTCCTCCCAAAACTAGTGGTTTTCTAAGTATATATAAAGACTATCCTGTAACTATAGAAATCTAAACACTAACATGATGAAGTTTTTTTCCTCATCTCAATTCTTCATTATTTGTCAGATACCAGGTAGTGAGGACAAACATAGTGGATGCGTATCTGTGTTGCTACTTGTGTGAATTTGCTCAACTCTTGCATTCAACAGACCTGTACCAACTACCCCATATGAGAAAAAACAAAACAAACCAGAACAACGACTTATTTCCGTATACCTTAACTTCAAAGACTTCGCATTTATCAGTATAGTTTACAAAACTGTTGACTTTAAATAAGAAAATAGCCATAATTCATGTTTGCTCCCTCCTCCCTTTTTAAAGGTTGAAAAGAGGTCGCCTGTAAAACACACTTTGAAATTATGCTCTTTTTTGTTCATTATCTGAAGTTATACTAGGATCAGTTTTCTATGGCTAGTATGTCCACATTCATGACCGGGCTTTTTGTCCGCTTGTGGTGTTTGTTGTTGTTGTTTTTCAGAATAGGATAAGTCTGACCAAGCAGACTGAATAATTTAATAGCACATGATCATTAGAATTTAGGGGAAAACCAGAGGGAGGATGCACTATATAACAGCAAATACTGACATCATGTCTCAGCAGTCTAGGTGGCAGCTTATTGATCTTACTGTACATATGAGACCATGGTTTGATTTCCCAGATCACCAGTTAAGCTGAGAATTGAAACACATGGTAATTAGCAGTCAGTTTTGAGATCACGGTGTACTGAGCAAGCAAGTTAGAATGGCTGTCTCCTGGGGAGATGGAAAAAGAAGTGAAGGAAATTAGGGAGATGTTTCTGGATTGCATCTCAGGGAAGAACTAGCAAGTCTGTGATTCACAGTACCTATGACTGAATTTCTACAACTTATGGCACTAGGGAATATTTCTTGTGAATACCATAAACTTAAAAATTCCTGAACTTGTTCCCTGACAAATATGATTTCATGCAGCTGTAAACATCTTTTATTTGGATTACTTTATCACATCAAGACAGGTCTGAATTATTTATTTACATGTTGATTACAACAGTATGCCAGGATCCTTACCACCAGGCAAAGTCCAACACAGTGATTCACTTCTACTTTGTTTTTCAGAGCTTCACAGGAGCTCTGGTAAACCTGGAACTTGCACGCCCAGGTTATACTTCACTGAATGTGAATATTTGAAGTGCCAGTTGGGATCCTGGCCTTATTGAATGTATTAGAAGCTTTGCTACTGACTCATTGGGGCCAGGAGTTTGCCCATTGTATACAGAATTATATCAGAAAAACTTTTTCTGTTTTCTTGTAAGAAGCAAAAACTGTCTGGTCCTTATAGTAAGCCAGGAC
The DNA here is from genome assembly GCF_964273445.1 of Streptopelia decaocto. Taxonomy (NCBI): domain Eukaryota; kingdom Metazoa; phylum Chordata; class Aves; order Columbiformes; family Columbidae; genus Streptopelia; species Streptopelia decaocto. The sequence goes on along the minus strand of NC_138656.1, from coordinate 14,898,136 downwards.
TGACATGACCCTGCCTAGATATTTTAAACCCTAACTCATTACTATAAGGTGTACCTTCACATCAGATGAATATGCACGAAGCATCTTCAAGCCTTTCTAAGTAGTAGGGTGTCTCTCCACTGAGTGTGTGTACTGGATTATCTACAAAGAGGGTCTAATAAATGGGAAAGTAGTAAAATGGGGGAGTTATTTTATTTTTGGGGGGGACGTGGCGGTGAATTTTTTTTTTTCTCATGGTGTATTTCTGTGAATCATTTGAAAGAGACTGTGACTTATAGGAGGAAATGTGTAATTTTTGAAACACTCTAACTTTGGTTTCCTCAGATTCTAAAATTTCTTTGCACTGCTTGCTTTCACTGCACTTTTTGCACTGCCTGCTTGCTCATGCTGTCTACTTCTGAAGCCCTGTGTCTCTGGAAATTCAGTCAATTGTATCTTGATGCATAAACACTTGCCTGATTGCTCTGCATCCTCGTTTGCCTGTGTGATGGATTGAATGTTTGGCATCTGTCCCCAGAGGCCATCCTGAAAATACGATGTTGCAACTCATGAGTTTATCCAAGTGAATAAAACTGAAAATATCTTATAAGTACACAGAAAATTATTTTTTTTCTTGCTGATAAAAAGAGATTAAGATGCAATAATGTCAGTCATACAGGGGAAACTTCTTTAAATACCTGAGCCCATTATAAAAATGTGGAAGTTGGGACATGCATTGTGCACTGATAGCAGGATGTCACCATGGACACCAACACAGAAAAGTCAAATATGATGAAGGAGAGGAAAGGGAAAGAGAAGAAGATGTAGTATCCATGACAACAAGTGGAAAAGAATAAGACTCTAAAAAGTTGAAATCCCTGTGCTTGTCTGTATTATTAAAATGAAATTTGCAAAGTTAGATACACACAGAACATTATTTCTGTGCAGCTGGATTTTGTGCAAGTTGTCAGTGTCAGGTACAAAGGAAGTTCAAATGGTGCATGGATCTTTTCTATTGTATACGTATATTCCTGGAGTGATTTGTATGAAACCAGACTGCAGCTGGGTGAATAGTGGAGATCAGATCCACTTATTGTTTTGTGTACATATTTATATACATAACCCTGCTCTTAGTCTGAATGTCTGCATTGGCTAACGATGTGACACAGTATATTGCAAATGCATGTGACGGCCTATAATTTGAGGTACAACAATGTGGTAGGGATGAGTTAGATGGATTAAGAAATAATTTTTCTTCTTGGCAGGAGCTCTGCTTTTGAAGCCTCAGTATGTGGTTTGAAGCAAGCGCAATGGGCAGAGAACGACAGGATAAGTGCTTGTGTTATCTGATGCCCAGAGAATACTATATGTTTCAGTCTCTCTGAAATATTTTGGGCTACTCTACATGCATCCAAATCAAACTGCTTTGCATTTGCTACATCATATTTAATTTGACCTGTTGGAGCTCTAGCATGTAGTCCATTGACATTGTAATACCTCCTTGCAAGGGAATGTGCTTTGGGACTTGAATGCATGTTGCAGTGAATACATCATTGTAGAATTTCTTTCCTAAAACATAACTCTGAAGCACAAAGCATTGTTGTACAAGTAGAAAAAATGAGATTTTTTTTTAAAGTTACAGTCTATTTCATTGTAGAAGTATTGTAAATATTATTAAGTAAAAAAGATGAAATAAAAAATTGTTAGTTTAGAATTCAGGAATATGAAGCAAAGCTCCTAAAAACATCAGTGAATATATGTTGTTTTCTTATATACAGTGAAAGCTTGTATTCCCAAATAGCATGGATCTTGAGAGCTTTTTTATTCAAATGCTTAATTGTGTCCCTGCATGAGCTAGATCTAAACCCATTCAAATCAGTGGACAGAATCCACTGTCTTTGATGGGAACTTGGTTAAAGCTTTAAATGCAGAATAAAATGCACATGTGTGAAACAGAAGTAATTGGTGGGTAGAATTCAAATAGTCTACTTGAAAATAGTTTCAAATGAGATTTTTATGTTGACTGCAAGCTACGATTATGTTGCATAAGTTCAACCACAGAAATATGTCTGACAAGACTTCTCCTTTTAGTTATATGTACTTGTTACCTGAATGATAAAAGTTTAAACATATCAAGTCAGCAGAAAAACAGAGGAATTTGCAAGATTTAGGGCAAATATGCATTTTAAAAAGTGTGTTTGCAAACCTGTATTTATTGCCCAATAGCTGTATAAACCAATGAGTCTTTTAGAATTACAGAAAAGAGCAGTTTTATTTTGCAGTAATATTTAAAGTTAACAGGTTTCTAACCATAAAACTTAGTCTACTACAGAGGTTTAACTAGCCCATATTAGGTGTTTACTTATATGGAAGATCTCAGAAAAATAGCCAGGAATCACAAGAAGTGGAGTTAGTAATTCAAGAGTTGATGTTATGTCCATATATATATATTGTTTGCATATGACAAAACTTTTATAGGTTCCTTGAATAGCCAACATTATGGGATAAAGAAGACATGGAAGTAAAATATGAATGTTAATGCACTAGATTAACACCAGATTAAATGAGAGATCTATAGAGAGGATATGAAAAGAGAGATGATAAGCAAGAATAACAGCAATATTAGTAGAATTCATTCCAGAAACAAGAAAGAAAGTAACTTTTTAGAAGTTGCAGTAATCGTACGTTATCACCTGCACAAGAAGACTGGAAAGAGCATAGTGAAGTCTTGGATATGATTTCCTTTATTTTGAGTTAATACAACAAAAGGAAGGTAGATAAGTACTAGTCTGATATAACTTCCAGAACCACATGAGAAAGTGTTGGCTTTTTTTTTTTTTGGTGAAACTACCTCAGGAGACTTTTGCATAACTGATTTAAAGAGATATATATTTTACCATTCATGGTAATGAATGCACAGAGCTCAAAGCTAGGTCGCATGTTGAATGTTAATAGTATTAACATGAGTGAACTGAGAAGCAAAACTTGAAATATGTAATTTAAAATTAGGCTTTATATTATAAAATTAATTGCTGTAATAAACACAAATGTTTTGCTTCTCAAAAATATGTTGTCTAGAGTCTGGGTTGTTTGGTAGTAAAAGCAACAGGAAGAAATTTGGATAATCTGCATTCAAGTCCTAATCTTGACACAGGGTAATCCCTGATGAAGTCCACTGGGGTCCATGAAATTTTGGTCACTAAGCTTCTTTAGGTCCACAAAGGAACCCTGAGATGATGATTTTGTGCACATTGGTAAAATATACACGTTTTATGTATACTCAAATCTGGGATAATCCACCACTTCTAAGCAGTATTGCTTCCAGAAAATAAACCTTTATACAACCAACAGTAAAATAATTCCACAGAAAATTATTGTTAAGTAAATGAAGCAAGAAGGAAGGGATAACCAGGGACCTCTGGAGAAAGAAGTCTTAATCTTTACTCTTAAATTCTTACTCTCTTCTTCTATATGTACACACATCACACTATTTTGATTTTTTTTTTTTTTTTTTACAGCTATATAATGAGTTACAGGCAAATATGTTTGTGTGTGTGTGATTTTTCTTTAATTTGAATTTTATTTATATGAAGATTGTGTTTATACTTAAATGTTAAATCTTAGCTCAAGAGCTCATTGTAGGTATATTCTATACCCAATCTAAATGTCTGACTGTGGTTCAGTTCTTTTAGTACTGCGGTAATACTAAGCACAAAAAATTGATGTTTTTATCTGTTAGATACAGCTAAATAGATGTAAGGAGCCTTTTTTTGTGTTTTATTTTTTTAGTCAAATATTTTCAGTAATTAAAAAAAATTACAATGTAATTCTAATTAGAATGTATAGTTGCAGAGTACAATTATAGATACAATCGAATTATATTTGAGATCTTTGTAGGATACTTCCTTTACACTTTTGCTGTCTATTTTTAACTGAAAAGAAAACAAAGGCATTAATGACTTCCTCCAACTTCTTCATTTAAGGTGAAACCAGTATAATTGGCAAGTTGCTGGGAGGGTATCAGCCAACCTGAAAATGTGTCAGGAAGCCTCTATAGCAGTTTGTACCTGAGTTTACTTCACCTTTGTACAGTGAATATAAATCAATATCATCCTTTTGAAGAACCACTGTTGCTCATTGTACTTCGTGAAGACTGAAGATGGCAAATTAGCAGCATTTTTATAGACCGGATATGTTTGCATGTATTCAGTAACACTGTTCTTAGTATCTTTGGCTGATTTCTTTACAGCCTTTATTTTTGTACAAAGAATTGTTATGCAAAGCCTTGACACATTGATGAAAAGTTGTAGCTCCAAGGGTGTGCAAAGCCGTACCTCATAACAGAAGACTGAAACATCTGTGTATGAAAGTCTGAAAAGTAAGTGGGAACTTACTTTTTACTTGCTTTTTACTTACACATTTCACTGGTATAAGCAGCTGGAAAAGAAATCTTTTTGGATCTACTTGAGTTTGCACTTTGTGAGATTTACCATGAGAGGCTGTTTTTGACCATGCCCAGAATGAACCTGATGTAAATGCTGAATTTCCTCTTGTTTAATAGGTTTCATTTGAGGGAAAGCTCTTGTCACTAAATTAAAATTGAACAGAGGAGACATTGTTTTTAAGATTCTCAATTTTCATTCTGTGCTGGAGATACAGTCAAGTCCAGTTTTGTGTGTGTTCAATTATCACTGTAAATATTCTTATGATATTAAAGTTTAAGGTGGGAAACAAAATCTTTATGGCAGCCACAATTTGTCTAAAATACTTCAGCATAGCACCAAAGGGGAAAGTCCACGACGGATCACTGTCTTTATAAAAAAGAGATAATTCAGGTAGTTTAATGATGTCTAGAAGCATGGACATGTTATCACAAAGGTAATTTCTTGTTCAATGCTAGTATAGCTGAATAAGGTGCTGGCTCAATTTTCTCTTCATAATGATGTAGTTTGGGATGTATGTTGTGTAGCAGTTGCACACCACCCAATGAGGTCTGGAGTTTTCAATAGAACAGCTGTTGGTTCTTTGGCACCTTTTGTGCTCCCCGGTGCCTGTCCTCACATATGCACCTGCGTCAGTGCCGATTGTCACATCCGGCCCACCCCAGGGCACTGTGAGCCCTCACGTTCATTCCGTCCAGGAGGAGCAGGAGGGGCGGGACCCTCAGTCAACAGACAGGGTCCTCAGCCAAGGAGGTGCCCAGACCCATAGAAGCTTCTGGACCATGCTCATAATGACCACAGCCATATCTGACCAGACTATAAAATGGGGCCCCGGCTGAAGATCTCCTTTGAGTGGTCTTCTGGGAGCAGTAGGAGTGTGATTAGAGCCTTCCCCTTAGATCAGGGATGCCATCTAATGGGACTTCCTGAGACTGGGAGTCCTCACCTTCTTGGTGATTGAGTTTTCTTCTGGATATATCATGGAGATCTTGCCCCTGCCCTACCTCGGTAAGTGGTTACTTCTTCTGAGTACCCTTGAGTGAGAGCAGCTTCTGTTTTGAGTAAGTGTGTACATGCTGTGGATCATCATTCTTGTGTGGTCATATAGTAAAAATATCCCTAACTGGTATATCGAGCCTGCTTGTTTTTGGAGTGCTGATTGATTTAGGATTATTCCCTCCTCCTGTTTGCATTGGTTTCTGTTTGGTTTTGGTTTCAGATCCGAAATGAAGTTGGTTTGGGTTTACAGTTTCTTGGAGGCATTTTAGGGTGCCTTTGTGACAGGTTGTGTATCTTATACATGCAAAATATTATATGGATCATTTCAACGGCATTGAGGCAGGATCGGACCTTCTACCTGGATGGGTATATGACCATGTATATTTCCCACTGTGAATACTGAGTTTGTTAAATAGTAGGGAATCATGTTTTGTGGATAGCTTTATTATTTTTTAAGTATGTTCAAGTAGATTGAAGATACTGCTTAGTACAATTTCCAGATTTTACTTCTGATGTATTTTATAGTCTCTTGCTTACAAAGTGCTCACATGATCTTGCAAAAATACTAACAAAAGATCCTTTATACTTATGTTTATTACTATATACCAAGTGCCTACACTTCACCGGGAATAATCATCTGACAGTGTGATTTGAAGGGTCCTGTAGAAGAAGAGTATTTCATGAATGAATTTTACATGGAGGTCTTTTTGGTACAAGAAAATTAACATCCAGAATAAGCAGCTAAGCAGAGCAGAGACAGAGGAAGATTGTGCAGGGGGAAGAAATAGAAAGAATCTTTCTTTCCAGTAACAGACTTTTCCCTGTGTTTTGAATACAGATGAGATTAACATGGCTGTATTCGTGGTCATGCTCCAGAATTACTAATTAGATCAGGATAGTTCCCAGAGGAGAGTCATTTTGCTTAACTGTTGAGACAGACTGCAAACAGAGCATAAAGCTTTGTTCTGAAAAGTGATGGGAGAGCTAGTGCTTTCTGTTCGGTTTGTGTTCCATTTTGGACCCTAAGATATGAAATGCATGGTAACATCTCTTTGAATATGGAAGGGTAATTCAGCTTGATGAAACAATAGAATTCTGTGCTTAAAAATAGCTTTCTACATTTCATATTTTAATTAGTGATTTAAAAGCAGACTGATATCAGATAAGCATGGAAGAGTAATTAATACACAAGGGGAAGCAGACATGGAACACAGGAAATAATTTTTGTCATCATTTCAGTTTGGAAAACTTTCCTGATGTCTAGAAAAGAAGATGAGACATATTTCTTCTTTGATTTTATAAATTAAACTTTTATCTTTTCTCTCTGTATGATGTTCAATAACTTCCTAAAAATTGTTCATACAGTGGGACTAAAATCTCAGTGTCTCTAAATAATAATTGCTCAAATACTAAATAATAACCCAGTTCACACTATTTATTAATTAGTTATTCTGCAAATAATCCCAGTTTTTGTTTTTAAGAATACAATTTTTAAAAGGCAAACAAATATACTGATAGCATGGATACAAATATAGTGTAGGTATATTTTACACCTTTGTGAACTATCAGTTCCTTATAGTGCAAATCTTAAACTTCTCACATGGTAGTAGAATTCTAGTGGCAAAACCATGCAAGTGCATTTCTAAGGATGTGATCAGAGACGCTAATGGACACCAAATGGATTGCAGAGTATAGGGCATAAGAATCAACCTCTAGACAAATAATTCTGCATGCCATACTAATACTTAATTTATGTTGTTCCAGGATAGTGAAAAATTGATTACAAGGCCTCTGACAATTTAAAAAAAAAAAAGGTAAAAAGAAAAAAGGAAAGAAGACTGCTGAAGCAAAATGTGTGTTTGTATTCTCATCTGCTGGTTCAGAAAGCCAGATGCAGACCTGCTGCTCCCGTAAATGGGAAATGAAGCTTAGAAAGCAAGTATCCTCAGCAAGGCTAGAAGACGTGCAGGGTGAATTAATATTTTCAGCTGATTTCTATGAATTCCATGGTGGGAACTCAAGCTGCTATCCTTCCTTGTGCTTGTTGATATCTGGAAGCATGGGGAAAATGCTCACAAATGTACAAGTGACACAGCTCATGAAAAGCCCAAACTTAGAATCACAGGGTCATAGAATGTCCTGAGTTGGAAGGGACCCCAAGGATCGAGTCCAGCTGATGTCCCTGCATATGAAAACTCCACAGTTCACACCATGTGTCTGAGGGCATTTTCTAGTCTCTTCTTGAACACTGTCGGGCTTGGGGCCGTGACACCTCCTTGGGAGTTTGTTCCAGTGCTCCACCACCCTCTGGGTGAAGAAGCTTTTCCTAATGTCCAACCTAAACCTCCCCTGGCACACCTTCCTGCCATTCCCTTGGGTTCTGTCACTGGTTGCTAAAGAGTTTGGTGCCTGGCCTTCCTTTTCCCCTTGTGAGGAAGCTGTAGACAGCGAGAAGGTCGCCTCTTAGCCTCCTCTTCTCCAAGCTGAACAATCCAAGGGACTTTCGCTGCTCCTCATACGTCTTCGTCTCCAAACCCTTCGCACACTTTGCAGCCCTCTTCTGGACACTCTTTAGTAGTTTAATGTCTTTTTTATCCTGTGGCACCCAGAACTGCACACAGTGCTCCAGGTGAGGCTGTACCAGTTCAGAGCAGAGTGGGACAATCACCTCCCTCGCCCAGCTGGCAATGCTGTGCTGGAGGCACCCAGGACACAGTTGCCCTCTTGGCTGCCAGGGACACCGTTGGCTCGTGTTCAACTTGCCATCAAGTAGAACCCCTAGATCCCTCTCCACAGAGCTGCTCTCCAGCATCTCATTTCCCCAGTCTGTATGTACAGCCAGGGTTGCCATGTCTCAGGTGAAAAATCTGGCACTTGCTCTTGTTGAACTTCATGTGGTTGGTGATGGCCCAGTTCTCCAATTTGTTCAGTTCCCTCTGCAGGGCCTCTCTGCCCTTGAGACTGTTAACAGCTCCTCCCACTTTTGTGTCATCAGAGAACTTATTAAGTAATCCCTCAAGTCCTGGACCTAAGACGGATCCCTGCGGAACCCCGCTAGTGACAGGTCACCAGCAGGACATAACCCCATTTACTAGAACCCTTTGAGCCTGGCCTCTCAGCCAATTTCTCACCCACTGCATTGTGTGTTTATCCAGCTGTGTGCTGGACATTTTGTCCAGGAGGATACTGTGAGAGACAGTATCAAAGGCTTTCCTGAAATCCAAAAATATCACATCAACAGGCTTGCCTTGGTCAACTAGGGGGGCAACCTTGTCACAGAACGCAATTAGGTTTGTTAAACAAGACTTTCCCCTCATGAACCCATGCTGGCTGGGACCAATGACTGTATTGTCATTCAGGTGGTTTTCAGTAACTCTTCTCTGTGATTTTGCTTGGCACAGAATTGAGGGTTTATTTCTCCACCTTTTTCAGCATGTGTGTATGTTGACCTTTTGCAAAGCAAAACTTACATAGAGAATTTCAGTGTATGGAATGTTACCTAAATGAGATGTGAAAAATTAACCTTTTAATTAGGTGAAGCTAGCTGTGCTAAGCAGGAGTTTTGTAACTGGTACCAACACTTTGACTTCAGTTGTGAAGTCTATTCCACATTCCAAGAACTGAACTACATATCTCTTCTCATTAACTCACCCTGAAAAGGTCCTTCACGTGAAGATTTGATTTACAACCCTTTGAAAAGGATTTGAGCTGGTAGCAGGTTCTAGTGACTGGGGTAGCATTCTTGTAATAACTGACTGACAGATCAATATTACTCCCTTAAAGTATTAATTAGCAAAGCATGCTGGGTCTTTTTAATTATTTATTTTTTTAATTTTATTTTTTAAAATTGTCTATAAAGCAGTGAAAATAAGACAAGTAAGACTTGTAGCAGTGTAACTTATACTTCATTACCTGAAATAACTTTTATCTACACAAGCTCATCAGTAATTGCCTTCTATAATTAGTAGTCATAAACTAGAATTATTTTTTAGATCTTCTGGTTTGATTTTGTTTTGATTCACTGAAGATTGAAAAATAACACAAACAATTCACAACTCTTCATTTATATTCTGCATGTGAAACTAAATATCATTTCTGCTCGATGCCTCATTGTAGCTAAACTTCTTCATATGAACAGTGAATACAAAACAACAACAAACAAGAAAAAGTGTTTCTGGTACATCTGTGCACTATTTTCAGAGGTAAATTTTGATTTTAAATTAATTGGAGAGACAACTGCTCTCTTGAGATCATCTCAAGTTCCATTTGTAATTGGAGGAAGGAAAAAGAGTCAAAATATAAGAATATTTTTACCCAGGTTATTTGCCAGCACAACTCAGTGCACCAAATGTATACATCCTGATGTGTGTGTGGAAAAATCTAACAACTGCAATGACACAAGAAAGTAGTAATGAAATTAATTCCAATGTTGCCTTTATTGTAATGGTATGATAAGACAAGAAAACCCTGTCATTTCTATGCTGTACGTCTACATGACTACTGAATTTCATTGTAGGAATATAAGTTTTACAACAAGCAAGAATATCCACCACACTATGGCTGTGCAATGCAAGCATGACTGGCTTGCTACTCTATGACTAGAGTAATTAGCAGACATAACACAAACTGGAAGAAACGTTGGAAAACTTTCAACAATGATGCTTACAGTGTGTCTTACAAATACAGTTAAGTCAGCATGTATAAACAAGAGGGAAGTACCTCATTATACTGAGTAGGTCATGGCTAGCCAGGAAGATTACAGAATCATAGAATAATTTTGGTTAGAAGAGACCCTCAAGACCATCAAGTCCAGCTATAACCTAATGCTGGCTCTATACCATGTCCCTAAGTACCTCAACCACACATTGTTTAACCTCCAGGGTTGATAAGTCAACCACTACTTCCATGGGCAGCCTGTTCCAATCCCTGACAACCCTTTCCGTGAAGAAATTTTTCCTAATACCCCATCTGAAGCTCCCCTGGCTCAACTTGAGGCCATTTCCTCTCATCCTATTAAATGAAAATTATAATGGTGTTGCAAAGGCTGTGACACACACAGAGAAGGCTCTTAACAGTTAAGGACAAAAATCTGAATAAGCTGATAGGGAAGGTCTTTTATCTCATCTGAGGTAACACCAAACACTCTTTCAGACATGCCAATCTCAGATGAACCCAATTTTGGTTTGAAAATGGCAGTTTCATCTTTTTAAGTCATGTTAGTAGGATGAGGCCTACCATGCAGATTTTGTGAAGACATATTTTATTGATTTGTATAGCCTCATCTAAGTGTTCCTGCTCCGGCAGGGGGATTGGACTAGATGATCTTTTGAGGTCCCTTCCAATCCCTATCATTCTGTGATTCTGTGATTTAATAACAAAAGTAATCGTAAAATAAGGACCACATCTAACAAAACCCACAGCCTCAGGAGCAGCACAGGTAGGGTTTCCAAAAAAATCTCTGGTTGTAAAAAGTCAAACAGTACTTGCCCTTTGTATCTGATATCTTCTCATTTTTTTTTTTTTTTTTTTTTGTTTTCAGTTTTCTTGCAAATATTTACTGGTAAAATCTTGTAATAGCTGATAATGTTAAAAAAACGTCTTTTATTTATCTCTTATCTCTCTGCTGGTATCTTTTAAAAAGAAGTGCAAATATACTGAAAGAAAAAAAAAGAGAAGGTAAAATAAAAATATTTAAGTTAGCTAGTGAGTTGCTAGTCTCTCAAGTATTTTTAACCACAGGGTAGTCTCACAAGTATTCTTCAATGCAACAGTTCATATCCAAAGAAGAATTTTCCTGAAGCTAAATTTTCAAGCAAACGTGACTTCACCTTTTGAATGCTTGAGGTGCTTTTAAAATGAGAAGTTGTAACCTTTATCATTTCAAGTTTTCAGAAAGCCTTAAAGTCATCTTGAACAAATATTTAATTTGGATAAATGTATCTTTGAAAAATGTCTTCTGATTCAGGTGAAGATGTCTCTATTCCAAATATTAATGCTGGTATAGTAATCTTAAAGAATACCTATAGGGAAGACTTTCTCTAAGTACAAGCACTTTCTCTGAAAACAAGGATGACATCATAGTTCCAGCGAAGCAAATAGAAATTTTATCATTCTTATTAAGACCAGGATTTTACCCAAAAATTCACATTGTCAACACTTACATGCCTTTCCTGTACTAATTCCCATTTTTCCTCTCCTGCTTGTGCTAGTATTCCTATTGCAGAAGTTTATTGGGGAAGCTTAATTCACATGGATAAATTTCATGTATAGAGCTGAATTCAGAGGAGTGATGGATCTAGCGTTTATTGAGATGTCATATATAAGGTATTAGAATTCTAGTTGTCTTGTACAGTTTCATCTTTTGTTGAAGAACAGGGAAGAACAGTTTTTCCAGGACTACGTCTGCCTACATGTAATATGCTGCACAAATTACCAAGACTATTCTGCTCTTCTAACTTGAATTTTGAAATAATTTTATCATTACACAGGTGTGCATAGTTATCTTTGATAAAGGATTCAAAATAAAAATTTTTCAGTTTTCCTCATTTAAAAAGCCGTATGGTTGGTATTAGCATATTATAACTCATTTATTGGAATACTTTTGGATTAACTATTTGAATTTTAAGAGAAGCTTTTTTCCTGTTGTGATATACTTTCTTCTATGGGATGAAACACAGGCTTTAGCTGGTAGAGTGCTGTAAAACCCAGAGGGCCTAGCTCTACTCTCAATTTTATTATATGAGCTGAAATCCCATTATACCTGGCAGGGTAAGCCAGTTTCCTTGCCAAGCTGTTGGTATATTTTACTCTATTTATAAATATGAGTAAAGAAATATGTATGTTGACATGATGTTTTCTACATAAACAGAAAATAATCAATGTGGATAGCACATGAGTGGCAGCTACTGTTTACTTTGAATGAAGAAACACTTATTTTCATAATGATTTTATGGGGCACAGGGAGGGGAGAATCGTGAAGCTTTACAAAATGTGCCACAGTGTATCCCAGTCTTTCCTGTGAAAACCATGCTTTTACAGCATTCATATTCTTAAGCAAGTGTCAATACATGGGATATTATTTTTTTCCATTGAGAACTGTCTGTGCAGGAGACCCATTTGTAATATCTGACAGTGAAAAAGTAGATCTTGAATGCATGGCAACATTTACCTGCAACACATTCCTTTCTCAGAGACAGACATGCTCTATGACAGTTCACTCCATTCTGTCTTGGAATCATTGCATTTCTCTGTGCTATCTATTAAGACTTGCAAAAAAAATCAATTATTTTCATCAGAAGCCATGCTGTGTTCTGATTGAAAGGAAATTGTAGAGGAGTTAATGGTTTTGAAGTAATAAAACCAAAAATCCTTCTCATACTCTCTAACATTAATAAGATCTTACTTTTTAAGACATGATTCAGATAGTTGTTACTGGCTGAATTCAGTACAACTGTTATCATTTCTACTAAAACAAATATGTTTTTAATTAAGGATGGCATTTTAAAGCTTGACTAGTGACAGAGTTCTATTAGCAATTTCAAATAATTGGATAGTGATGAAGGGAACTGTAGGAAAGACTTTGGGTGAAATTGCCCCTCTTCACAGAGCGAACAGCACTCAGCTTATGAATCACTGAAGTGTTGAGCTTAAAGCCCTCAATGCCCATGATTTTCATTCTCCTTATAGCTTCCAATATGCATGAGTTTTATACAACTCTTTTAGCTTACCTACCTCAGTAAACTGCGACCATCTCTGTAGCCAACCAACAACAAGGACAAAAGTATACTGAGGCAGAGGTACTGCAATATGTATGATGAATATTCCTGATTTTCTGGAAATCAGAAAGAAAGTTTTCCAGTGACTTCAGCAAGTTTTGGGTAAAGGTCTTGTTTTTAAACCTTATACTAAAATGTCTTTTCCCTATTTTTTGTTTAATATTCTCATCAATTTCTAGAAAAGCAAATGTTCTAACAGAGAGGGAAGCAGTGTTTAAAACATATCTTATAGAAGTGTGAAATAGCCATAAAAAACTGCAAAGATGTTTATTCCCCCTATCCACAGAGAAGTGGAAATAATTCTTACTTTGTATGAGCACAAGTATGAGTTCAAACAGAAGTACCACAGATTCTTGGAAGAAAAGCCAACCAAACAAGCGTGTCTGCGTGAGCATGTGTTCACACAGAGTCAACTAGCCAAGAAGCTATGGCAGTCAGGGATAGTCAAATCTTCTGCTTTATTGGGAGAGATGACATGAAAAAGGCTTTCTCACAGATTTACTCTGGGTCCAGCATCCAGCCAGGTATGTGCAGAGCAAAGTACTATTTAAACATGTAGACTAAATGGAACAGATTAATTCAGAAATAATACTATCAATTTAGAAATTCATTTGTACTTGAGATAGAAGATTTGAACCCAAATCCTTCACACTGCAGCAGATACCTGCTGGAGCACAAAAATTATATTTAATAATCTTAAGTGTAGCCTCTTCTGTTTCTCTGTTGATTCAAGTTTGACTGAAAACCACATTCACAACAATGAAAACAAAAGAGAGAAAAAATCTAGCAGCGGGATGGCACACCAAATCTTGAGGAGTTGCTTGGCAGTGAGATTCCTCAGACTGTGCCAGGAGGTGAAGGGCATAATCAACCACACTTGAAGTGCTTCTACACTAAAGTGCACAGCATGAGGAAAAAGCAGGATGAACTAGAAACTTTGGCCCAGTCCCAGGGACATGATATAATTGGCATTATCGAAACCTGGTGAGATGAATCCTGTAACTGGTGTGCCATGATGGATGGTTACAGGCTATTCAGAAGGGATAGGCAGGGCAGGAGAGATAGGACAGAGGGTTGGCGATGTGTGTAGTGGAGGGGCTGGAATGCATGGAGCTGGCAATTGGTGATGGCAAAGTTGAGAGACTCTGGGTAAGGATTAAGGGTCAGACAAATAAAGTAGATGTCATCGTGAGTGTCTACTATAGGCCACCCAGTCAGGATGATGACACTGATGAGTTATTCTTTAAGGAACTAAGTGAAGCCTCCATCTAGTAAATGGGGTTATGTCCCGCTGGCGACTAGTCACTAGCGGGGTTCCGCAGGGATCCGTCTTAGGGCCAGCACTCTTCAATGTCTTTATAAATGACATAGACCCAGGACTTGAGGGATTACTTAGTAAGTTCTCTGATGACACAAAAGTGGGAGGAGCTGTTAACAGTCTTAAGGGCAGAGAGGCCCTGCAGAGGGAACTGAACAAATTGGAGAACTGGGCCATCACCAACCACATGAAGTTCAACAAGAGCAAGTGCCAGATTTTTCACCTGAGACATGGCAACCCTGGCTGTACATACAGACTGGGGAATGAGATGCTGGAGAGCAGCTCTGTGGAGAGGGATCTAGGGGTTCTGGTCGATGTCAAGTTGAACACAAGCCAACGGTGTCCCTGGCAGCCAAGAGGGCAACTGTGTCCTGGGTGCCTCCAGCACAGCATTGCCAGCTGGGCGAGGGAGGTGATTGTCCCACTCTGCTCTGAACTGGTGCGGCCTCACCTGGAGCACCGTGTGCAGTTCTGGGTGCCACAGGATAAAAAAGACATTAAACTACTAAAGAGTGTCCAGAAGAGGGCTGCAAAGTGTGCGAAGGGTTTGGAGACGAAGATGTATGAGGAGCAGAGAAAGTCCCTTGGATTGTTCAGCTTGGAGAAGAGGAGGCTAAGAGGCGACCTTCTCGCTGTCTACAGCTTCCTCACAAGGGGAAGAGGAAGGCCAGGCACCAAACTCTTCTCTTTAGCAACCAGTGACAGAACCCAAGGGAATGGCAGGAAGGTGTGCCAGGGAAGGTTTAGGTTGGACATTAGGAAAAGGTTCTTCACCCAGAGGGTGGTGGAGCACTGGAACAGACTCCCCAAGGAGATGTCACAGCCTCAAGCCCGACAGTGTTCAAGAAGAGACTAGAAAATGCCCTCAGACACATGGTGTGAACTGTGGAGTTTTCATATGCAGCGACAGCAGCTGGACTCAATGATCCTTGGGGTCCCTTCCAACTCAGGACATCTATGACATTCTGTGACTGTCTATGACATTCTATGACATAAAATTCCATGAGGATTGTTAATCAAAATATATAGTTCCCAGCTAAGAGGAAGTTAAGGTACAAACACTTTATTTTAAGTGCAAATAATGTCTTTCTCACTTAAAAAAAAAGTCAAAAAACACCTTAAGGGAAGCTTCCGAGTTTTGACATCCAGTAAACTATATAATTATCTGAAGTATAAAAATTTTGCTTCTGGTTCACCCATATAATATTTTTACATTTTGCAATGCTTTCTATAAAGTTTCATTAAATTCTTCCAGCATGCTTTACCTCAGGTGCGCTATATGCATTTGTCCACAGATAGTATTCATTAGAGGTTCCAATAGAAAACCAAAGCAATTTATACTCAGATATGTCATAAATATTGAAACAAACAAACAACAAACAAGTAAATTAATTGCAACTGTTTCTAACAGTAGCTGAAATAGTTATTGGTTGGTTGTATTGCAGTTTTTATGTACGTTGGGAGTTTAGGGAGTCTTTGGGAATTGCAGCCTGCTATGCTTCACCAGAAATGGATGTGAAACAGAATGAAAGGTTTATTAAAGTTAAATATTGTGTAACAGTATGATGAGTTACACTGTGAGAACATCAAGCCTACACTACTTCTTGAGAGGACAGTTGTGCCAACTAAATTTTCCTTAAAACTTAAAAAAAAAAAATCAAACACATCTGACAAAACACGTTAAAAAACCAATCCTTTCATTAATCTTGCAGAGTGAGTTTAGATAGCATTGTTGCACTGGAGTCAACAGAACTTATTCCAGATAACAATTGGACCAAAGATGCCTCAGGGAAAATAAACAAAATTGTAAGAAAGCATGTCTAGTCATAAACTATATACACCAGCTAAACAATAGGAAACAAAATTACTTGTTGATATTATTCATGGAGAGAATTATTTGTTATGATTGATATCACATTTGTTAAGTTTGTGAGAGGTCGTTTCATCATGAAGAAAACCTGTAACACCTTTAAAAGTATGTTTCTGTAGTTTGGCCCTTTCTGTGCTCAGATCCCAGGGGTTATTGACTGAATAAAGAATACTGTGTGTCTGGAAAGTTAAGATACGCTGAGTTAAATTCAGTCAGAACTGTGTAAACTGATATTAACATAAAATGATTTACTATTACTGTCACAGGTGATGTCTCAGAATGCCTTTTGAAGATATAAATAGATTCTGACTAACAAGTTAGCGAATGTGTACTTGCTACTGGGTATATGTTGTATTACTGTGAAATTCATTTTGAGGAATACTATCATATAGAACAAACAGCATCATTTTGCAAGTATACAGCAATTGAACTAACACTATTATTTGTTATATATATGTATAATAAAAATGAATGTTGTCTCCCTTTCACTTGTCTGTCTAGGATATATAGATGTCTGCCTGTGACCTTTATATTTTGCCATTCTAATGTGCTTTAGAAAATTAGTAAAAAAACTCACTAACTTCAGTTTTTGTCTCCAGGATAACATACACCACTTTATATTGCTTACTTCCACGTCTTAGCATACTTCTCCTAATCCCATTCTACCCTGTTTTTTTGGATCTTCTTAGGTCAGTAGCATGGTCTGAACTGAGGAAAACAAAACAGAACAAAAACAGTAAAAAAATATCATTCTTAACAGAGCTTTTCTGCTTTACCTTCATGCAGATATAAAGCCAGATGCCATAGAAAATTACTGTCAAGCAATGCATTTGGCAGTTAGAAAAGGAAGTGGACAGTGTGTTTACTAATATTTGCTGATGACACTGAAGAAGTTCTGCAAATAAAAATTGCAGATGTGAGAATCTTTAATTGGCATTTAAATATACTGGAGGAATCCTGGCAGTCTGTAACAGATTCACTTTTATAACCATAGCTGAAACTGAACATGAGTAACAACATTAGTGTATAGGTAGACAGTAATTTAAACTCATATACTTATGAAATTTGAACTCATACAAACTTTTAATAAGAAGAGTTAAGACTGTTTGGGGAAGATCAGTAACCTATTATACTGCAGTAAATGAAGAAGAAAGATAGTGTATTTACCGTAGCTATATAAAAAAATTATAAAAGAATGAACCTGTCCTATTCTCGAAGGATGTGTCAGTACTTGTGGTACTGTCTTACCTCTTGTCCTCCTGTCCTCTTGTGAGATGTGAATGGAGTTTAAGCCTGATTAATAATGAAAAAATGTGATAACAATTATTCTGAATTAGTTATTAAAGAAAAATGTTAGCCTGAACTAGAGAAAAGTTTGCCTGAACTATTTGTCTTAAGGATATCGGAGTAAATTGCTTAATCACACAAGTTTAATTTAGAGTTAGGATTAAAGAATTCACCATGTGCCACTTAGAGAAAACCACCAGCATTGCAAATTCGTTGGGACTTTTCTGGACCACACTCCGAAAGTGGATGTGCAAATTCAAGGGTTGGTGGGCCATAAATGGAGCTAAAACCCAAGTCTTTTCCCAAGCCTCTTTCTAATATTCTAATGAAATGCTATTATAAGAGTATTCTCTGAACTTCTTTTGCTTGTAACTTTTATGATATAATAAAAAATGGTTATAGCTCTTGTATCAGCTACCTATTAGTCACATGGAGAAAGATACGAATTATAGTAAATTGCATAATGTTCTTAATAATTTTTTCTCACTTCCTATAAATTTTCATGAGGTACTAAATATTGAACAATTTAAAATTTTAAATATGAGCATCAGCTGCTCAGCAGTACATCCTGAATCAGCTGAGGAAGTATATATCTGTATAGCTATTGATTCAGTCTCTCTACAAACTCAGTCAATTATTTCTGTATGACCAAGAATACATTGATCTCTTTTGTAATCGAAGAGTGATAACTTTGTCACTAATGAGTGTGTATAGACAGTGGAGATAGTGAGCTGTACCAGTGGGAGAAATTTGATTGCTCCTGCCAGTTTGCTCAGGAGTCTTACTGCCTGTTTGCTAGCTTCCAAAAATGACTATGCAAATAGTATAAAATAGCTGCCTAGACAGAGGGTATTAAGGATCACCGCTTGAGGCTCTGTTGTCTGCCTCAAAAAAGCAAGGCTTTTAATAAAAAATGTCCTGTTGCCACTGATGAGTTTGTTCCTTTGCTTGTGTTGCTGAGGGCCATGCAGCAATATGAGAAGCTGCTACCCCTTCCTTCTTCCTCTAAACCTAGGAGAAATCGGAAAACCTTCACATGCCATAAATACCTTGTCAAAAATCATTACATATTGTGACAGTGAATTATGATAATTTCTTACTGTTTTTAATCACAAAGAATATGTTCAGACTAGAAGGGTCTGTCTGTCAGTGTACCAGCAGGGACTATGAAGGTATATCCGAGGTGCAATGTTTTTTGCAGATAGTTGTACCATGGATCCAAATCTATTTTGTTTTTTGATCACATTGTTCCCTAGAGACACATAGGAGACTACCTATGGTGAATCAGTTTGGAATGACTTTCTAGCTTTGCCAATACTTAACATTCTCTTTGACATTGATGTTTGAATGTGACATTGCCATACCCCTGAGTATGACAGTCAGTTCTTGGGATTTTGCCATGGAGAGAAAGTAATTGACGTATGCTCTGGATATACTCTTTATGAAGCTCATTTTATCTACATTTCTGAGAGAAAGATCATCAAAAAGAATGGAATGACAGGCTATTTTTCGTAGAATTTCAATCTTTCACAAATATGCACATCCAAGGGAGTAACATTGCTACCAAAATTACATCTAATGAAAAACCTGAAGAGAGGACAAATAAATGCCATTTTCTCTTTTCCTATCTATGCAGCATCATGGTTATTATCATACTGAAGTTGTAAGACGTCATGGACCAAAGATTCGATCAGGCATGCAAATTTTGAATTCCACAAGATTGTGTCCTTTTTCCAGTGAGTAGGCTCTGGGATTTAAGAGGAGATTATTAACTGCTGGGGAACTTGCATTGTGCCTTTTACTTAAGGAGTAATTGGGAGTAATTGGTTGAAGGGAAAGGAAAAATTTAAACAGAATCGAAGGAGCAACAGTCTGAGGTGAAATGCTTAGGCTGTGGAAAATAAACTTAAGGGACCTGATGATACACTAGACAATGCACAAGGTAATAATTTTCATCTGGATATATAACCTCAAGTGAAACAAAAGGCTACTTTAAGGCACTTAAAGTGACATTTTGGATTGTGACTGTTCTTTTCTCACAAGCTTTGTTTTGCTCAATTATTATTGCACGTACTCTCGGGGCTGTTTTCCCTGTGATCATACAAAATTTTTGCCTTACCTGATACACTCAAGGGCATATTTACAAGCTCTTAGACAAGATAAATCAAATCTTTAACATGAGGAAAAGTTGAAATAATAAGCATGAGAGTGGGAACACAACTTAAATGGAAGGTAATACCGATTTATGATTATTAATAGAATTTATATTCTTCTGTAGAGATTGGATTCTGACTAAGGCATGGTTTATGGAAAATCTTATTCCTGTAGAGGTTTTTAATGTAAACAGATGTCAAGAGATAGAAAAACCTAATTCCTTGACAGTTGGGGACTCAAGTGCTTAGTACCTGCCAGTGGAGATCAGGTTTTCACACTTTATCTGCATCCAGCACTTCCCATTGCAATCAGACATTCAACATTTTGTAATGTCTAGTATAGTTGAAAATGTTGAGTTCTACTGATTTTACTGAACACCAAACGGGATATTGTGACACACCTAAAGATTAAATAGCATTATGTAATTAAAAGATCACCCTTCCTTTGATTTCTAATTTTTTGAAGAATTTTTTAAAAGTCAAACTTAAGCCCAACAAAGTACTGTAACAATTCTATTACAGACCCATCAGAACAAGGATAATTGAGCCCATGCCTTGAGCAATAAGATAAATCTAGTTCTGTGTTGTTCTTACAAACACTATCCATGTGGAGCAGATCTAAAACAACAATGCATAGAATAATAGCAATAATCTAAAAAAACCCCCACAAACAGATCCTTAAGTGGGCTTAATTTAATACCTGAATATCTAGGGTATATGTTAAATTAACAACAGGTCACTTTAATTAAGATCTCATTGACTCATGAGCTTTTAATGCTGCAATTTTTTTAAGTGGGTTTGTTCATTAGTTAGGACCTTCAAATACCTGGCTTTTCTTTTACTTATTGAATATGGACCCGTTTAACCCTACACATGTTAAATAACTTCCTTATTCATAAAGATGATTTTAACCCCACTACAGTTAATATTAATCTATAGCTTTTATAAAGATGCTGACTGTTTTGATTCTTTATAATATATTAGCATTAAAATTTGAAGGGATTTGTTCCAGTTATTTGTTTTAGACTAAATGAAAATAAAAAAATACAGTAGTGACTGTATATAATGAAAGCATCTTTAGGCTATTTCAGCATTCAGGTATAAGTGGTCCAAAAAACCTAAGATCATGGACCTTCTTATGCTGCAGTCATGGATTAGACAAGGATTTGGGGCATGATGCAGCTGGGGAAGAAAAAGCTGATCTGCTCTTCTGTTGTAATGGCTAGCTTAGCAAATGTACCATGATGTTAACGCTTCCATGCAACTGAATGTGTCATTTTTTTTCTATTTGACGCTGCTGAGTGGTCATCAGTGTGTTCTGAGAAAAAAACTAATGAAGTATTCAAGCTTTTTGTATGTATTTTTAAATGAATGTGTGACTCTAAATCAATAAAGAATTATGTCTGCTGTTACAAAAGCATATTGAAGGCAAAACCACAGGTGATATTCCTTCTAGACACCACAGTTTATGCTTGCAGTTATGTAGACTGTTAGAAATTTCCCTGCCTTTTCAAGCTTCTTTACTTTCAAGGTGCTCAACATCTATTCCTCCCTTTACATTCTGGATATGAAATGAGGGACAACATTTTCCTTAGTACTCTGTTTTTTTTGTTTGTTTGTTTTTGTTTGTTTTTTTTTTCAGTTTCATTTGGGTCAACAATAGAACAGAAACAGAAGACCAAAATATTTATTCTAAGCCCCTTTTGTCTAATCTTGAATTAAAGGACTGAGTTCTGCATATGGACTCAGAAAATATTAGAGTAGCCCTTACAGACTGAAGGATCACTCATACTAGCAGTGGGGTTGTTCAGTTTTACAACAGCCAAAGGTGTTCTGCCTGCTTCTCATCTTTACTGTGGGAGAAGTATGAGAAAATATTCTGGAAGGCCAACTCAGTCCATTATACAGTTACTTGCTTTGTGCTGACAATTGGCAACAGTGAGAAGCTCTTTGTAGCATCTTGTAAAGCAACACCTGCCATTCTCATTTTCTTATAATTATGTATAAAAATTGGAGAAAAGCTAAAAATCTCTCTAAGCCAACTTTCAATTTTTATATATGTGCTGGTAGTTCTAAAACATCTATTCAAATAGGATATTTTCTCTGCTTGTTTATCTTCTCATTCTGAAACTCTGTTCAACTAAGAACTTATTTTTTTTAATTTTACCTCATGTTACAAAAATAGTTTGCCAGACATTCAGTACGGAGAACAGCTGACCATAAAAGCAACACATCAAAAGAGGCAAATGCATTTATACATATATTACTTTGAGGTATTGTTGTGGTTTAATCCAGCAGACAGCTGAACACCACACAGCCATTCTCTCATACCCCACCTCACAGTGGGGTGGGGGAGACAATTGGAAAAGGAAGAGGTAAAATTCATGGGTTAACACGAAGACAGTTTAATTAGGACAGAAAGAGAAAACAATAATAGTAAAAGAATGTATGAAAGCAAATGATGCAAAATGCAATTGCTCACCACATACTGACGGATGCCCAGTCAGTTGCCAAGCAGTGGCCCCAAGTTTATATACTGAGCATGATGTCATATGGTATGGAATATCCCTTTGATCAGTTGGGTTCAGCTGTTCCACTTGTATCCCATTGTCAGGGACCATATTTTAACTTGTCTCAAAATCTGCTTGCTCCTGTCTCTGCTGCAACCTATGACATCACTCTCCAGAAGCCCATGCAGTGACAATCTGTGGGAGCCTGCAAGCCTGCTCAGCTACAAGAACTTTGCCTGGCTGTGGGAGACTGGGTACACGGGGATCCACCCCAGTGGCAGGCAATGAGAAGCCTGCCTGGCTGAGGACAAATCACCTGCCCCCGCTAAAGCATGTGCGGTGCTGCAGGGGACCACGCACTGGGACAGAGAGGGAAGGCCACATGGAAAAAGGTGAGAACCAGGCACTATAAAAAGACCACATGACAGGCGTGTATGTGCCCCAGAGACCACCACCACTTATAAAAATAAGGATGATCACAGACCTATTCTGACTTTCTCTTTCTTTAACATTTTAAGCACCTTTCTTTTATTAAAAATACATCTGCAAGAGTAACATATTTCTTATACAGCATATACTTCGTCTCAGTTTTGCACCAAAGCCATTGAATAACAAGAAGTGGGTTCACATTCTGGTGCTTATGTAAATAAGGATTTTACTATGAGAGGCTACATTATATGAGCTCGTGACTATTTGTACTATGAAAGAAGTGCTGAAATTACTTTGATCCAACTCATCCAATCCTCATGGCCAATGTATGAAATGCAGAGCTACAAAGCTTTTATGAGAAAGAGTCTGAGAGGAGATCACAGAATCATGGAATCACAGAATGTCAGGGATCGGAAGGGACTTTGAAAGATCGCCTAGTCCAAACCCCCTGCCAGAGCAGGAACACCCAGATGAGGTTACACAGGAATGTGTCCAGGTGGATTTTGGACATCTCCAGAGAAAGAGACTCCACAACCTCCCTGGGCAGCCTGTTCCAGTGCTATATCACTCTCACTGAGAAGCTTCTTCTCAAATTTAAGTGGAACCTCCTGTGTTCCAGTTTGTTGTTCCATTGGTTGTTACCGAGAAGAGTCTGGCTCCATCCTCGTGATGCTCACCCTTCACATACTTATAAACATTAATGAGGTCGCCCCTCAGTCTCCTCTTCTCCAAGCTAAAGAGACCCAGCTCCCTCAGCCTTTCCTCATAAGGGAGATGCTCCACTCCCTTAATCATCTTTGTTGCCCTGCGCTGGACTCTCTCCAGCAGTTCCCTGTCCTTCTTTAACTGAGGGGCCCAGAAGTGGACACAATATTCCAGATGCGGTCTCACCGGGGCAGAAAAAGGGGGGAGGAGAACCTCTCTCGAACCACAGCCCATCTAATACACCCCAGAATGCCACTGGCCTTCCTGGCCACAAGGGCACAGTGCTGGCTCATGGTCATCCTGCTGTCCTCCAGGACCCCAAGGTCCCTTTCCCCTACAGTGCTCTCTAATAGGTCATTCCCCAACTTATACTGGGACCTGGGGTTGTTCCTGCCCAGATGCAAGACTCTATACTTGCCCTTGCTATATTTCATCAAATTTCTCCTGGCCCAACTCTCCAGCCTGTCCAGGTCTCGCTGGATGGCAGCACAGCCTTCTGGCGTGTCAGCCACTCCTCCCAGCTTCGTGTCACCAGCAAACTTGCTGACAGTGCACTCTATTCCCTCATCCAAGTCATTGATGAATATATTGAATATTACTGGTCCCAGTACTGACCCTTGAGGCACTCCACTAGATTCAGGCCTCCAACTGGACTCTACCCCATTGACCACAACTGTCTGGCTTCTTTCCTTCAGCCAGTTCACAGTCCACCTCATGACCCGATCGTTCAGACCGCACTCCCTCAGTTTAGCTGTGAGGATGCTGTGGGAGACCGTGTGAAATGTTTTACTGAAATCAAGATAGACCACGTCCACTGCTTTACCATCATCTCTCCACCTGGTTACATCCTCATAAAAAGCTATGAGGTTGGCTAGGCATGACTTCCCCTTGGTGCCCCTAATGACCCTCTTATCCTTGATATGTCTTGAGATGGCACCAAAGATAAGTTGTTCCATCACTTTTCCAGAGATGGAGGTGAGGCTGACCGGTCTATAGTTACCCAGGCCCTCCTTCTTGCCCTTTTTGAAGACTGAAGTGACATTTGCTTTCCTCCAGTCCTCAGGCACCTCTCCCATTTCCCATGACTTAGCAAAGATGATGGAGAGTGGCCTAGCAATGACCTCAGCCAGCTCCTTCAGCACCCACAGGTGCATCCCCTCTGGACCCATGGATTTATGGATATCCATATTGGTCCCTAACCCAGTCCTAATCAACCAAGGCATACTTCTCCATTGTCCTGACTTCCTCTGGGGCCTGAGGGGTACAGAGCTCTTCAGGACAGCCTCTGGCGGAGTAAAGAGAGACAAAGAAGGCATACAGGTACTCTGCCTTCTATGTATCTTCTGTCACCAGGGCACCCATCTCATTCATCAGTGGGCCTACATTGCCTCTAGTGTTAGTTTTATCTGCCATATATTTGAAGAAGCTTTTTCTGTTGTCCTTGACCCCTCTTGCATAGTTTAATTCTAAGGAGGCCTTAGCTTTCCTAGTTGCCTCCATACATCCTCTGACAACAGCCTTATATTCTTCTCAAGTGGCAAGCCCCTCCTTCCATGATCTGTAAACTCTCCTTCTCCCCTTGAGTTTGCCCAGCAGTTCCCTGTTTAACCATGCATGTCTCCTGGCTCCGTTCCTTGACTTCCTGCATTTCGGGATGCTCTGATCTTGAGCTTGGAAGAAGCAGTCTTTGAATGCTAACCAGCTATCTTGGGTCCCTTTACCTTCAAGTACCCTTTCCCACATGATTTCCCCTAGTAATTGCTTGAAAAGGCCAAAGTTGGCCCTACTGAAGTCTAGGGTTGCGATTCTGCTTGCTACTCTGTTCCTGCCACATTAGATCCTGAACTCCACCATCTCATGCTCGCTGCAGCCAAGGCAGCCCTCAACCTTTACTGCTTCAACCAGACCCTCCTTGTTAGTGAGGATGAGATCCAGCAGTGCACCTCTCCTAGTCGGCTCCTTCACCATCTGCATGAGGAAGTTATCATCAATGCACTGGAGGAACCTCCTGGACTGTGGCTGGCTGGCTGAATGGTCCTTCCAGCAAACATCAGGGAAGTTAAAATCACCCACAACAACCATGGCCTGTGACTGTGAGGCTGCTCTCAGCTGCCTGTAGAAGGTCTCATCAACTTCCTCACCCTGATCTGGTGGCCTGTAAAAGACACCCACAACATTATCACCCTTGCCAGCCTGGCCCTTAATTCTCACCCACAGACTCTCAACTCAGTCCTCATCCATCCCTGGACAGTATTCAATACATTGTGGTTTTCCTCTCACGTAAAGAGCAAGTGCACCACCTCTCCTGGTTGGTCTGTCTTTCCTGAGAAGGCCATAGCCATCCATGACCACATTCCAGTCATGTGTGCTGTCCCACCATGTCTCCATAATTGCCACCAGGTCATAATCTCCTGACTGAACACAGGTTTCTAACTCCTCCTGCTTATTCCCCATGCTGCACACATTGGTGTACAGGCATTTCAGGGAGTGAGCTGAGCACACCAAATTCACCCTATGGGGTTGGGAGGCCTCCCGGTCTTCACCAATACTAGAGAGCTGCCCCACTGGTGCAAGCCCAGCTACAACCCCGTCCCCCTTCAAATCTAGTTTAAATCTCTCCAAATGAGCCCTGCTAATTCCTGTCCCAATATCTTTTTGCCCCTGTGAGATGCTCAGATGAAAACTAAACTTATTCAAGTTTCTTGGTGTATGAAGGAAAGAGAGTATTTCTCCCTTATTAAGTAATACGAAATAGTGAAAAATGTAATTATTTCCCTGGGAACTTCTGAGAAATCTGACCTTTCATACATCATATTAGATTTCTGTAAGCAACTTCCATTACAAAAACCATCACACTGTATAAAAAACCCATTTTGTTAACATCTGATTCTGTCTTCCTTGTCTTAAAGGTCAGTCTTTTCATATGCAGATGAGCTGCTTGATATAAGTCAGACATTGATATGCAGGAAAGACTCATATGTATTGATTTTGGATAGTATGTACAATTTTAACTTTCTTATGACACTGAGGTTAATTACATATTGGTGTGGAGGTTCATCTTTTTTTTTTTTTTTTAAAAAGTACACAGGGACATTAACAATAGCTATTAAAAGAATAATAAACACAGTTGGAGCTCTTTTTCTTTCTTTTTATTATTTTTTTTTTCTTTAGAACCAAAACAAATTAACATGAATTAATGACTAATTTCAAGATAATGTACATCTCTCAGAGAAACGATACGTATTCTGTATGTTTAGTAGAAATTGATGTTCTGCTCAAATTAAAGGATGTTTTCCATGTCCTGTCTACAAAGCACACCCTTTGAGTGCAGAAACATACGTCATCAGTGCTCCTCCCTCTCTAAATTTAAATACTTCACAAAAATTCTGAGAGCCAAGAAAAAAAAATCCCTTGATTATGGCTGCACCCTTTTTATCTGTCATGTTCTTGTATGGAGTTTTCAGCCTAGCAAAATGGTAGTGATCTGTTGTTGCAGACGTTTGTAACTTGTAAGTGGTCACATGACAACTAGAGGTCTTCTTCTGACTGCCAATTTGGTAGCATCAGCGACTTTCTTGCTGGAAGGAATTTTGGAGAAGCAGTGTTATGCATACTCTTTTTGTTGTATTAATAACAGGTTTAAACGACTTCATGGGATTTTTCCAAGGGAAAGGACTTTCCCTTTTTGTGCACTAACAGAAGAAAAAAAAAATCACCTTCGTTTATGTCCTTTAAAAATCCTATAATGTAAAGTATATTCTGATCTCAGATCAGGCTTCATGTACTTCATCCATGAACTCTAAAGAAACTGAGGTAGCTGCAGGCATTTAGTTCTTCAGTTTCATTGCTAGTGAAAGATCACTAGTAAAACTGGTCAGTAATTCTCTTAGTTTTACTTTATGGGAGATAACTGTGGAACTGAGACTGACATCTTTTATTTTGTTAAATTTGTATTCTATTTGACTATGATATAAACAGAATGGAATAAGCAAATCACTTGCATCTGCATATCTAAAGTATGCTGTCTATAAGTTAATTTTCATTTAAACTGAAGAAATCACTCTCTACTGCTATATGAATTGATAAACTGGCCTATAATTTTTAGTTTCCAAAGTCTCCTTGGTTGTCTCTCACAGAAATGTTTCCAAATGTTCTAAAAATTTGCTGGAAATGCAGCTAACTGTAATTGTCTTCCTTGTTATGCATGTGTGTTTTTGCTTGTCCATAGGTCAAAGGCGTCAGTATCCCGCTTGTACAGCCAAGCACAAATAAGTTGAACAACCAGGACATCATGTTGTTACCTGGAAAAGGAACGACTGATCAATGCCACTCCAGTTTTTGGCAAGAAGAAAGTTAAAGACAAAAAATATCCTTGCTATATCATCCACATTTGTGATTTGGTTTATTATTTATATAAAAACGGTCCTGTTTCAGAAGCAAGAGAAATATTTTCAAATGGAATCAGAGGAATTTTTTTTTTTTCTGAAATTCAAGTAATCCTTCTACAAAACTTTCTATAACTTTATTTTCCTTCAATGAAATCAAGCCTGACAACCACACTGAACAGTGTGCTGTATCTTTGTGTTTCCAATATGCAAAATATTTACACATAAAGAGAAGCGAGGGGATAGTGATTCGTATGGACTTGCAGATTCCTTCAAGGATACACATAGAAATTCTTTAAAATAAACTAAGATCTATTCTGAAAGCAATTTGTCTCTAGAATGAGAAATACTTTGAACAGTACCATAGACCCATGTATTCGGGGTTCATCTCTGATTAATGATTTCCCCTTATTTTATGTGCAAGCCTGTGTTACATCTGCTAACCCTTCAGGCTGCTTTACCCACAAGTGATAGCAGTGTAGTATTCTTATTTATAGCAAAACTCAATGCATGAAGACACTTGGAGTACACTTCTAAGTGACTGCATTAATAAAATATGAAATGGAATATCTGCAGACTTAATTTTTGAAGTATAGAGACTGGTTACTAAAGAAATTCCAAATCTTCCTGAATTAAAATTATTTCAGAAAATCATAGAATAGTTTGAGATGGAAGGGACCTTAAAGATCATCTAATTCGAACCGCCTGACATGAGCGGTGGGTGGCTCTTTGTTCTCCCAGTCCCTGCCTTTGCTTTCTGTGACTTGGGTGGTGTGGCTAGAGTACTTGCCAGTGTAGTCTGAGCCTTCTCCATATGCCAGGTAACCAGATCTCCCATTTTCCTTCTGGAGACAGACTGCATTTTCCCTAGTCTTCCTTTTATCACTGACATACCTATAGAAGCTTCTTGTTACCCTTCATGTCCCTGGCCAGATTTAATTTCATGAGGCCTTTGGCTTTCCTAACCTGATGCCTGGCTGGTTGGACAATTTTCCTCTCTTTCTGCTTTCTAATCACAAACAGAGTACTAAAATTCAAATAGACATTTTTTTTTTAGTTAAGGATAGATTTGTGGAAAGCTGTATGCAGATGAACAATTAATAAGAAGGGTATTCATCAGAAAATTCATTACATTTTTCAGTAATATGAAAAAGTAAAGGGAGCTGAATTTGTGTTTTTAGTAAATAAACTGACGTAGATGGAGATATGTTCATACTTCAGGGGATCCATTTCATTCAGAGAGTTATTATACTCAAAGAAAACTACAAGTCCCAAGAGACTTCACAGGAATGTTATTTCATTTTGATCTCAAGGTTATTGTAGTAAGCCAGCAGCTTTGACCATATGACAAACCTTCTTGTGGGATGTTACTCTCCTTGCGTAGAGCCTAAAGCAAACACAACCTGTTTTTTTCAAAAGCGGATATCCAGTTCCACAAGAAAATGGAATCTGTAATAAAACTAGGAGTGAAGGGGAAAACCTATTACTTGCAGGCTGAGGATTGAAAATTACTGTGACTGTTCTTGCTGCTTCGATTTTTAAATGAAGCTTGATTTTTTGTTGTTGTTGTTATTGTTTTGTTTTTGCTTTGTGTGTGTGGGTTTTTTTTTTTTCCCTTCAATGTGAGGAAAAATATACAAGCTTGAAAACTTTCTGTTATGAGAGATTACTGTAAGAAACACGCCTTAAAACATTCTTTGTGGTTAAAATGTGCTTCGTATCTTAATATTTGTTTGGTATTGAGTATTTAGCAGAGGTTTTTGTTTGTTTGTTTTCCACCACACCAAATAACACAGAACGTATCGAAGCTTGGCTTTTCACTGAATTTCTGGTTCTTCAGCAGAGTCAGGGGTTTTGATTCTCCCACATACTTCCCATGTGACTTCTTCAGCCAGTTTGTCACCTTGTAACACTGAATTAATTTGTTCCATATTTTGGAGTTCTTTTGAGGATAAATCTACATATTAATGTAAAGTGACAAGATATTAAGGTGGTAACTGTCACCTTCTAGAGAAAAATCTCTAAATAAGAAAGCCCTGTTAGACTGTTGCATTGTAGCACAATCTATTTTTGTATAAAATGAATTTTGTTCTTTCTCATTGCACTCTAAAAGATGACTGATTTTTATTATCTTGTCAAATGAAACAAAGGTTACAAAGTACTGTAATGATTCGTGATCCAGTCTAACTTCCAGTGATGTTAGCAGAACCTTCTCATTGCTATCAGAAGCCATTATTCGGTACCCTTGGTTACCTTCTCAGGAAACATTGCTGTCTACTCAAGGTAGCTACTTCTCTGCCATCAGCCATGTTTCTCCTGAAAGACTGAAATATATTACATTGATTTGTGTAATATTTCAGACAAAAGTATAGCATCAAGAGCCTTGGGCTGCAGAACTCTGCCTCACAAGCACCTACATGGAGGACACCCCAGTCTTCGTTGTCCAGCAGAGCACAGCTCCCTGCCTCCATATAAAAGGCCGGATTTAGGGGTAAGTGGGGATTGAAGCATGTTACAAACCTGTGGGAGACTTGAGACAAGTGGCTCTTCTGGACTTCTCAGCCATGCAAGCTAAACCATGGATGAACTCTGATGCCTATATGTCCATAGCTGTGAGGTTTCAGTTATTTATTGGATCACTCCCTAGTACCATATTTACTTATAATGTGAACTAAAAATATATGACAAGTAGAATCAACCTTGTATCCTTTAAAGTTATCTGAAAGCGGAATGCAAATCTACTTTTAGCTTTCAGAATAATTTGCCCCATTTTCAATAATAATAATAATAATAATAATAATATAGTAATAATATCATGTGGATGGACATGAGGAAAAATTTTTTTTGGTAAATATTGTAAATAAGTATTAAACAACATCTCAACATTTCACTGTGCCATGTTGTAAATACGCAAAATTGTTAATTCAAATTCATCAGTTTCTGATGAAGTTAATGGCAATGTTTTCAATTATTTTACTGGGAATTTTATCAGGCTACTATTATTTAAAGGAGGAAAAATGAAAATATTAAAAAGAGGGATCAAGAAAAAGAATTAAATGTAACAGTGGGAACTTGAAATAATTTAATTATTAATTTAATTGCAGATGTATTATAATTATTAGGAACATCAAGATATGTCCAGATCCTGGTTTTGTTAAAAACAAGTTTCTCTTTTAGTGAATTTGCCTGTCTGCTAAAGCTTTTATATTAGCTGCATTTTCCTGGAGAACCAGATATATGTTTTGGTAAACATAGCAATGGAATGCGAGGTTATTGATAATTAATTGATGCGTATCTTGTGAGAGGGGCAACGAGAAACAGGTGACCAAGAAACTGACCAACAGAGTATAACATCCCATTCATGAGAATACTTCATATAAAAGTGGGAGATCATGAGGATCTCGTCCCTTTTCCTTATGGCCAACATTACGAGAGGACCTTGCGAGTCGTCCCTGAGAACTGAGGCCTAGTGAGAGACTGAATCCAGCTCCGTTGGCTGGAGAGTCCAATCCCAGGACTTTGGGTGCCGGCTCTGCAGTTGCTGGGACTTTGAAGATTGGTTTTGTATATTTTGTATTATTTTCTCTATTCTTATTAGTAGCATTAGTAAAACATCTTTAATTTTTCCAACTCTCTTCTCTCTGTCCTTCTTTGCCTCCTGATCACCTGTTGTCAATGGGAACAGGGGAGAGGGAGGGGCTGAAGGAGGAAGGTGGGGGGAAGAGGGGGTTAACAATACATCTGCCATGGTTTTATTGTCACCCCGCAATCAAAACCTACAACAGTCCAGCAGAAACTATTTTGACTTCTCCACTTAGAAAAACAAAAAAAACTAAACCAAACCAAACCCAAAACCAACCAAACAAAACCCCTAACAGATAAAACCTGAAGATTAATTTGTATTCATCCAGTCATCAAACTTAATTCACAGACAGGAATCATAAGAAATGGGACAGGTCTCTCAGAAAGAAAAGACAATTATTCATGAGTCTATGTGTCTGTGTATGCTTAGACAGCACAAATGTTGATTTTGAATAATTTAATAGTTATGTAACTTAAAATTGCTATGAAATATTTTAAACCGCATATGCAGTATTTGCTGTTGTGGCTCTTAATATAACCTAGAAAGTTCTGCTTTTAAAAATCAGTCATCAAGTGTGCTGGTACATTCTCTATATATTTTTTTCTATTTAAAGGAAGAAATAATATCTTTTCACATCCTCCCAGGCATCTTTCTGGTATTCTTAAGGCTTAAATGCTAGCTGTAAGGAATGGGACACAATGTGAATATTAATGTCCTGGCTGAGCTGACAAATGTGTTCTGTTTGGGCTGTGGCCAGACACGACTATTTAAAATATGGAACTAGTCCAGAAGGCTGAGGTTTTCAGAGATTTGGGGAAAAGCCTGGCATAAGTGCTCAGCAGCTACTTCATAAAGAGATTGCTCTAGAAATCAGCAATGTGAGGGTGAAAAAAATGAGCTGTGACAGGACTGGAATGAGTTGGAACTGTTCAGAATTGTGAAGGAGGACAAAGTTTCTAGTGCATCAGTACATGGACGGAGTAAGAATGACAGGTGAACAAAAGCACAAGGAGATAAACTTTACCACAGTTGTTTGCAGTAAACTGCTTGCAAATACCCACACATTTAATTATGTTCTAGATATCACCAGTGTTACGAGTATTATTAAAACAGTTCAATTGATCTTCCTTCTATTAGTTTATGTTCCTATACAAGCAAATTTCCTCCAGTGGTGTGCTAACCTTGAGAGGGATTTGGCTGTAAGATGACCATCTTATCAGAGCTCTCTGCGGCAATGGCAGACCTAAGTCCAGCTGACTTGTAAAGGCAGCTGTCAAAAGCTATGTTTCTCCCTTATCTATCTGGACATCCATGTTTATAGATGCCCATCTTAAACCACCCTTTTCACAAATTCCAGAAATCCATAGGGATATTTTTGGGGCAGGGATGGCTCATTGGACTGTCTACTGAGTACAAACAGGAAGGGAGGGGCAGCTGGTATTTGGGATAGATTACTCCAAAGAAAAGGTGCTCATGGAACAGGCAAGCAATTTAAAAACTATTTGTCTGAAAGTCATTCAGACCTTTCAGCAACAGAGATAACTTGCTGCCTTTGTCAAGCTTAGGTTGGAATTCCATCTATCTATAGTATCCTTCAGTTTTCCCAGTTTTTGTTCCTGCTGCTTATGTTACTTTTGTTCCTATTCACTCACTAAGAAGTGAATCAACTTTCTAGCATCTGCCGCCAGGATTGAGGTTTGTGAATGAATCTTTCGGCCAAATAACAGAAGTATTCTAATTTAAAGAAAGTTACCTGGGCCCTGTGAACATTTCAAACCACCATGTGAAGATGCTGCCTTCATTCTTAAGTCAAGGGAACACACGCTGATGTTAAGAAATAAACAAACAAAATAGATGGGGAGAACTTCAGCTCTTCTCTGAAACCTTATACATTCTCTTAGCTGAGCAGTTCTTTATTCAAGCAACTCAAAGCTCAGCTGTGATTCGCTAACTTTTTATTTAGTGTTTTGTTCCCCAAGAAGTCTACATATAATCTGTTGACATGACTCTTTTTAGCTGTAAAGTGAGTGGCATTGCTATGACAAAATCACAAGGACTATGCCAATTGAATTTTTGACCCTCTAATCTCAGAAATTCCCTTGCTAATTATTTTTGCAATTTGAATGCTCTACAACCTTCCTACGTGCTTTATTCCAAAATGCACAAATGCTTGCCACAAAAAAATACTTTATTATAGTTTTATAGGCAGCTAATATTTTCTTTCACTGTTCCATGCTAAGAGATCCCCTTCACTGCTCATGTCACAGGGAGCTCAGAAGCAGTAGGTCCTCTTTGCTGCCATCGAAATCAGAGTCCTCCTGCCATGGCTTTTAGCACACGTTACGGTATACTGGTTTTAAATAGCTAGGGAGGGTAGGTAGCCAACTTCCTCTGATTCTGCCATCCAGCTCTGGACTGATACACTTGAGATTTCTTTTGGGAGTAGTAGAAGAAGGACACAAATGTGGCTGCAGGTCTTTGGCAGCTATCCACATGGACAGCATGTGTGGACAGTAATGGAGCTGTTATCCAGGAATAATGAAGGCAGAGGTTCATGGTCATAAGGCAGACAGGAGGGGCAGTGAAGTGTGAACCCTGGGGCTCTGGTGTGTGTGTGGAACAGCCAAGCTCCACGGTGACTGCACTGGATTTTGTGTAGGAGCACTCAACGAGCAGGCATCCCAGGGCAAAACGTTGAAATCATCCATATTGTGTCTTTGTTCTCTCACCTTTCTGCTAGGTATTGAGATTGTAGCTTCAGTCTAACAAAATGTAGCAATAGGGAATACAGGTGTAATTTTTAAAGGCAGGTCTTCATCTGTCCAAGCAGATTTTTAGGCCTGACCCTTCTGGCCTTCCACTTGCACATTGCAGGATATGTGTTCAGTATTTGCCTTATCCCAATCACCTTAAACATTGACAAAAACATAAAGGGAAACTTATCACCAGGCACAGAAAGACACATCTTCTGTGACATAGAAGCATCTAGAGAGGCTGACCATAATGACTAAAATTGGAAGAAAGGACCCTTGCAATAGCACAGTTTTGAGAAAAGCAGAAATACCTAGTAGTGAGGAGTATAGCAATATTGTTAAAAAAAAAATCACAACTTGTACAAACCCCCGCTATATTGCCTATTGTTTTCATTCAGCATGGTGACAGTGGGGACTTGCAAAAGATAACACTTGCCTGGTTTCTTTCTAAATATGTATTAGTTTTCCCGCAAAAAATGGATCCATAATTATTTTCTAATGAGCCTACTGTTACTTACTCTGACATAATTTTTGTGAAATTAGGTGAAGTATTAGGAAAATACTTGGTTCTCTCCTTCATACTGATATAACTGTCTTATGATTCAAAAGCTACCAAATTCGTTTACTTCTTACGACTTTGTTAATACTCAGAAAGGTAGGAAAGAACAGAGGTATTATGAGCTGCCACATGTAGTGTCATAGGAAAATCCCAAAGGTTTTAACAACTCCTCTAAAATGACAAGTACCAAGCAAAAGATCTCATAATTTTTGAGATTACTAGTGCATGAATGTATATAATTGTGATTCGACGTCTGTCTAGTTAGCATGTGTTTTTTAATGAAACGGTTAACATCTGCTACCTTGGGTTACTCAATAAATAGTAATGACAACTTGGGGAGAAAGTGTAAGTGACTCTTGTGACATGTAATAAAAGCAGCAGTTGGTGAATCAATAGGAAGCATTAGAGATTGAAAAAGCAGATTATTATTAGGTGGTTAGGCTACTGGTAAATTTTACTAAACACAAATACTATTTTCAAAAAGTAGCTTTGAATATGATGAACACGTATTAAAAATTATTTGAAAAGATACTGGTATTGATCCATACTGATCTTTACCAAAATAACAGAGTAGCATTTCGTTCAGTAGATCTTGTATTATGGCCCACTCAGTGCATTTAATGATGTGCAGTATCTCGCCGTTTTAAGTTATTTCCATAGCAATACTAGAAATCTTTTAATAGGGCATGCTGAAAAAGATTACTTCTGCTATGATACCCATTCCAGTGTATCATTAAAGTTAAAAATTTCCCCTCAGCATTTGGTGGTGACAAAGGTTATAACTGTGTAAGCAGGGTTTCAGAAAGTTAAGTGGAACCGCTCTTTCTGTGTGAAGTGCCTTACTCCAGCATAATGCTAGAGGGGAATTTATTTCTTAAGTTTGAAACATAAGTACATGCTCTTTTATTCATTTGGGAATATATTCTTAGATTAGATGCAGTCTTCCATGCCATGCTGTTCTGCAAAGATTCAAAATAATGGCTTTATAGTATGATTTTAAATAACTTTTAAGGGATGTTGTTGATACTGTTTTATATAGAATCCATTGTTGACAAGGCAATTAAAGGTCAAAATAAAATGTCATATCCTAAAAACTATCTTTTATAACTTACATCATTATATTTTGTCAGAAAGGTCTTCAAATATTAATAATGCTTTTCACTGAAGAAGACAAAGTTAAATCCTTGCTATATGAGTCAGGAAAAAAAACTTGACAAGTACATCTCTTACCTTTAAAACAAGCAATGTAACTGCCAAACTTTAGATAACCTGAGGTATGTGTATGTGTTTTCCCCCTTCTACTTCAGTCATTATTCATTACAGCAGGGAACCTGGCTCTTTGCATTTTAAATGAAACAGAAGACCAACTGTGCTCTGATACAATTTTATGTATAAAATGTGGAAAAGGTATCTAGCTCCCATGACCTACTTCTGAGTGCAATTCTGGGGCTAGCAACTTGAACTAGATTGTCCTATTTCTAGGCAGTGCCCAGGAACAGAGTGACAAAAGGATAGAGAGTCTTTCCTATCTGCTACCTGGCAATTAGGAAGCAAATAATGAACAGTTATTTGGATTATTATAGAACAGTATTGAAAGAGGTGGCTATCAGTTAACATTATTTTAGTCTGTACATCTTCATATAATATAAGTAGTAATTACATACATGTTCAGGCTGTGGAAATATTTCCTGTGTTAGCATTTATATATTCTCTGTTCTGTGTAATTTTAAGGAAAAATATGTACTTCAGAAAGCTCCTATGGCAAATCACTTTCACTTTCTATTTATGTTTATATTCTACCATATTCCATGGTTAAATGACTAAGTGGCAGAGAAAAGGTCCTGATGAGCATTCCATACACAATGCTAAAATTAAGTTATTGTGCAAATATGATACAGTCAAGTTCACAACAGCATATGCACATGCTTGTATATATGCAGAATATACATGCAGTCATACGTGAGTTCCTTTCATTCTGATTTATACAAAGTCTCTGATTTTACAAGCCCCTTTATGGAATACATATCACCTGACATGATGTATATGATACATTTACTTCCCTCTGATGCATTGTTTTGAGCAACTAAATCATCATCCATTGACCATGCTGTCTTTTCAAGGAGAAATTTATTCCGCCTTAGCTGTATTTTAGGAATACGGATGTGCAATTTTCTCATGTGGATTAGATGCTTCACTATGAGACATATAAAATTCAGTTTGCAAATATACAATAGCTTTTTTTTTTTTTTTTTTTTTTTAATAGTTGGATGAAAGTGCTAAATGGTGGAAAGTGTTTTTGCACTTTCTGTCTTTTTGGTAATAAAGTACATTTTAGGCCCTAAACTGTTTTTTGCTGTAGTCAGCACCTTTTCTTTGCTTTCAAAGGATGTTGTCATGTGCCTTAGTCTATTTTATTTTGAATAATATTTTCTGATAATTTAGTATAATACCACTTCTGCTAAAATTAGAAAATTTCACATTTGTGTAATGATGCCCAATTACCTATCACCTTTCCCCATGTATTTTATTTCAGGGAATAAATGGCACCTTTCCTTTTGTAACTGGGCACAGCAGACTATTGCTTCAGTTTTAGAACTGAAAAAGTGTTAATAGTTTTTATACCACCCGTTTCTTTTTGTCTCTGTATAGAATAATTTTACTTCCCCGTGATTGTTTTTATGACATAAGTGAGTTGAAGGCATGTATTCAGTATCAGTAGGTCAACTTGGTTGATGTGAAGAAAATTCCAATAATTCTGATGATAGGAATCTAGGAAACATGACAGTGTCAAGGTATATTAGGAGATGGGTTAGAATATGGTTTGGATTAAACATTTAAAGGATAAGAGAGAAAAATAACGAAAAAATTTAGCTAGATTAGTGTAGGTTCTATTAAAAAAGTTTTGGTATACAGGTGTACAGCATGTGTCAGTCATTTAAAGGCCTATATTCTACTTAAGAAAATAATCTTATTATGAAGTAAGTGATAAGAGGTAAATGGCTACTTTCACAGAGATAGTTCTAAAATAAACCCCTTCTTATTATTAATAGCAGAATGAGTCAGGTTCATATAAGAAAATCAGCCTCCCACCTTTCATGTTGATAATAGCCCTAAAAGGTTTTCTGCAATTGTCCAAGCAGTAATGGCAAAAAGCTAAAAACAATCTTCTCATAATTATATTTTTTTCAAATCCAACATCATATACAATATTTAACATAAAAATAATTTACAAAATGCATCTGATATAAGATCAATAGTACATGACTTCACCATATAGTTGTCAAGAAGCTAATCATATCAACACTTAAGTACACATTTAATTTTAAGTACATGAGTAGACCAAATTAAGTCATCTGGATCAGTCAAATACAGAGAATTAGGAATATGAAAAAGCTGTTTCTTTAAAAATTGAGCTAAAATTTAATGTTGTTTCTCATAAATTTAGAGAAGATTTTATCGAGGGAACACTGTTTTGTAAAAGCTGAAAGGTGTTCTCTTCATTGTCTGTAGCATTGTGGTTATATAACTTTTCACTGTGTTTTAAAACAACAGTTACTTCCATTGGTCTGTCAAGGAAACTATGACTTGCAGCTTCTTCAACTGCCAAAGCTTCTGGATAATTAGAGCTCAATAAGGAGTAATCAGTGCTGTATGTGTGCAATATATAAACGGTTAAATGTGATATGGATTTAAATAAATAAAAAGAGCATATCTTCACTATCTTATTTTAAGTCTTGACCCATTAAATACCTAATTCAGATGAATTTTGTATCAGAATGCATGTAAAGCTTACACACTCCTTAGCCTCTGAGTAAAACTGCTTTAAAAAGCGTTTTGGGAAAAAATATAGCAGAATTGACAGCACGGTATAGGTTTCTTTTGCCACATATGTCCCGTGTTGTCTGTAAAAATCGTACTGCATTCTGCTGCATGCAAAATTATATTTTAAAGCTCAGTTCAATCCTTTGGTGAAATGTACTGTCCCCTGCAGCATGCAAAGTCTGTGAACGCACATCATTTGTCTCATAGGTGCTATGAAACTTTTTCCAGGTCTCAAGAACCGATAGAGCACTCCAGGTTTGCTAAATACACCACAGACATTGGTTGATCATCATGACAACAGTATAAGCTAGGCAATTATATTATCTTTACTTCCATAGTAGGAGAGAAGTTAAATCACTTGCCCTAGGCCATGTAGCTAACCATTTTGGAAAAAGGCCTGATCTTCTTCAGAAGCTGTTTTTCTTGTTTGATAATCTTCTCAGTTCATTTTGAAGTTGAAAATTTTCCATCTCACATCAGAATGAAATTAAGATTGTTGAAATAGTATCTTTTAGGAAAAACTAAAGGGAAGCATCCATCATCTGTCAATTGCAGAGTGAAGATATAGTTTCTAACCCTCATCTCTTCAGCCAAATGCTCAAAATCCCTGGCTATTTGGAAAGTTATGTCACCTTTCAACCTGAAAATTCAGCTAAGAGTCTGCGAAAAACTCAACTGACATGTTACAGTGAAACATATTTTTTTACGAAAGACCCGACTTAAACAGCTCTTCACTGCCAGTTAAAAATTGCCGATGTCAATGCCTCTGCATTACTAATGCCTCTTTCTGACAAGCACTATTCCACCGGGGTTTGTTTTTGCTCAGCAACGGCCAATACAAGTTCCCAGCTGAAAGGACTTCTTTCCTCCAAAAGCCTAGGGCTCACATACACGCAAATCTACTGTGCCAGCAGAGCAGCATGCGAATTCTATAAAGACATAAATCTAGGTAAAACGACTACTAACAGAAGAACTGTCTGCAAAATGTTTTTTGGAGGACTGTCAGCACTGGAATATGTGCTTCACTCAGACCTGCCAGCTCCACTGGTATGCGTAGTAAGCTGTGGCTTTTAGAGACTAAACATCCAATTTGAGTGGTAATCCACCACCCCACCACTTCTGGCAATGATCTGCTGCATTTGGGCAGGTCTGGTAGCCCAGGGTATAGGTATTTGGAAATACTGAACAAAAGGATATTGTGTATTGTAGGTTTACCACTCGAAAAGTTGAACTTCTTCTTGTTAGGCCTGCCAGCTTTGGAAGAGTTGTAGACTGTACATTTCCACTGTACACGTATGTTTTAGGTTTTAGGGAGAATATCTGTCATCTGCAGTGTAGATGCCTAGGAATATTTGTGTAAGGGAGGGTTAGTAGCACTGACATTTAGAAGAATTTGCCATACCAGAGCCAGTGAGGAGAACCTGCTAGCTGGAAGACTATGTTCAATTAGTGGACATGAAGAGGCTTCCACAGATTGGAAGTTCAGAAACCAGACCAGTTTGTTGGTAAAGAGTTCCAAAGTAACAAAGATTTGAAAAAAATACACTCTTTAACCTTAATACAATATGAAAGAGTCGGTATAATTAAGTGTAAATTTCATCTGTAGTAAATTTATTAGTAAACTGAAGCCACTGTTAATCAGTTAACAAAAGGATGATTTTTAGAAACACTGAGTACATCTGACCTTCATCAAATGCATGCTGCTTCTTTTAAATTATTATAAAAATCTGTTAGAGTAACTCCAATGCAAAACATATTGTTGCTTTCTTCAAATATGCCCAGACAAATTGAGAATGTAGATATGCATTAAAAGAGGTGAGAGATTAATCAAAATCCAAAAGATGCACAGAACCCGGAACAAGGTATTACTAAACTGCTGTTGAAATATTATGGTAGATTCTTTTCACAATCCTATTATGAAACTCAAAATTGAGGTTTCAGTAGAGTTGAATCCATTCTTACATGCTATACTGTGTTCATGTGATATTATTCATAGGAACCATCAAATCTTGAATAACTTCAGGTCTATATGATACAGGCAATTACCCAATATAGATCAAGGCTCCAGCATGGTATATAATACCAAAATTCTACTCTGTAACTACCTCCTTGAATAGAATTTGTGACATATTGTCAAATTCATTGTGGCAGAGGAAATTGCAGGTCATATTGTTCACATTTGAATAAAATTTCGTCTTAGATTTCACTGAACATCTTTTGGTGTTGATATGTCAATGACAGTAGAAAAAAAGTACTGATAGTCTCCTCCCTAAATAGGAGACAATGTCTAGTGCCTTCCAACCTACAAAGAATGTATAATAGTAATAAATGCTAAAAGCAGATAAAAATACTTGTTTTAACTTTGAATGTCAAGTGGTGTTAAAATTTCAGTGATGTTTTTTGTCAACATACTTCTACCTGTAGTCCTAAGATGCTTAGAAAAGAATTATCACCATCTGGATTGTTACAGAAGTATAAACCTGTTATCTGTTGTTTTCACCAAAACTTCAAATGAAATTGTGGCAGTAGTTATCCATTTAATCAGGTGTATCACTGAGTTCATATTTGTGCTAGCAGCAGATGGGTGGCAGTCTGGAAGACCTATCTCAGGGTAGTTCTAAATATCTTCTTAGCATGTAAGCATATGCTGAAAGTGAGTTACCACACTTTAGCAAGTTACGGCTCATTAGTAGAAACTGTGGTAACTGATCAAGTACTGATTTAGTCCATCCAATTGCAAAGTATCAGACACAGTAGATTATCAAGTTCATAATATGAGTAGTTTTTAAAGATGTTAAATTTGGTCTGAAAATATGGTTTTTGTGCTATACATAGAAAAGACTAAAAGCAGTCTGCTTATCAGGGCTTAGATTTATAGTACAATAAATAGTAGCAGATATAATTACTTTTCAGTGTTGATCCATGCATTATTACTAAGGAAGGCTAAGGTTAAGCATTAGAGACCAGAATTATCTTCTCCTCTCTGACACTAAATTATTGTCTGAACCGTACAGTTACTTAAGTTTTTCTT
This sequence comes from Streptopelia decaocto, assembly GCF_964273445.1. Taxonomy (NCBI): domain Eukaryota; kingdom Metazoa; phylum Chordata; class Aves; order Columbiformes; family Columbidae; genus Streptopelia; species Streptopelia decaocto. Next base: position 14,856,536 of record NC_138656.1, on the reverse strand, counting down.
CCTTATTTCAAAAAAATAAGAGTATAGGAAGAACTTTCTAAAGCTTTGAATACTTTCTTAACAATACATTTCAAGTAGATGATTCTGTTTCTGAAAAAGCTTACCCCTTTGCCTCTCTCAGTGTAAGACTAGGAAGATGCAAAATAACTATAGTTTGAAAGCAGACAGAAACAACTATGCTCAATTTCTAGTAAGGTAACTAACTTTTCAATCTGTATAGATTTATTAATAAAAACATTATAAGAATTTTGGAAGTTTTTGTTCTAGAAATTTGTGCCAGCACAAATTCTGATTCTGAACATAAAAAAACATAGGTTCATTTCAGTTTCCATGGAGCCATGCTGACTTCCATACTTCCATGCATGTTTTGTTCCATGAATACCAAAGCCAGAAATCCAAAAAAAATATCATTTTTTTGTTACATGTTCTGACTGCAAAGCAATGTACAGGATGAGCCTCTGCATGCCACCACTACCAGTTCCAAATGCCTTATACTGGATTTTCTTAAGCCCTCATAGGAGTTTCAGAAATATATTGCAGATTTCAGAAATGAGCCTTACCATTGCAAATTATAACTTGTTTCCACTCTCTCTTCTTCTTTTCACATTTCCTCTTCCTTCTACTTTCCTTTCTCCTGCCCATCTGTTCCCAACTGCATCTTAAACTTGTCTCTGCTGATGCTAACCATCACAATCAGCATTGATAGGTTGTTATGCAGTTCTTTGCAATTTCCACTTAGGCTCTAAAACTGATACTATCATGCGTTGCAGCTATTAGTAATAGGCTTTTGTGATTTGTATTTATACCACTGGGGACACTGGTATCATCCTGTTGTTGTATTTTGGAGGTCTCTGTTATGAACTTCTGAAACTGGTTGTTTTTTAGGTTTCTACTTTGGCAGTGTCAAAACAGTAGGATGATTCGTCAGGATATGTTAAATAGTCAGACATCAAGACCAGGTGATATTCAAGGACTCGGCAGGCTTTACTTCCATATGGAGTCCTTAAATTTTATAGTCTGTCTGCAAGTTTCTTGGAAGCCTTTGAGAAGTTTGTTAAAGTGCACTGTGTTAAAGTGTACTTAGGTGCAAAACCAAACCCCACAGGGGTTCATGACAATTTTGTTACTGATTGATGAAAACACTTAATGGATACTTCCTCTAAGAATTTTCTTACATTCGTGGTCATTAATTTGCCCTCAATTAAAACAAAACAAAACACAACACCTTGTTGTGTTCTTGAAGCAGTTGAATTGGTTTTGGAATAGAAATTTGAACCTTTCTAGAGGAGATATAACAATAGGAAAAAAATGATAGTGTGCAAAATAGCAGCATATGCCATATTGTTAGATTAAAAGAATTTCTAGTATTTGTAATATTATTCCCAATTCTATGTCAGATACTTACTTTTTATTGTGTCACTAGTCCCACAGCTTGGGCAGTTTATATTAGCAACACTAATATTTGAGACTACTTATGAATAGTCGGACTTGGATAGCCTTGTGTCCAAAGTTGTTCAACTATTATAATCACTCTTCTTTACATTTAAAAATTACCAAAATTTATATATTTTTTTCTGTGCCTTTTCTTTGTATCTTCGTACATTCACACTTGAGGATGTGACCTGAGCTTGGCAGGAATTTTTCCAGTAAGTACTTCTTCAGCAAATTAGGGTCTTCTGATGGAAACATAACTTTTGCAGGAACACACTGGTTTTTATGAACATTTCAGAAAAAAAAAAAAAAGGTTTTCTGAAATAGCTGATTGGAGAAAGAGGTCCTTTCTTACAGATAGCTGTATCATTCAGTCCTTCATCTGAAACTGGAGCTTGCATTTCTTAAAAAACCCTAAGATCAGGATTTCCATGAGGTATTGCACCATTTCTCTACAAGGTTTCCAAAGCAGACGAAATGTTGGTCCATGCTTGAGAGAAGCATGCAGGAGAAAAAACAGAGAGAAACAGAGAGAACCTGCAGAGGAAGGATTGGCTTAACTAAAGCTAAAATGGAATAAGACTTCTGTCATGTTAAATTAAGGAAACTTTGAATCAAATCATTAAAATAAAATCTGCTTGAAAATCAGCAAGTGCTTTATTCTCTGGGGGTACATCAATTTAAAAATTCAATATTATTCACAGCAACAACAGATTGGGCAGATATCAATATATTTCCTGTAGGAAACACCAAATAACAGCCACAACAAAATGAAAATAAGAGAAAAGATCAAATGTATATATGTTTCTGTAAGAATGTTGGAATCCAGAAATAGAGGGAATGAACTGAAAAGCCTGGTTTTAGATAAGAATATTGCTACATTTGGCATGTACAGAAGGTGATGGAAAATAACCTATGGAATCACTTAATATTAGGGAGTAAAACACTTAGAAATACTGTAGTAAACCATGCTATGGAGGAGTGGTTCCAAACGATGAAAAAATGCAGAAAGCACAGAGTGAAATCGGGCAAATACTTTTATATCAATAGGCACTGTTGCGTTTATAGGAGTTTGAACATCCAGGGATAGCTTAGAGTGTAATAGCTGTAATATAGGAGTATATACAGCTACTAGGCACCCTATTAGAAGGGTAGCAATAAATGTAATGGACAGAACTGATGAGGAAAAATACACTGATAGCAAGAGAATTTTATCACTACCATGTAAATTGGCTACATTTTAAAAGATAGCTTCTCAGAGCAATGGGCCAAAAGGAAAACACCTAAGCAGCATGAAGGAAGACATTTCTGTCTAGAAGTGACCAGAAGTACCTTTATATTTAAGATCACTGTAGGAACGGAAAGAATCCACTAAAACAATATTTCGCTTCAGAGAGGGAAATGAAGTGGCTGGTTGAAATATCTGTCCAAAAGGCTGGAATATTATAGCTGTAGCAGCACAATAATTTAAAGATGCAGCAGTGGATTTTCAGAATAAACGTATACCCTACACGAAAACTGCAACAGGAAAGGTGGGCAGAAGAGGGGAAAGGATATAGAGGCAAGGCTTGCATCTTTAACAAAAGAGTAGAGAAAGATGTTAGAAATAAAAGACCTTTTTATAATATATGTGTCCAACTAAAAGAAACAACAAAGGGCATACTAGGAAGTTAAAAATTTAACATGGCAATTCTTTAACAAGTCAAGGAAAATCTTACTAGACGAAGAAAAACCCCAATCCCTATGAAAAAAACCTATTTTCCAATTACATTGACCTTTACAGAATTGATACCGTCAACAAATGGCAAAGAAATTTAAAAAGCACTCTTGGAAAGCAAGGTAAAAACAGAAAAAGGAGAAAAAACTATTTGGTAGTTATTACTAGTAAACTTAGGGAAGTTGCCATAAATATTTTTAGTGGGAGTGAATCTGACAAATTGTTTAAATGTAAGTGTCAATCACAAAAGTTTGAGAGTACTAAGTTTTTAATTCTGGATAGTATATGCACAAAGCTAATAAAGTTTTCCTTGATCTATTAACTTTTGTGTGGTTTCTGTTGCTTTCAAATCTGCCTCAGGACCAGAAGAACATAGAATTGTAGATGCAGTGTCACTTTTTTATGTTGAGGGGGAAGAGAGTCTATTGAAGAGCAGTAGACCAGAAAACCCGATTTATCTAGTGGATAAATTGTAAGAAAATGTAAAGAAAAACAGAGCTATAAGACATATGGACAAATATGATACAATGGATGTACAGTCAACATTGCTTTTGCGAGAAAGAAGCCACATCTGTGAAATTTTGTTAGATTTCCCTGAACTCACAGTTGGAAAATAGAATAAAGGTATTATTAGGAATTGAGATATTCTAAAATGTTTTTGACATGATGCCTCTCTAAATCTCTTGGCTAAACTAAATTAACAGAAGGAAAGAGCAACTCATGAAGTAATAACCAATTCAAAGACAGGAAAAAAGTTGTGTAACACATGGTGAGTTCAAGTTACCAATGAGCCCTGGAAGTATCAGTGATGGATCTTGTCATCTCTCTTTACTATGCCTTATCTTCCTTAGTAATTTGAAAGGGGAATATGAATAGTGAAATGACAACATTTGACAATGAAAGCAATTATTCTAAGTAGTAAAAACACAAACCTGGTTATAAACTGCTGTGAAAGGATTTCCTTAATACTAAGTGATGGTGATGAACCTGATGTTCCATTTCAATATTAGCTACTGTGAACTAAGTTATATAGGGGGAGAATCAGGAACAACTGCATCTACATAAAAAAAAAAAAATGAGCTCTGAAATGAATGTTGTGACTCAAAATGTCTTCATAGATAGTTTCATGAAAAAAATGTCAATTTTCAATTTTCACTGGTCAGCAAGGAAGAAGAATGCTAGGAATTATTAGGAAAGAATAAAGAAAATGGAAAACATAATTGTATGACTCTGTCTAAATCCATATATGTTCAAGGTGCACCCATTTCTTGAACGCTGAGTGCCATGCATGTGTGGTAGAATGAGAAGACATTCAAAAAGGGTAAAAAGAATGAACTAAGACACAAAATGATACTTCATAATGCATACTTCATAATACATTTGTGCACAACCTTTATACATTTCTATTAGTTCTCCATTACTTAAACTCTTATAATTCCATGCTCAAATATGGAATTAAATAATTTTCCTACAAAAAAATGCAAATTTGTCCATAGATTTTGTTCTCCTGAAAACAAGATTTCTGTCTTTCTATGTTTGCATTACACTTTGTTTACTGTAGATACAAAGAACAAATAAAAGTTATGCACTTTTCGGAGTGCTAAATTTTGTGACCCTGTTGATCAATGAACTTGACTGAAAGTTGGTGATTGATAAAAAGGCAAGACTTTTGAGGTAATAAATTTTTAGTTTATTTTGAGATCATGTTGTTTTTGGAGTCATAACCAAGTTTTTGTATGAAAATCGAACTTTAAATAGAACTTTAATCCATAATGACCTGAATTTAACAATCTGTAATTACACATTATATAAATATGTATGCACACAGATATATGTATATGTATATTCAGTATTTTGCCACAATGTTATTTTAGAAGTAATAAGCATCTTAGAGTTATCATCGATGGTAGGTAATATACAGATATTTTTAAATGCAGAAGTGCCAGACATAGTAGTAGCTAGGCTACTGACATCAAGACAGTATAGACTCATTACCAATTTGAAAGGATCTACGCTTCTTGAATTACCCATTTATTAATATTCTTCTGGTTCCTGGATTTTCCCAGGAGATCTTTAAATAAAAGACCTAACCTTGCCTGGCTTATGGGAGCTGACAAGAATACAATGTGATGTGTCATACTTGCACAAGAAGTTTATGGAAATGGTAAACCTGATTTTCTTGAAATTTGATGCTCAAATTAACTCTGTAGTGGAGATATTCTTTGTCAGTTTCAGCCCACAGAAAGATTACATAGCTGAGCTACAAACTAGCGAAAACAGAATTTCCAAATGAAGTGCTGACACAAGTCTCAGGCATAATAGGATGAGCACTATCATATATGAATGAGTCTTTCTTCTACAGTGGCATGTTGTGCAATATGCAAATAACTTGGCTTAATGAACAGCTTCATTTAAAAAAGAGTTCTTGTGGTTAAACACTTAGAGACAATTATTAATGTTTTAATTTTATGGACTGAACTAGGATGCATAAAATTAAATCCAGCAAAACCCTAAAAATAATTTGAAAGAAGTCAACTAAATGAAAGTGATCACAGGTTAGTATTCTGCTGCTGGGTTAGGGTTTTAAACTTCAAGAAACCAAAAATAATATATCTTGCAGGGAGTAAATAATAAAAACATTTGTCTAAAAATACATCTGGATATTCATGTAATGTGTCAAAATAACTTTAGTTAAGCTACATAAATCTAATATAAAGAAGTTTAAGATGACCTAATGGTTGCTTACAGGTATACACTACGTATAAATAGGTAGAAGGCTTACAGGTATACACTACCTATACATGTTACTGCTTCGGAGGAATTAGTATAATTTAGCTTAGAAGGAGAAAAATCTCAGCCTAGAGCTCTGAATAAAATAGACATACCCAACAACATTGAGAGTCTTAACTCATTACAGAGATACCAATATACTAAACCTAAATGAACCTATTTATTCGTTTATCTCCCTGCTGGGCTTCTGCCAGCCTCAGGCACAGGCTGTGGGACTCCATGTCTGGGGCTCAGCTCAGCAGAGCTAAGGTGAGGTGGGAGCCCAGCCTGGTCCAGCAGTGCTCAGGAAAAATGTGTTATGGTTCCTGGAGATTTGGTCAAGTGTTGTGGGAGGCACAAATCTGCCATTTGGTCCCAGCAGGTGCAAGTGATTGTTCCTGCCCGTGAGAGGACAGCCTGGTGCCTGGGGTTGACTCACCTCGTGGTTCCTTGTCAACTGAGCATGGTCCCATCCCACCTTCCCTGGCCTTTCTGCTGGGCTGGCAGGGTCCAGGTCAGATGGAGAATCAGGCATTTGCATTGCTTTCCTATGAGGAAATGCAACAGTGGACAATCAATGCAACTAATGCGCAAAGTAAATTTATCTACAGGGTTGGAGTTGCATTTGTCACTAATGAGGCTTCTCCAGCCTTTCTCCTCTTCCCCTCAAATGCTACTGTCCTTCCTGTGCCCGTTCTGCTTTTCTTGACTGCAGCAGGCTTGGATGGGAACAAGAACAAACCAAATTACCCTTGTGCCTTTTCCCTCCTTACTCAGTGAGCCAGAACTTCTTGAAACTTTCATATAAGGCCACTGACCTAATGATAAGAAGGTATCTAAAGCAACGGCTTACATCCGTTAGTGGTCTTACAGGTAGCTGTAAGGTGACCTGTGTGCTGCACAGTTGTCCTGGTTTTGTTAAAAACAAGTTTCTCTTTCAGTGAATTTTGCCTGTCAGCTAAAGCCTTCATATTAACTGCATTTTCCTGGAGAACCAGACACATGTTTTGGTAAACCTAGTAATGGAATGCAAACTTATTGATAAGCATGGATGGACATCTCGCGAGAGGGGCAATGAGAAACGAGTGACTAAGAAACTGACCAACTGTGTATAACATTGCATTCACGTGAATACTTCATATAAAAGTGGGAGATCACGAGGATCTCATCCCTTTTCCCTTTTGCCCTTCTGCTTATGGCCGACCTTAGAAGAGGATCTTGCTGGTCGTCCCTGAGAACTGAGGCCTAGTGAGAGACTGAATCCAGCTCCGCTTGGCTGCAGAGTCTAATCCAGGACTTTGGTGGCCAGCTCTACGGTTGCTGAGACATTCAAGATTGGTTTTGTATATTTTGTATTATTTTCTCTATTCTTATTAGTAGCGTTAGTAAAACATCTTTAATTTTTCCAACTCTCTTCTCTCTGTTCTTCTTTCCCTCCTGATCGCCTGTCCTTAGTGGGAAGGGGGGGAGAGGGAGGGGCAAAAAGGGGGAAGTGGGGGGAGAGAGGGGGTTAACAATACATCTGCCAGGGTTTTATTGTCACCCCGCAATCTTAACCCTCGACAACAGTGTGGATGTTGCAAAGAGCCCCTTGATGGCCTCCTTGGGCAGATCCATAGCCCCTGAACATGTTCCAATGTGGTTTTACCCCTCATCCCCTTTTTTGCCACTCTTCACCTTTGTGAAGCCCACTCAAAAATATTAGGTCTTGTCCAGAAGCTTTATAAAGGGGGTACCATGACCCTGCCTTTTACTTTTGTTTAATTCCTTTCTATTCATATTTAAGCTTTAATTATTCAGTTTGTTGCCTCTTGTTAAAGGAAGTTTTATAAATTATATACCTACACGTTATATATATGGATATATATATATTTATCTAATATGTATTTTTATATGTTCACATATAGCTCTATATACACATATAAATATATCTTTCTAGATAAAGTATATCTGTGTACACTTAAAATATTTAACCATATTTTTGTGCTCCTTTAGAAAAAGAGAGAGTGCATGTGACGTCTGGTGGAAGCCGGACTCCTGTTGGAAGTTGGGATTAGTCACTTACTCTCTTGGATAAACATTGTCCTCATCCTGCTAGTGATAATTCGGTGAAAATAAGAGAAGAAACTAATGTCATTAACAGAGAAGAAGTGGAATAATAGTCTGCTTGGGGAACTTGGGTATTTTGTAGGAAGTACCTTTCAAGTTTAACAGATTACCTGAGGAAGTGGCACACTATCTGTCAGCAGCTACTGCTGGTGATCATTTCTCTAAACACTGAGAACCTAAAATGCCTGTAGAAGCCTGCTGTGATAAAACACTTGGGAAGTGTTGCATTGAAGAGCTTGTGCTGGTGGTGATGTGATAGGGGGAAAAAAGGGATCTTTTGGGTGTCACAAAAATTTTAAAATGATTCAGAATTTATAGCAGAGTTTGGGTACATCATGTAAGCCATTAAATATGTAATAAAAAATCCTGCTTATAGATTATCATGCATATATTTCCAATTCAATAAAGGAGAGGATGAAATGAATACAAACCAAACCACGTTTATTCCTTTATTTTTTGTCTGTGCTCTTGTTTCTTTTTAACCTTTTACTAGCTTGTTCCCCCAAATTTCTTCTGCCTATTTGTCTATTATTCATCCAGCCATGTCAATTTTGATATAAGCCAATAAATACAACTGATAACATTTTTATAATACTTTTAGTTGTTCATAATCTAAACATGCTATGTTATATACAAACACTTGGCAAAATATCTTCACATTATGGATGTGAAGATTGTCTGAAAAAGAAACAAAATAAAGCAAACCAAACCAAACCAAAAAACCCAAAAAAAACCAAACCGAAACAAATCAACCAACCAAACAAAACCTCACAACACACACACAAACAAAAACAAAAACTGATCTGGTATATTACAAGGTTTTCATGCTTGGGAAAAAAAAATAACATGATGGAGAAACAGAGACAGATGTCAGGGTTTAAGGATAACAACTGGTGTTCTTTCACGCTGTGCTGGCTGTTAGATGTGATGAACAGCTGCAAGGTTGAAAGGAAGAAAGACTCAGTTGATAGTCAAGAAGACTTGGGAAGTTTTGGTCAAAAATTTTAAGAACAGTTTGGCCTCCGCTGTTCCTAATATGCAACAAGAAAGCCACTGAATAAGTCTGGGACAGAGCAGAATAAAGATACCAGTAGAAATACAGACATAGCTGTCAATGCACAATTGTGAAGGCAAAGTCACTTGAGCAGAGAAGAGCAGACAGAGGAAGTAAAATATAGAAAAAGGTTTTTCTTCCTTATTGCTCATTAGATCTAATAATGGAATCTTAATTACAAGGAAGAATGTCTTCGGACAGTTGGAACAGATGAATTGTTCAGGTATGTTAGATGTGAGAAAGCAGGAAAACTGTCCAATGGCAAGGGGAATCTAAAGCAATTTTTTATATAACTTCATGTATGTTCAGAAGGTTGGAGCCAAAGTAGGAATAAAGTATAAAGGAAAGAGTAATTTACAGAAGATGTTAATATTAAAGGAAAACCTCACGAAGTTTGGAAAGGATGATAATACTTTCAGATTTCTTTTACTGTTACTATAAAAGTAATATTCTAATGAGGGTGAACCCTACAATCTAAAGAAGAGAGAAATAGTGGTCTTATGATCAAATAATGACCTTTGGTTTGCTATGCCAATGGATCCCTGGCTGCGACAATTTGGAATATAATGGCGAATTTAAAACCCGAACTGGTTCACTGGGTGCTTCTGCTTTTGGCCTATGTTGTCTAAGCCATTACAGCTCTGGTGATCTGAATTTGTAGTATTGCAATGTTAAATGTCAAGTGGAAGCTGACAGTTGGAATCTTATGTCTTATTTAATTTAAAGCCAAATCACTACTATAATTTAGAAGAGTCAACTTTTTTTTTTTTTTTCCCTGCTATTTCTCTTCCTAACATGAAGACACAGTGAAATGTCTGCATGGTTTAAAAGTGGTTCAATCTACCAGTTTAATCTAATAAAATGTCAGAGATATCAGATAGGAACGAATTCACCTCTGCTGTTAGTGAACAATGACAATTAGAATAGACATCTCCCCCTTCAAAAGGAAGCTAAATTAAATTGTAAACCTGAAGTAATTGTTGGACTTTGTATACTCCAAGCAAAATCTGCATGAAAACTTGCTGAGTGAAAGGCTTCAGTGAGATTGTTATTCTAAAAAATTGAGGAACCTTCCCTGGACTGCATTTCTTTAGGGTGTTTTAGAAGTACAGTACAGCTGAAGTTTAGAAAATCAAATGTAGCATATGAAGTAGTCAACACAGATGAGAACCAAAACTCCCTGCACATATGTAGAAACAGATGATTAGAGTGTTGTATCTGTCTTACCTTTCAGTTAGAAGCATTTTAAAGTACAGCTGAACTCTCTCTTGAGTAAATCTCTGTTATATTCCAGGTTTTAGTGTTCCCCTGATTTTACAGGATGGTGTCTTGATTCATCTAAACTCTCTGGTTAGTTAATAAAAATGAGAAACTGCTTACCTTTCTGTTCTTTTACCTTTGTTGCTGCATTAAAATGTTCCCCCTATAGAACATTCAAATGATCTTCCATAATCATTGCTATTACTAATTCACGCTTCATTATTAGGTAGAAACTGATATGTTCAAATAGTTGCTTCAACAATTTATGAGTCCAGTGTATGTCATGCATACTATAAAAAGTAGTCCGTAGAACAAATAAGAAGTGAATATACATGATTGTCCTTGGAAGAAATACTACAGTTTCTCACTTAAAGTGGACTGATTTGAGGAGCTGAAAGTCAGAAGTTAGTTCAAAGATGGGTATGAAAAATAGCACAAGGTTGATCTTAGAATTGTGGAATCATAGAATGTCCTGAGTTGGAAGGGACCCACAAGGATCATCAAATCCAACTCCTATCCCTGTGTATGACAACCCCACAGTTCACACCATGTGTCTGAGGGTGTTGTCCAGTCTCTTCTTGAACACTGTCAGGCTTGGGGCTGTGACACCTCCCTGGGGAGCCTGTTCCAGTGCTCCAACACCCTCTGGGTGAAGAACCTTTTCCTAATGTCCAACCTGAACTTCCCCTGGCACATCTTCCTGACATCTTATCATTAAAAAAATGATTTTTACAGCAATTTGCTCATAAGAGGATATTAAACAAGCAATTTGCCACGGAAACTGTATTTTAAATAGACAACATTGAGAAACATACCTTTTTTTATAAGCAATTCATGATGAGGAAGAGTATAAATGCAACACAACACAGTTTAGTCATTAGTAGTGGTTCATAAGTTCAGTGTTTTTACAGGAGGCTGATTTGGTTCAATAAAATGCCAGATAAAATCAAGTTGTCAAGCAAAAATATTCTTTAGACAGAACAAAATTATCAAATTCCACTTTTACTTTTTCAGGTTCCCATTTTAGCACATCTGGAATGTAAAGTTAAAAAGCTGTATTGCAGTGCAACATTTAACCTAATGTGTTTGGTTGCTCCCCAGTTCCTGATAATTTCACTGTAAATATATGTTCTTACAAAAGCAGATTAAATTTGACAACTTTCCCCTATTTATCTACCTATTTATTAACAAAATTTATGGAGAGAAAGCTCTCAATAAGAAAACAATACTGTTCCTCTTGTGCCAAACCAAACAAATAGATCTTGTATTTCTGTTTATAACCACATTATTTGCAGAAGGTCAGATACAGCAAATTAAGTATTTATCTATAAATCACATTTGTATTTTATACTAGAAGATATTAAAGTCTGAGTATTAAAGACGCTAGTTTCAAGGGTAAAAACTATGAAAAACTTAGAATAGCTGGGAGTGGTAAAGCATTTTTCTAATCAAATATGAATTCTCCAAGCCAGTATAATTTTTTAATGTTATAGCTGTTGTAACAAAGCTTTACTATGCTGAGTTTTATGGGGAGAATTTAATGCATTATTTGCTTTTTGATCAACAGGCTTATAAGTACCAAACAGTAATATTCAAGAAAATGAAAATATTAGATATTAAGAGCTGTCTGGTTCAATGTACTGCAAAGTTAAAATGTCTAATACTGTAAAGCTTGTACATTGAACACCATCTGTCCCTATATAGCCCAAGTGAGGTGAGTACCTAAAAAAACCCCATGTCCTGAATTATTTGCTGGAGTCACTAATAGTTGTAGCTCTTTTATTTCATCAAATATGTGTAGTGAAAAATTCCTCAACATATGGGGAAAAAATCGAGGAAGAAGTTGTTTTTTTTTTTTTTTTATTTGTGGGAATTGGATAATGTTTTTGTTCATTCAAGAATGAAAACACCAATAACTTTTTAATCTTCTTGGCAAACATTTGACCTTGTTCATGCAAACATGTAAGAACACAATTGACTTTACGTGTACAAATAGTCCCAGGAAACTGCTTGAACAGAATGGTAAACAAGGGATTTTTATCAAATTTGGAGAAACAGAGCAGAGTTCCTTCCACTAACAGATGGCTTTGCAGCAGGTAACAGAAGAAGATAATGAGTAATCAAGTGCAATGACTAAGGTGCCTTGGACAGGTTGTGTTTTTTGTTCTGCTTCCCACTTGATCTCTCCATCTCCCTGTCTGTAAGGATTCAACCGCTAACCTACATTTAATGAGACTTCATCCTTAAAATGCTTCAAAGCTAAAAAGAAGGTATAACAGCAGCATTATGTATAATCTGATAATTGTGAAGGAGAGAATTAGTAATATGGAATGGAGGTATCAACACAGTATTTGAGAAAACAAAGTTTTTATTGAAATGACATAGTTTGAGATCCCTGCCAGAAACAGTACAAAGAAAATGAAACAGATTGGTGATTTGATAACCAACTGCTAAGGAGAGGTAGGAGGCCTTCTAGCTAGCTAGGAATTTTACATTTTTATCATAGATTTGATGAGTCATATAGTGAGAAAGCTGTTTTGGAGGGACAAAACACAGAGTTGCAGGGAACATATTTAGAGAACGTTATTTGGCACGAAGAAGCAGGTACTAAGGGAAGTTATTCAAAGATGTTATAGCAGCAAGGACTCATCAAGATTTCTGTATTGCAAGTAGTGAAAAAACGAGTATATTTAAAAATCCAAATACAATGTATTCTACACTCATGTAATGGAAATAATAACAGCAAGGTTCATCAGAAATATAAAGTTATTTTACAGAACTTTATATAGGATAACTATTATAACTAAGAGATGGAGCCACATGAAACTTCATACTTAAAAATCTCTTCCAATGTGAGCACAGAAGGCAACTGCATAGGAGAAAAATATAAAGTGTCTTTGCAGATGTCCTTATGGTTTCATAAACAAGAGACAGATGGCAGAAAATACAAGAGGTGAACTGTTGTATGTGTGATGTGTGTGTGTTTGGGGGTGGGGGACACTGTGCTTCCACAAGAAAAACAGCTGAGTGAGCAGGTCAGCCTGTTCTCATAGGGCAGGTAAGCTGAAGCATCCTAGAGTACTTTAGATAAACAAATCCTGCATAAACTCAAGCTTACAAAATTGTCAGGAAAGGTAATTTTTAATTTGCTTTTTTATCAAGGCTAAATATTAAAACAACACCAACAAGTAGAAATTCTCTGTGGTATAAAACATTTTATATAGGTGGCATTATAAAAGATAATGACCAGGGTGATTCACATGACCAGAGTACTACAAACCGTTTTAACTCATTCAGGAATTTAGAATACATGTTTGTGTGCATGAGAAAGAGACTTTCTATATTAAAGACGTCATTACCTGATTCAAGGCTACTGAAAACTCAGAAGTGTTAGATCTTAAATACCTGCAAGTCAACGCTTTAATGTGCACAGTTCTACAAGAAATGCAGGAAGGGGTCTGTTCTATATTGGTCAAATTAAACTAGACAACTGGATAAGCTGCCCTTTTAAAACATTGATTTATTATTAATAGGGACTTCTATTTGCAGATACATGCTGGAGAATGCTTGTAATAACTATTTTAAGAGGCCTGGGTTTCAAGAATTTTAATATTTCAAAGCTAAAAAAACTTTTGAGAGAAAAATTGAGAGGAAAAATTGCATGAGAATGTAAATTAATATTAAGAATCCTTGTTGAGTCACAATCTCAGAGTCCAGGATGAAAGCTTTAAATAAACTAGAGTAGGAATAACTCATTCTTTCATCATGCTTAGGACTAGTAGATAAATATTTCTACAGAGGTGAAGTCTTTCCTCTGCAATAACAATTTCAGATTCAAGAGCTGTGTTCTTTTCCCATTTAAATGGGCATTTCTCTTTTCTGTGGTCTTGGCTAAGCCCACCTGTTTCTTCTCTGTATAGCTCAATTTACTGAACAACACGAGTGGTGAAATGAAGGCAACAAATGGCTATTAAAAAGTATCATACAGTCAAAGGAAAGATAGTGGGTCGGGTGGTGGATTTTTGAACTATATTTGGAACATAATAAATCCAACTGGGTCATAAGCCAGACACCAGATGGAGATGATGAACCTTTGAATAACAATGCAGAAAACACAGAGGTATTCCCTAGTAAGAAAACTTGTTTTGTGTTTGGAAAGCTCTGAAATTATGTAGGTGTGTCTGTTAGCATAATTGATAACAATGAAACACTTTTTAGTCCATTAGCAGACAGGAGATACCATCTGCTAGGGATTCAACTTTTAAATCAGTAAGGCTAAGTGAGTGGTGGGGTCTTGCAAACCGTGCTTTCAGCGATGACGTTTCTTGAACTGCAGTGGAACTCCTGTTCACTTTCTCCATTTGGAGGTGGACAGAACGTCTCTTAATATAACCTCTAATACTGAGAAAACCCTGAACACCACACACTTTCCTCAAAAGAACTGGCTGAAATTTTTTTCAATTTTTAATAGATCTACTGAAATAGATATACTGAGGCAGCCCCACAAAGCTGTTGTCCCTTTTTTTCAGGAAAAACAAGCAAGACAACCTGCTGCAAACTGGTTAATCTGACAGGCTTCTAGTAAAACAATAGAAATTAACAAGATGGGGGGGAAAAAAAACAAACAACAACAAACCCTAAACAAATAAACAAACCCCAGTGCACCCCACAAATAAACAAATAAAACAACAACAAACCACAAACGCATAAAACCAAAATGCCAACCAAGTACACAAACACAAAAAACATCCCAAGCTGATAAAGCACCAAATAATGTAAAAAATATTCAATACAACATACGCAAAATCTGTCTTGTGATGTAAACTTATTTTCAGTATTTGAGATTGCAGTTTTGATGGGTAAAGGTAATTGCGTATGTATAATGTATTGGCCTTTAACACTGTGATAGGAAAATAGGACTATTCATATCTATAAAGCCAATGTGAAGTAAATTAAGAGCTACCTAGTTGACAGATCTCAAAAGCAGTTATCACTGGGGGTGTTTTCTAGCAGAATCTTGAAGAGATACATAATAGGTCTAACATTAATTAGTATGCTTTCAGTAGTCCTAAGTCACTTAAATCACTCCAAAATAATGTAAAAGTCACTTATAAAGCTTGGTAGACAGCTAAACTATTAAGGTCAAGGAACTGTTTAGGCAGAGGTAAATTAAGCCTATTGAAAGAAAAAATATTTTGTTGCAAAATTATGTACATAGTAATAAATAATCCTCAAAATGCCTACATAAAGGAGTAGGGGCAGAAAGAAGAGGCTACTTAAATGAGAGAATATGAAAAACATTGTGATCAGAGCAAATACATAATTTAGCACGATCTCTATGTGTTATGTGACAAATGGGGTTGTAATGTCATCTATGGTTGTAGAATTAAGGAAGCACTGAGAAAACAAAAGAAAGGTTTCCCTTTTCTACGCTTGTGTATAGCAGTGATTTTTAACAATATTGGAATACTGCATCTGTTTTTAGTGCCCAGTTTTTCATGAGTATGGAGAAAGATTAAATTTCAGAAAGATGAGACCTATAATTAACTTTCAAGAAGTGCTCGGAGAAATGCACAAAATGACACTCTTTAAATGAATAGATCAAAAACTTGTGATTACAGTGTGTTAATACTTTCACAGGAAGAAAATGTAAGATATGCTACAGCAAAAAAAAAGTTAAGAAAGTTTAATAATTTGAAACTGAATCTAGGTAAACTGGAAAAAAACCCCAACATTTGAATGGGGTCATGATTACAGACTATAGCAAACTAAAAATGGAATGAGTATTTCCTTCACCTCTTGGTTTCTTGGTGCCTGGATTTCTTTCATGAAAGTCTGATTCTTTTATTTTTCTTCCTGTTACAGGACTAGAAGTGGCTTGGCTTGGGGGCTTGTTGATTTTTTCTTTCTTCTGAGTTTTCAGTTGCTCTGTTATGTGCTGCAGCATATTGTGTCTCACTGCATCAATCACACCGTGTTTCCTGAAGTAAATAATACATTGTCAAGTTATGTATTATTTAATGGTGCATAGGGCCTTCACACGTGAACACACAGGTATAAATTTTCAATTTGCTGAGGTGCTGGAAGCTATATTTGCCAGAAGGTATGAAGGAAGAGATGAGTGAATTCATTTTCTCTAACGTTAAACTTACTTGGATATGGACTGAAATGTTGAAGTTCAATTCTGTCATCCACTTAGGAGAGATTATGAAAAGTTTGTAAAAGGAAGAAGCTAACAAACCAAAAACCATTTAAAGTGGTTTTATAGTTATAAGTTGGTTTGAATGTCTAAGTTTAATTGTGATGCAAACAAGTTTAAAAAAACCCCACTGACCTATGACTTACACATAAAAATTACAGCTGCTGTCTAAATACCCATCAATGCTAACAAACCAAAAAGCAAGCACTGAAGAATATTTTAAGACCCTCAACTGCCTACAGTTCAAGTAGCACTAATGAAGGTCAAGGCAGGAGGCTGTGTAATTCCTTTGATTTTTAAAAAGGTTAATCTAGTACATTTAAGACTTAATTTATATTTGGTACTCCATTGTATCATTTCATCATAGTTGTATAATCAGTAATATTTGAGACCTGAAGTTTACACATATTTATATTATAATGTAGATCCTCTCTCAGTTATTCTCTGATGATTTTCAGTTTTGCCTTTAATGACTTTCATGTAGCATTTCCAGTGCCACTTACGTGATGGAAATGAAGCCTCAAATAGTTGTTTATGGTGGCACTCAGAGGTTTCCTGGGTTTTGCCTTGGCTGAAAATCTGAATCTCACAACTTTATGTGGTAAAAATTCTGTTTTTGCAAAGACATGTATAAATTTCATGGATTTAGTTCACTCTGATTTTGATTAAAAGCTGTGTTCTGATTCTCTGGGTGGTAAGTTTGCACCTGTAACTTCTAAATCCCACAGTATTTTTTCCTTACAGTTAACAATAGCAAATTGAGAACTAAGAAATTTACTTACTAGCCTGATCAGAAACTTCAATACCTTGATAAGTCTAAGTACTAATGCATACACTGCAGTAGTGAATTACATATGACTAAGAAGTTACATGTGGAGGTCATATAAAGTCTTTACCAGCGGTAATATCGCTCATACTGATGTTCAAACATTTCCTCACCTTGGCCTTTATTGTCCTGCATTATTGAAGAAAGAACAACTTTCAAAGTCTCATTGGGCAGTTGTTCTTTTAGGCAACTCCAGAAGTTATCCGGGAAAGCGGATACATATGACCCCTGCTCATTGGCCCAGACAACTTGTGATAAATCTGTGGTAAGTGAGGGGACTTAACTATACTGATTTATGTCAAATATATTCTCACCACTGACAGAATAAATGTTACTGCAGTGACGACAGGGCTAAAAGTATTTGTTTATAGATCACTCTCTTTTCATTTGTATTTCAATGCTAATATTTTAAAGTTCAGTTAAGAAATCAAATTACAAATATATTGTATCATTCCATTAGCAACCTTCATATGATCCCCTTTTGGCATCTGCAGGCGTATTTATTATTTACAGTTATTTGTGCAATATTTTTGTAGAATATATTCAGCATATTATTTGCCTGTAAACAATTCACTGACTTCCCGCTTTTTATTGTGCTTGTGCCTATGATATCGGAATTAGTGTTAGTATTGGTTTTGCAAGCAGGTAACAGATGTGTTATGCAAGAGGACTGCTAATGAATTCTGGATAATTCATGTAGAAATTTAAATTTCTTCTATGAATGTCCAGTTGCTGTCAAAATATTCACATACTGTGAATCTGATTCCTGGGTGCATAACTACTAATAAGATATTAAGTCTGTTCTTTAAGTTGGGAATGTAATGCTTTTATTTAGCCATACTATTACCTTGAACCGAAAAGCTAGACTATCTGTTACCAAAACTATTATTTAAGTTAACATGCATAGTATTTACTTAGGGATAAACATAGAAAAGTGAAGAAAAATGCTATTTTGTGATTAAGGATGCTGGATTACATTTTCATGCAGTTAGATATATTTCTTGTGATACAGATATTTTTCTGGATTTGCTATAGGCTTACTGTATAAGTCTAGAAGGATATAAGTAATTTCATTTGTGTACAGGACTTCCAACTATAAAATGCTTTCAAGTTTTTAATTTTAAACTTTCACTAGAGGTATGACTTTACATCTGTTGAGCTCAACAAAAAATTATCAAAGTTTTCCCAAGGTAAGAATGGGCACCATTTAAAGTGGTTTTATAGTTATAAGTTGGTTTGAATGTCTAAGTTTAATTGTGATGCAAACAAGTTTAAAAAAACCCCACTGACCTATGACTTACACATAAAAATTGCAGCTTCACAATTTGACCATTTTAGTTGTTCAGGTACTTTCATGATGGTTAGAATAAATTGGTTGAGTATGATATATATGTATTTCCAGAAAATGATTTACGTTTGCTAACTCTTTATATTAGAGTCAAGCTGCTTCTTTTTTCAAAATGTCATTATTTGTTAAATTCAATATAATACACATGAAATTGTTTAATTACATACAAATTAGATTCAACATGATGTGAACTTGGAATTTTAGATGCATAGTCTGGTAATTAAGCACTGTAGTTCCATAAAATTATGGAACCTACTCAGTCCCTACTGAGGGACTGTGAAAATGTATTGAAAAATATACACTCAAAGTAGAATTTTAAATGTTACTGCAAACTTTTGAAACCAATATTATACAGATTCAGCCTTTACATATTGAAAAATTAAACCTTTGACAGTTTTGTTATTACTGAGATTCTTGAATTTTATTCTTCCTGTGCGAAATAGCAATGTTTTCTAAGTTTCAATTTTGACAAAGTCAAATTGCTAATCAAAAAATGTTTAGCAATAAATTCCTTTAACTTTTGAAGTATTTTACATACTTTTGAGTACCATAGTGTTTGTATACTGCTCATTTTGGTGATTATAATAATGATGTTATATTTATGTGTTTAAAATTTAAAAGTATATATTTTTATTTGATTGCATGTATTAACCGAATATCATGTCACAATACATTAATATTATGCTACTACAATAACACAGCATTGAAAGTTACAGATCATCTTAGGTTACCTGATAATATTTTGGATGAGATGTGGCTTTATTAAAACGACTACACTCACTGTCTTCAGTATTGAGCTGATCTTAAAAATACTTGCTGTACCAGGGTTCTAATGTTTGAAGTGGTATTTTACAAATACAAAGAAGTACAGAACTTTATAGCTGAAAGCACATTTGTTTGACTGTAATATCTTTCTGACTCAGTGAACTTTCTCCTATAGATCCTTTGCAAAGGTGTTTTCAGAGTTCCATGGTGATCTCAGCTGTATATGTTATAGGTGCCTGAAGACTTTTTTTTTTTTAACTGTCACTAAGTAATCATCTGTGTGAGAGAAAATAAAAACGTTTAGCGCTATCAATTGATTTTATTATCCCATTCGGAAGACATGAAATTATTTGACAGAACTATAAAGTGGGCAGAAGTAGATATCACTACCACCTTTTAGAACAGTAACCTGAGAAAGGACATGGTGCTATTAAACTGGTACAAACTTTCCTAAATGCCAAAGGCCAGCCGAGGTCCTTCTGAAAATGTCACACACAACTTATTCAAAACAGTGAATTGCACAGTACAATAAGTCCACTAAAGTATAAACAAAATTACACAAACTGTCATGGACCTGACCTGTTAAGGGACCGTGATATCACTGCCTTATAGTGATGTCTAGAATTTAATTTTGCATAATTCTAATGAATTATTAAGAAGAAATGAATCTGTGGCTACAGTTCAAACTCCCATATGACCATATATTGTCTTTCCTTAATTATACTTGCATGTTATCTTCTGTAAGCCATTATTCACTTTTGCGATCGTTGTTTAAATCTAGTAGAGAAGTGGTTAGGAAAGCAACTTTCTTGAAACAGCTGGTGATCTGAAGCTTTATGTTAAATGAGCATAGAGCTTAATTTCAGCTGAATGCTGACATCACTATTCAGCTTTTTGTCCAGAATTTGCTACCCTTTTCTGAGTAGTACTGAGTAGAGCAGGATAATCATGAGGCTAAAACATATCTCAGCAGTCAGACTGATGGCAGTCCATGATAGTAATGTTAATTATATTTGTTATACTGGTATTTCTCATGAAATAAAGCTATTTTAGGTCAGTCATGCTTGGCCAGCCAGATATTTTTCTACAATGAGATGACTTGCTCAGTGGATGAGGGAGAGCATTGAATACTGCTTATCTTGACCATTGTAAGGTCTCCTATAGCATCCTCCTAGGCTTGCTGATGAAGTACAGGCTAGGTAAGTGAGGTGAACAGAGGCAGGCTGAAACTGTCTGAACTCCCAGATTCAAATGGTTGTGATCAGTGGCACAAATTTCAGCTGGAGGACAGTCACTAGCAGTGTACCCCTGAAAGACACTGCCACTGCTGCTGTTCAATGTCTTCATTAATGATTTGGATGATGTGGCACAGTGCAGCCTCAGCAAGTTTCCAGAGGATGCAAAACTGAATGAAGTGAATGATATACCACATGGCTGTGCTGCCATTCAGAGAGTCCTTGACAAGATGGAGAAATGGGCTGACAGGAACCTAATGAAGTTCAACGAAGGAAAATGCGAAGTCCTGTACCTGGAGAAGAATAACCCCATGCAAAAGGTCACGCTGGGGGCTCACCATCTGTAAAACAGTTTGGCAGAGGACTTTGGACTCTTACTGGACAACAACCTGACCACAAGCAAGCAATGTGCCCTAGGAGCAAGGAAGTCCAACAGCCTCGTAGATAGCATTAGGCAGAGCACTGCCAGCAGGTCAAGCAAAACGATCCTTCTACTCAGCAATACTGAGACATGTCTAGAGTGCTGGGTTCAGTTCTGGGTTCCCCAACACAAAAGAGATGTGGAGATACTGAAGCAAGTCGAGTAAAGAGCCACAAATACAATTAAGGGACTGAAGCATCTCTCATATGAGGAGAGGCTGAGAGAGCTGGGACTATTCAGCCTGGAGAAGGCTCTGTGGGAAGTCTTACCAGTGTGTGTAAATGCCTAATGGGGTGAGTGGAGAAGATGGATCCAGACTATTGTCAGTGATGTCCAGTGAAAAGACAAAACACAATGGGTACAAATCAAAATGCAGTTGAAATTCCATTCAAGACTGAGTTAAAAAAAAAAAAACCAAAAAAACAAACAAAAACCAAAATCGACATGAGAGTCCATCTGGAAAAGTTGTCCAGAGAGGTTTCAGTCTCCATTTGTGGAGATACTTAAAATACAACTGTATGCAGTCCTGAGCAACCTCTTGTGGCTGACCCTGCACTGAGCTGTCAGTTTGGGCTAGACAGTCTCCAGAAGTTTATTCCAGGCTCAACGACTCTGTGATTCCGCATGTTTCTAAACTTAAATTTAGTTCTTTCCTTCAGACTGAAATTATATTAAAGAGCTAAGACCTTCATAACATTAGAACAACGTTAAACACCTTATTCTCTGAAGTAGATATTAAAACAATATTTGTAGTGATTCAGAAGTTCAAAAATTTGGTCTTCCGGTTCACATGACATGTTAATAATCTGACATGGTCTCTACCTTCCAGAAACAGGGGACCACCAGCTAATCCCAAGGCCCTTGTTCTTCCAGTGAAAATCTTGTAGACTTTTTTTCTGAACCTGTATCTTTGGGAGTCCTTTAATTAGTTAGAGTGGTAGGATTATGTCAGGAAAGAATGGCTCAATAATCAGTTTTTGGTTGGGAACTGGGATTAATTTCTCAAGGGAGATCTGGCCATTTTCGATCATGTGAATCAGCTGGCCAGGTATGCCACTGTATATAAATATTAATTGTATACAAAGCAAGACCAATGTTGGGAACTCTGAGCTAACCTAGGCATCTCTTATAACATAGACTTTATTCAACAGAGGTTTGGTGTTTTTCAGAAAACTGCTGTTTTTCAGAAAGCTGCAGGCTCTTCCTTACAAGCTCTCTGGAAACCAGGTAGATGCAGTTTAGCACTAGGCTTGCCCCAAGCTATTCAATTCTGCAGAGAGGAAAAACCTAACATCTCATCCCTGGGACTGCTTGTCTGAGTTTGTTAACATGCAAACTGCATTCACATAGCTTCCTGTTCACTTTACACTGTGACCCATACTCTCAAAAAGGGCCTAACTGTGCTAAATTCTCACTGTTCTCTGCTGCTAATGCCAGCAGAGTGGAACTACACTTAAGTGTTGGCGTGAAATTTCCCTGGGGTTAACAAATACTTAGTCTGTGACTGCATGGGCAAGTATTTTAAGTCTTTTGGCATAACCTACTTTGACAGTGCACACAAATAATCTGAAAGAAGCTAGCCAAAAAGAAAGGATGTCTGAAATGCAGGAGATGTTTCAGTCTGACACTACTAGTAGCCAGTGGGATGTCCAAAAACCTGCCAAAGACTGAGAGAGCTAACAAAGGCAAAAGCACATTCCTGGGAAGTGTTTCAGTGTTGTTCTGAAGTTAAGTTGTGGCATGAAGAAACATCAGAGAAAGTCAATTCTCCAACTAGAGTTTACCAGGGAAAGGCACAGAATGAGCAGTTGGGCCAGATTTTCCTTCAAGAGACGATCGCCAAGAAACCTTGAGCTGTGATGAAGTAATAGACAAGATCTGTCTTGTTGTTAGAAACTTTAAAGGCAACCCATGTCCATGGTCTTCGCCACTATTGCAGTGCTCCAGCAAATGTAGAATGAGAATCCTGATTATTTGTCCTGCCCGTCACAGTTTCAGTGCTGTCTTGTTAATGCTTGTTATTTTGTAGTTGACATCTGGGTACAAGTTTTTCATATACATGCTGGATTTTTTGGCAGATTTTTCTGAAGTATAATGGAATTCAGATTTGTCCATTGTTTTCAGACCTGCATTTTCTTGCTTTCCTCTGGTTCCCAAAGATGTCCCTATAATGGTGCCCAAGGTTAAAAGTAAATAGCTATGAATGGTTTTGCATTTCATTTTCACTTATGCCCACATCTATGTTGTTCCACTTTATCAAGCACCCACCCATATAGCTTGATTTTCCTTAATCCCTCAATCCTTTTGCATGCCCCTTCTTTGCTTTAAGGAAATTTAACCTTTAAGACAAAACCCAACATATCCTAGGCAGTATTACTTTAGAAAGGTGGCAGTAAATATACTGCTAACTCCTCCAGAATAAAGAAGTACAGCTTGATCATTGCACTGAGCTATTTAGATTTTATATGTGTAAAATTAAACAAAACATAGTGGTTCTTTTAGGAGTTTCATCTTAAAGTGACTGGGAAACATACAGAGTACTCTGCTTCTGTTGATGATGATTTGGTATATTACATTGGTCCCTGCCGTTGAGACTGTATTCTTATCCTGAAGAAGTGAAGTATTGTAAGGATCATGCAGTTAGCTAGGTAAGCTGATTAAGCTTTTTAAACAAAGAAATGTAGGCATATCCTTTTGCCTTTGACTATACCTGTATGAGTACATATCCTCAACAGCATTTTACCTTAACCACATCAAAACAGGTTTTCATTTTAGTTTTTCTAGATTTACAAAGCAGCCAGACTGTTTGTTTTCTTACATCTTCTCCAATATTCCCCTTTTATCTTATTCTCAGTTATTTATTGTTTTTCATTACTAACCATTAAGTGCCTCCAGAATAATTCTCATGCTCATGCCTTCCTCTAGTAAATTTTATCAAATCTTCAGCCCTGTAATTCTATAAAATGCCTTCTTTTTCATAACAATATGCTAATTCATGTTCAAAGAATTGTATCCTGCAATCCATTTCATAATTCCCCATAAGCATTTTCTATTGATTCAATCAACTTATTTTTCATCACCTAGCAACCTCCAAATTCGAAAAACAGAAGTGAATCTCTGCAACAGATATTTTATTAATTTTCAGCTCATTGTCATAGACATTTTATAGTCTCCTCAGCTGAAATTAGAAAGCTATGTTTTGACTTTGAATAATATATTTATCAGGGAAGATTTTATCCCACTGAGGTTAGGGTGCATCAAATGAATTTGTTTGCAGTTCAGCAGCCACCTGAGTTATTAATAGAAAGTTCAGAGCATCTGTGTTTCTCATCAGATTTAGCTGATAGCACATTTGGATTAATTGAGAACAGCTTGAAAAAAAAAAAAAAAAACAACAAAACAACAACAAAGTATTTATTCTTAATCAGGCTATACATTTAAGGGAAGCTTGAATTCCTAATGCTGCTATTCAGAATTCATGTGGTATATAAAAGAAAGAAGAAAAAGAAGAATTAGATCTTGGAAAGGAGAACAAAAATTCCTTTGTTGCTCAGCACCAGCTTTATGTAGAGTCTTTTGTGGAATTATATTTCAAGTTTAAAGGCAACAAGGCAAGTTTATAAGGTAGACACAGAAAGTTATTAAGCCAGTTGCAGAATTATTACCTTCATATGTAATTTTAAAAATCCTAGTGGAATTTTATGGTAGGGAAATAATTCTTCAGTCAAGACCATAGTTCCATTTTTATTTTTAAGTACTAAGTTGGGTAGATTTTGTGTGATTTGGTAATTACATAGTTGACAGATAACTTCTGTATGGGCTATTTTAATACAGTCATACTGATCTTCTGTAAGAGAATTCACAAGATTAAAGCATCAAAGTTCCTGTAATATATACATATGGAAAGAGCAGATACTTATGAATAGGGTTCATGAAAATGGAATGCCAAAAGGAGGTATTTCTAAGACATGTTAGAAGGAACAGATCTGAAATTCCACCTCTTTCCTAAATTTCAGTGTTCATGAGGTATGGATTGGCAGATTGCAACAGCTGCAGTTATGTAGGTGACCCTGTGGATTTGGTCACCTTTTTCAACCTTCTCTTGAAAAATATGTGTGTGGTTTTAGAGCCCTATCACTCAGGCAAAGAAAACTAGTTTAACATCCTCATTAGCCTTAAGCAGTCTAAATCTACATCTACTATCTGTCTCTGCCCAATCCTAGATTTGATGGGCTACATTTGAAGGGAAATTTCTTTTATCTGCTTTTTTGTGAAAACAATGCTGAGGTGGAAAAATACTTCTGACTGGTTCCCTATCTCAGGAATGATGAAGATTTTTTCACTTTTCTGTCACTGGACCAAGAAAAGAGGGAGAGAAAAAAGGGTGGGAAGGGAGACAGAAATACAGAAATCAGCAAAAAATGAGAGGAGTATATATATCTATTTAATGGTAGTTTAATGTTTTAAGTACTTATTTCTATTTAAATATTGTTTTCAAGCTCCTATTTCTTCAGTCACCCCATGGTTGTTGGCTTTTATAAGAGCAAGGTTTATGAAGCTGAAATATTTACAGACTTGGGAGAGGATGTGGTCAGAGGTACTTCAATTGGTCTAAGGGCTTATGTCTCTCAGGCTGCCCATCCTCTCAAGCACACATCCCTGGTCTGCTGGCAGACTTGCACATCTTACAGTCCCTCTGTAGATCAGCTCTACAAAACCAGCCTCAGTTTTAACAAAAGGCTGCTATTTACAGCATTTATGCTGACCAAGAGTGTTTTGACAGAAGCATGTAAGGCATTGACTACATTACAGGCTCTGGCCATCTGAGAGGGTGGTTTCACCTGGGGCTCAAAGATGGCTGGGGAGGTGGCCTGGGGACAGCAGCACTGCACCTGACTCAGCAGCCACCAGGACAGCATGCCTAGCTGCCAGCTATGACTTTTATATTTTTTTCAGCTTTCTTAGCTTTAACAGCCCTTTTAACAATTCTGTCTCAAGGAGACATCATAGTGATTTCTGCCATGAATTAAAATAGCTGTCGTTGCAGCTGCCAGTTTGTGTGGTCTATGAAATCCTGACTAAAAGACAGCATTTTTGAAAGGTCAGTTCCACACTGAGGAAAGAATGTGGATCATCAGATGAAAATGATTTGCCTTGAATTTTTGCTGTGTGATATTAATCAACGCTCCAGAATTTATTCATTTTTACTTTAAAAATAATAATAAAAAAATCTTCTCAGTAATGTGTCTGTCTGCCACTGTTTTATTTAGTATTTGGATGGAACAGGATTCTAGCATGATCAAAGGTCGTCTTCCTTTTTCACTCATTTGACAGAATGAAAAAGTTATAGTTACTGACAGCATCTTTATTTTGCCCAGGGAATGCATTTTATGAAGGTAACACCTAATTCTAGCAAAAATAAGCACCCATCACCAGTCACAAAATTGAAAAAAAAAAAAAAAAGTCTTCATCTGTTTGTTTTTGTTTGTTTGTTTTTCATATTCCCAGCCTGTCAGTGGTGATAGGACTAAACAGAGGCAAGCAGGGAAAGCAAATATAGCTGTGAAACCCTGTCAGTGAACTTTATTTTTTTTATCAGAATA
Source organism: Streptopelia decaocto (assembly GCF_964273445.1). Classification (NCBI taxonomy): domain Eukaryota; kingdom Metazoa; phylum Chordata; class Aves; order Columbiformes; family Columbidae; genus Streptopelia; species Streptopelia decaocto. The sequence goes on along the minus strand of NC_138656.1, from coordinate 14,829,799 downwards.
ACATATGTGCTGTCATGCATCTGCAGTTTCCCTTTTAATTCAAACTTTTTTGCTTGACTGAATTCATTGCATCATTTAGAAAAAAATTAAAAAAAAATGGACAGATCTTATAGGTGAACAAATATACACAGTTCATATATGGACTATAATATATAAAACATACATTACAGAGTCCGTCAGCATCATCCTTACAAATTGTTTTAACCTTTCCAAATAAGATCACACTGTAGAACTTTTGTGCACATTCAAAAATCAGAAAGGACAATATTGGGACAATTTCAGTCAGCATCAATTTTTTTCAGGTTTTAAAAATATCACTTACTAAAAGGTTATCTGTGGTAGCTCCACAAGCAAAACAATCTCCATACTTTTGCAGGAGAAGCTGTTAGTATTTTTTTATCCTATTTGTTGCATTGTGGAAAACATGGTCTTTTAAAGTAAATTCTCTAAAGGAAGATGTGAGGATATTCAGGACCACATAGTCTCTATTAGGGCTATTCTCTATCAAATTTAGCGATATGGAAACAGAAAGAATAAAGAAAGAATAAATGTAACTTCATTTTTCTTTCCCTTAGAACTATAGTGGATAATAAGCAAAACATTTGGCTATATCTTATTTTCATTAGAAGAGTCATCTGTTCTTAGGGTTGGGTGGGCTGCACCGCTGTCCTCGTTAGCCCCTAGCTGATCTGAATAAAGTCAGACTTCGGGTAAAGTCCACCAGGATTGTTTGAGTATCATATTTCCTAAGAAAAGATTGAACTAGTTATTTTGATTTTGTTCATAATGCCTGTAAATGTGTAATCACAGAATCCTCAGCTGAATTACTAGTACCACTAGAACATAGACAATGTCTTAGCTCTGTGTCCAGACCTTTGTGTGCCAATGAGTTGACCAATGTGCTTCTTTTCACATTGTCCTCTTAGCTTGTGTTTGCTTTATATCTGCACCAAGAATATGTCCTTTGTTTTACTAATATATTACATTATGCCACCACAGATGTCCTTCTTGTTTTCTCACTCTTCTGTTCATTGCTGTCAACTTCTCTTCTGAGGTGGTTAGAAAACAAGAAATAACAAAATGATATCCTAGTTTTATGTTATTCCCATACTCTGCTATTTAATAATGTCTTAGCTTGCATTTTTACCTTCTGAATGTTAACTTCCCAGAAGTCTTAAGAAAAATCTTTTCTTACTGTTTGAGTGAAGAATTTGGAAGAGAAAATACATTTGCTATAATGACTCAGATTCATTAAATATGGTATTCTTCCTCAGATTCTGGTCTGCAAATGCAGTCTTGCATGCACATAATTTTCAGTGTATCATTTTTGCCACTGTTCTGACTAGAACTGTGACATGTCAACAGGGTTTATGAAAGGCAGGTCCTGCTTGACCAACCTGATCTCTTTCTACGACAAGGTGACCCACCCTGTAGATGAGGGAAAGGCTGTGGCTGTTGTGTACTTGGACTTCAGTAAAGCCATTGACACCGTATCCCACAGCATTCTCCTGGAGAAACTGGCAGCTCATGGCCTGTATGGGTGTACTCTGAGATGGATAAAGAACTGGCTGGAGGGCCAGGCCCAAAGAGTTGTTGTGAATGGAGCCAAATCCAGTTGGCAGCTGGTCATGAGTGGTGTTCCCTGGGGCTCAGTGTTGGGGCCAGTTCTGTTTAATCTCTTTATCAATGGTCTGGATGAGAGGATTGAGTGCACACTTAGTAAGTTTGCAGACAACAACAAGTTAGGTGGGAGTGTTGGAGGGTAGGAAGGCTCTACAGAGGGATCTGGACCAGCTGACCTGTTGGGCTGAGGCCAATTGCATGAGGCTTAAGAAGGCCAAGTGCCAGATCCTACACTTGGGTCATAACAACACCAGGCAACACTACAGACCTGGGAAAGAGTGGCTGGAAAGCTGCCTGGCAGAGAGGGATGTAAGAGTGTTGATTGACAACCAGTTGAATATGAACCAACAGTGTGCCCAGGTGGCCAAAAAGGCCTGGCTTGTATCAGGAATAGTGTGGCCAGCAGGACTAGAGAAGTGATTGTGCCACTGTACTTGGTGCTGGTGAGGCCACACCTTGAATCCGGTGTTCAGTTTTGGGCCCCTCACCATAAGAAAGACATTGAGGTACTAGAGAAAGTGCAGAGGAGGGTGATGAAGACGGGGAGGGGCATGGAGCCCAAGTCTGGTGAGGAGCGGTTGAGTGAACCGGGGCTGTTTAGTCTGGAGAAAAGGAGGCTGAGAGGAGACCTTATCGCTGTTTGCAACTACCTGAAAGGAGATTGTAGCATGGAGGGTGTTGGTCTCTTCTCCCAAGTAGCAAGTGATAGGACAAGAGGAAAGGGCCTCAAGTTGCACCAGGGGAGGTTCAGATTGGATATTAGGAAAAAATTCTTCATGGAAAGCGTTGTCAGGCATTGGAACAGGCTGCCCAGGGAAATGGTGGAGTCACCATCGCTGGAGGTTCTTAGGGACATGGCTTATTGCTGAGTTAGGCTGTGGTTGGACTCGATGATCCTGAGGGTCTCTTCCAACTGAAATTATTCTATGATTATATGATTCTATGTACATTTATGTCCATGCTTAGGCTCATGCAGAAACAAAGACTCCTCTCCTGCCCCTCTGACATGAGACAGTGTCATTGCATGGTGACAACAGAAGTGGGGCTTTTTAACAAAGCAGAAATCTTGCTCTTGACAAGTTGTCATCTTTACAGATTCTCTATTACCTTTCAAAAAATCTTGGCTAAATCTGCAAGTTCTGTGGTATGAAATGCTGCCTAAATTAGCCTGGCAGGTACAACAAATGTGTTCATAAGTTCTTTATTTTCTGTAGTAAATTATGACATACTAGTGTGAGATGCTGAAGAGAAATATGCCTATTTGATGACTAAAACATTTCAAATTTACACAAGATGGGTTAACTCTTTGATTCTATCAGCAAGCAAAATAATATAGTAAATAACATTCTGCAGATTATTTCTTCAACTGCCTAACTTGTTTGAAGTATTTTACTCTATTTTGTCCTCACAGTGTGTGTTTTTGCTGGCACCTATATGTTGCATGGGACTTCTACATGGTACTTGAAGGACTAGATTAATTTATCTGTTGTTCACCATGCAGTAGTTTAGAGCAAAACCAACAAAGCCTTGTTAAATATTCATAAAAATAACTATTTCTGATTAGCTGCAAAAATCCTCTTGGTCTCAGTAGTAAAATATACGGAGCCAATATCCTGTTCAGTAATTAGTAGTTAATCACCTCATCTGAAGTTGCACAGATAGTGATAGATAAACTGAACTTTAATCTCTAGGATGACATTTCATTGCTTTTGAATATTTTCCTATATTTATTATTATTATTATTATTAGTAATTTCAATGAAACATTTTCACAGTTGTGAAAAAACAGTGAAGAGACATTATTATGTGGAAATCATACTTTTGAGACAAAATTAAATAATCATTAGGATTATAAATGGACTTTTAACAGTCATCTGGGTGCTTGTGGCCAAAGCCATTTTGTAACAATGCAAAGCATGGCAGATGGTCCTTTCTGATTTCACAGCATCTCACAAAATACAGTATAGCCTTCTTAACTGATGCTTTGCTAATCCTCATTCTTTATAAATCTGCACAGAAGAATTGGCAGTTTTGACTTCTGCTGAGCAAAGGTTTAAGATTAGGAAAAAGTGCTGAGAGAACGATCCATGCATTGCTAGGATGTCATTATTTTTAGAATAGGTACTTAGTAGGATAAAGTACAATAGTAGACATCTGACATGTATGACATATGTCCTGATTTTCTGTTCTGCATTCATGCCTGATAGATTTCTGAGCTTGCTATGATATATGAACAACTCAGTAGGTACTGAAATTATACAATTTTACCACAGAGAATTCTTCGTTCCTTATTGCAGAACCTATGCATAAACAGGTCAACAAGCTTTTGGGATTTTATAGCTTTGTGTATAATTATGGTACATGGGCTTCATACTGCATGTGCTTATTTGTAAATTACTGTTAAAATGATTCATGAGATTCTTATTTTTCAGTCTTACAGTAAAAGCTATTTCACAGAATCACAGAATGTTGTGGACGAAAGATGGCTCTTCAATTAGGAATCTCTGCTTGCAGTGATTTTTGCTGAAAGTGATTTTATGGATATGATTTTTTTGCCCTGCATACATTTTTGGATATTTGAACTGGTTGTGTTTCGTACTTCTAAACTCCATTTCAGGATGGGATTAATCTGGAATTCTCTGCATTTGTTAAAGCTTTCATTTAAAATTAGAAAGCACAGTTGAGTACTGCTTACATTGAAATTACTAGTCCATTTCAATTTAGAGAACAGTCCTCTACTATAGGGATACATATACTACAAAGTGATGTCAAATCAAAACTTTTGTAGACCTTGGCTGGCTCACCTATGGTTCCATGCATTTTTTTACTGTACAAATGCACTGAGGAATTTAATCCTGGATTTCAAACACTAAACAGAATTTAAGCTTAAACCACTCCCAATTACTTGGCTTTGTGGGAAAAAAAGCAAGGGGTTATCTATATGTTAGAAAATATGAGCATTATTGTTTGTTTTGGTCAAAAGCAATCTATAATATTTTGTACATCCTGTTTACCAAAAAAATTTATACAGAAAAGCTCTTAGCTGAAATCATGACAGAATCATGATGCTTTTGTCATTATGGATGTGTACAAGAGAGGACTGTACATTTCAGCATTCTTGCATCAGATTAAATAAGCAAGCAGGAACAATCAGTGACTCTCACAGCCATAGTATGGTCATGATGCCATTAATGAAACTACCAACAAGTCACCGTTCAAAGTTGCAGCAATGCAGTACTAAAAAGCATCTGGGCAGAAGTAGCTTCATGTAAAGACATGTAGTTGGCAAATGTGTTTAATATAGTTTCTGAATTAGGATGGGATACCTCAATCCTAAAGATAGAATAGAGAATGGAAAAAAAATTATTTATAGATGCTTAACAAAATTCCTTTAAGCTAAGATACTAGATATAACTGATGTTTAAAAGAATCAGTATAAAATTCTCAAGAAATCATGCAGGTTTATTTGTTAATTATAGTCAGGGTTCTGTGGACTGCTTGAATTCAAAGTGTTCCATAAAAGGGTGCATTAGGAGCAAAAGCTGTCATAATTTATGTCAAAATAATGCATACACTTCCTACAGAAATTGTACGTGCAGTTACCAATGATCATGTGGTCACCCCTAAAATAAATACAGTTCATTTTATTTCTTTTTCAGAACAATAAAAAATATTTGAAAAATACACTTGAATTCAGACTTGTCTCACATGTTAAGAAATTTTTTAGTTAGATTTTATTATATCAAGTTCATGAACTTCATAAGATTTTCCTTAACAGCTCTCCAAGGTAATTAGAATAGGCTGTAAGAAAGTAATGTATGGCTGATCAATTAAAAATCTATATAACATTCATTCAGACTAAATCTTAAAGTAGTTTGTGAATGAATAATAAATATTTACTGAGCATGTGTGTCTCTGTTCTTACTTGTTACTTAAAAAGTTAGCTTATTAAATGATTAATTACTCTTATCTTTAGCAAAAAGACATACTTTCCTCTTCCATTTAGGTCAAGGGCACTCATCCTACCTGACCGCCAAGGCAGAATGGTGGGTGCTTGTCTAGGAACAAAGGCTGCAGTTCCACCTAGGGGTTCTGCACTACCTACCCCTGGCTGATGCCTCCATGCAGATGGAGCTTCTGAAGGGAAAGGCTGCAGTGCAAACCTCAGACTGCAGGAAGTGCCTAGACCTTTCTCCTGAGACAGGGACAGGCAACAGACCCGCCTGCAAAAGGTGTGCCCAAGTGAAGGACAACCTGGCACAGGTAGCTGAGCTGCAGGAGGTGATAAGGCTGTGTAACATCAGGAAGACTGAGAAGGAGCTAGATAGCTGGTTCCAAGTGCAGTCTGCAGTAAACCCATAGCCCACAGTAAAAAAAGCCCAAAACTCCTTCACCAGCACACACAGAAGGGACAGGAGACAGTAATGCAGAAAAATGGAAGCTTGCAAAGACAAGGACCAGCAGGAGAAAGAAACTTCCCCTGAAGTCTGAGGTGCCTTTGCAGAACTGCTTCAGCATTCTGCAGACTGAAGAGGAAAGACCCATCACATCAGGAGAGATGCTGGACCTGAGTAAGGCTGCTAGATCTGCTCCTCTTATAACAACCAGCACAGCTAAGAAAAAGCAACAGGTGATAGTAGAAGGTGACTCTCTTCTGAGAGGTACGGAGGCAACATTTCCCTCTAGAGAGGTGTGCTGCTTACTGGGGGCTTGTATCATGGTTGTCACTGAGAGACTACCAAGCTTCATACAGTACACTGACCATTATCCACTGCTATTTTCTCACATGGACACCAGTGACACAGTTGGGAGAAGTTTGAGGAGTATCAAAGAGGATTACAAAGCCCTGGGAGCAGTGGTAAGAACTGTCATAGTTTAGCCCCCATTACCACAGCTGGCAGCTAGAACCACATGCTGCTCACTCATCCCTCCCCCGCCCCGGTGGGATGGAGAGGAGAATTAAAAAAAAAACAACAAACAATAAAGGCAAAAGCTCATCAGTTGAGATAAAAACAGTTTATTGGGGCAGCAAGGAGAGAACAAAGAAAAATGAACAAGTGGTAAAGGAATCTATAAAGATGATGGGTACACAGCGCAGCGTGGCCCATGCCGCAGGTGCATTCCCCCCATGGCAGCCACTGCTGAAGCTGTCAGCTCGCCTTGCCCCAGCTCACGCTTAAACCCTCTCGCCACTGCAGCTGCACTGAAGCTGCCACTGTTCGCCCCTCCCTTGCCCCGAATTGCAACTCACACCTGAAATACCAAAAAGGAAAAGAAACCACATGGTGTGGCTGGAACACAGGTAGTTTTTTTGCATCAGTCCTCCCAGTCAAAGAGAAGTCAAATCTGGCAAACCAACAAATGGTTACAGGACCAGTGCCACAGCCAGGGGTTCAACTACTTAGACCATGAGACTCGCTTTTAGAAGTCTGGTCTACTGTGGTCTGATGGGATCCATTTGTCAGAGAAGGTGAAGAACATCTTCAGCCATAGGCTTGCCAACCTGGTGAATAGGGCTTCAAATTAAAGTTGCCAAGGGATGAGAATCTCGATCCATCCTGCTCCTACCAGTTTGATGCCAGTGCCAGCAACAGATATCCAGCACCTGGAGAAAGATCACAGGTCACCAGGAGAGCACCTGAAGAGCAGTACAAAGGAATTACAGCCAGTAAGTCAGCTCCATTGGGGGCCCAACTTAAATGCCTCCATGGAAACCGATGTAGCATGGGGAAGAAACAAGAGGAGTTAGAGAGGTGCACATGCCTGCAGGGCTGTGATCTTATTCATATAACAAGAGACGTGGTGGGATGGCTCCTATGAGTGGAGTGTTAGACTGGAAGGATACAGGCTCTTTAGGAAGGACAGGCAGGGGAGATGAGGAGGAGGTGTCACCCCATATACCAGTGATGAGCTGGAGTGTATGGAGCTTCACCTGGGGATGGATGAGGAACCAACCAAGAGCTTATTGGTCACGATTGAAGGAAAGGTAGGGACAGGTGACACTATAGTGGGGGGGTCCGCTACTGACCACCCAACCAGGAAGACCAGGTGGATGAGACCGTTTATAGACAGATGGGAGCAGCCTCACGTTCACAAGTCCTGGTCCTCATGGAGGACTTCAACCACCCTGATATCTGTTGGAAGGACAACACAGCACGGCATAAAAAATCCAGGAGGTTCCTGGAATGCATTGATGATAACTTCCTTCTCCAAGTGACAGAGGAGCCAGTGAGGAGAGGTGCCTTCTTCTCACGAACAAGGAGGGGCTGATGGTGAATGTGAAGCTCAAGGGTAGCCTTTACTGCAGTGACCATGAAATGGAGTTCAAGATCCTTAGGGCAATGAGGACAGCCCAAAGTGAGCTCACTACTGTGGACTTCAGGAGAGCAGACTTGGGCCACTTCAGGGATTCCAGTGGTAGACTACTATAAGATAAAGCCCTGGAGGGAAGAGGGGCCCAAGAAATCTGGTTAATACTTAAGGGTCACCTCCTCCAAGCTCAGGAGTGATGCATCCCAATGAAGAGGGAGACAGGCAAAATGTCAGGAGGCCTGCATGGGAGAACAAGGAGCTCCTGGACGAAATCAGACTCCAAAAGAAAGCCTACAGAAGGTGGAATCAAGGACAGGTAGCCTGGGATGAATATATAAAAACTGTTCAAGCAGCCAGGGATAGCTAAAAACCGTCACAAAATTAAATCTGGTCAGGGACATCAAGGGCAACAAGAAAAGCTTCTATAGCTTCTATAGCATAGTCCATTATATAAGGAGTATTAGGGAAAATGAGGGCACTCTCCAGAAAGAAAATGGGAGATCTGGCTACCTGGATTATGAAGAAGGCTGAGGTGGTCAATGATATTTTTGCCTCAGTCTTCACCAGCGAGTGCTCTAGCCACACTGCCCCAGTCACAGAAGGCAAAGGCAGGGACTGGGAAAATGAAGAACGACCCACTGTAGAAGATCAGGTTTGAGACCATCTAAGAAACCTGAAAGTGCATAAGTCCATGGGACCTAATGAGATGCATCCATGGGTCCTGAGGCAACTGTCAGATTAAGTTGCTAAACCACTATCCATTTGAGAGATCATGGCAGTCCAGTGAAATTCTCACTGAGTGGAAAAGGGGAAACACTACCCCTGCTTTTAAAAAGAGGAAAAAGGAAGTCCTGGGAAACTGGAGGCCAGTCAGTCTCACCTCTGTGCCCAGAAAGATCATAGAGCAGACTGTCCTGGAAACCATGTTAAGGTACATGGAATATAATGAGGTGATTTGTGACAGCCAGTGTGGCCTCACTAAGTGCAATCATGCCTGAAAAATTTGGTGGCCTTTTATGGTGGGGTTACAGTATTGGGGGATAAGGGAGGAGTAACTGATATCATCTACCTGGAGTTGTGCAAAGCATTTGATACTGTCCCAAATGACATCCTTGTCTCTAATTTGGAGAGTCATGGATTGACCACTCAGTGGAGGAGGAATTGGCTGGGTGACCACACTGAAAGTGTTACAGTCAATGCTTCACTGTCCAAGAGGAGAACAGTCACTAGCAGCATTCCTCAGGGGCTGGTATTGGGACCAGCTCTGTTTAACATCTTTGTTGACGACATGCGATTGAGTGCACCCTCAGCAACTTTGCCAATGATGCCAAGCTTTATGGTGTGGTCCACACACTGGAGGGAAGGTATGCCATCCAGAGAGATGCTGACAGGCTCGAGAGGTGGGCCTTTGTGAACCTCATGAAGTTCAAGAAGGCCAAGGGCAAAGTCCTGCACATGGGTCAGAGCAATCCCAAACATAAATACAGCCCGGGCAGAGAATGTATTGGGAGCAGCCCTGAGAAGAAAGACTTGGGGGTGTTGGTTGATGAGAAGCTCACCATGAGCCAGCAATGTGTGCTTGCAGCCCTGAAAGTCAACTGTATTCAGGGCTGCATCCAAAGAAGTGTGACCAGCAGGTTCAGGGAGGTGATTGTCTCCCTCTGCTCTTGTGAGACACCACCTGGAGTACTGTGTTCAGCTCTGGGCCCTCAACATAAGAAGGACATGGACCTGTTGGAGCAGGTCTAGAGGAGAGCCATGAAAATGTTCAGAGGGCTAGAGCACCTCTCATGTCGAGAGAGACTGAGAGATTGTGGGTTTTTAGCCTGGAGAAGGCTCGAAGGAGACTTTATAGCAGCCTTCCAGTACCCAAAAGGGACCTACAGGAAAGCCGGAGAGGGAATTTTACAAAGGTATATAGTGATAGGACAAGGAGTAATGGCTTTAAATGGAGAGAGGATAGATTTAGATTAGATATAAGAAAGAAATTCTTCTTTCTGTATGTGGTGAGGCACTGGTGGATGCCCTAGCCCTGGAAGTGTTCAAGGCCAGGTTGGATAGGGCTTTGAGCTTAGATGTAAGGGAGAAGTTCTTCACCATGAGGGTAGCAAGACACTGCAACAGGTTGCCAATAGAAGTTGTGGATGCCTTTTCTCTGGAAGTATTCAAGGCCAGGCTGGATGGGACTTTGAGCAACGTGGTCTAGTATAAGGTATCTCCATCCATGGCAAGGGGTTTGAACTAGATGATCTTTAAGGTCCCTTCCAACCCAAACCATTCGATGATGATGATGATTCTATGACTTAAATTTCCTACAGTAAGGAACAGGTTCATAGCAATCTCATGTGAGAATGCTCGCATAACATTTGTTTGATATTTAGATTTCTTTCCAAAACTCTGGGTAGATGTATGACCTTTTTTACTATAATATCCAGCACTATGCTAACTTTTTGGCATTTGACAATTGTTTTTCCTACTGTTTAAACAGAATATTTGTGTTGCAGTTTAAGTTAAGCACATTCTACTATGTACTTGTCCTCACTGAGAAGTCAGAATAGTTGAAGCCTGTCTTTTTATAACATCCTTATTGTTATTTCCTGACAATTTTCTTCCCTGAGTTATCTTTTCTAAGGTTTAAGCATGCTCTTTTATCATCAGCTTCACTTTCCTAACTTTTGATCACTCTCTGTCATTCAAGGTTGTGAACGCTCTACTTTGTTCATTCTCTTTTTAAAGTGTGATGAAAATGTTGAAGCTGGGCCCTTAGCAGTGTAAAATAAATAGAAGTATAATAATTGCTCATTTTACTCATAACGCTGCTAATAATGCTATTCAAGTCTGCATTTCCTTTCTTGTTACCTGTTTTGAAGTATAATCTGTTATCCAAGATATTGGGGCTGGGATAGTTATCCTCTATTTTCTACTGTTTCTTCACATCTCATTATTTGTGTCTATTTAAGTGCTCCCTTTACTCAACTACGTAATTCATACAAGCCTACTTTTTTTTTTTCTATTTACTGAACTCTTATTATCATTCCTTTCCTGAAATATACTTAATGTTTCATTTCTCAACCTTTAAATAATTCATAAATTTGATTAGTTTGCTGTGTCCTTTCAATTATCCAGTCTATGCCCTTATTTGAATCCCAAGAATCCCTGACTGGGATTTTCAAGGCCCAATTCAAAACTCAATAGTCCAATGTGGCTTCAGTCATTAATGATGTTTCACTTGGACTGATATTTTGACTGGTTTCACTTTTCCAAGAAGTAGCTTAACTAATCCCTAGTCTTTACAAACTTCCAAAGGCTGTTTCAGGTAATTACTAAAACTTCCTGAGGAGACAATGTGTAACCTTCTGTCAGTGTCAGATGAGATAAAGAATTAGTTGGATATAGCTGGAGGAACAGTATGGTCTAATAAATATTGTGCCTCCTTCATCTGTACATCATATGCTGCTCAGTTTCTGCTCAAAGACCTGGAGCAAGACCATTGTGGTTTCACTGTGATAGTAAAGTCTGTCTTTTCTAGTTCCTCATTCCATAAGCCAATATGGTACTGGGTTGTGGACCTCACAGGTAGCTAGGACTGAAAGGGCACCAGAAACCCAGGATGTCTCCACCGGGATCAGCAGTCACTCTTCCACATGTTACTGTCTGTGGTTGATCCCCAGCACTGTTTTACACCTTACAAAGTGCATACGCAGAGGTTCTTGCTTCTTACAAGCTTCATCCGATAATTCCTCCTGGTTATTCTCATTTTTCATCCTTTTTTATGAAGCATCTGATTTATATGACAAGATCTTTAGAAAGTGCTAGGTCTAGAGAGTACTGACTTTTTGCATTTGGTAGGACCCAAGCCCACATTTTCTGTGGTAGATGGAAAGGAGAGCAGTCCTCTATGTGCCCTTCTTGTCCTCTTTCAGACAACCCAGGAGTAAAGAAATCATGTGGGGGGTTAAAGGCTAATTGCCATGCATGTTTCCAATGCTTAATTAGCATATCTCTTCAGAGTTGTCTCACTGACAGTGAGAACATCTTAAAGCAACCTTACTTCCCAGAGAACTCATTCATTGCAGCTGCTAAGATGCTAGGAGGACAGCGCAGCTCTTTCCTCCCTGGTCTCTGCTGGAGCTTTGCTGACAGATGAAAGAGCTGCAGCTGCTGCAAGGCAAGGCAATAATGCTGATCGGTCTACTCTCTGACCTACAGTGTGAGGGTCTCCTTCCATGTCTAAATTGTGAAGAAGACCAGGTCAGGCCATAATGTCTTCTCAGACCTCATACAGTTAATCTGTGTTGGTGCTCTGTTCATTTTGTGGCATTTGGCACTTTCTTCAAGACAGATTTCCCCTCCTCCCCATGATGACTGGGAGACTTTTCTGGTCCCTCTTAATAAAGCCTCGGTGGCTTCCCCTCTTTGACAGTGCTTACTAATAAAATCTCTTACTAAAGCTACACAAGTCAGTTGTTAGACAAAGCACGCTTTGCTTTGTCATCAATTTCTTCTTCCAGAAATGATTTATTTTTATTTCTGTAAGGTTTCCTTATTGTTAAGACTATGCTAAGTACATTAGGACGACTCTACCCTGCAGTATGAAACAGAAAATGCTCTTGGCAGTTAATTTTTTCTGTTTTGTGTCTGAATCTCCAACTTGCCAATTAAAGTCTGACTTGTGAGGCAGAAGACTGGAGTCAAAGAAAGTGCTGTGGGACTCAAGAGCAGCTGGAGGAAGGAGGAAAGCACCGCTTAGTTAAAATACACTTTGTTCAGGTGTCTTTATTGTTAAACTGAAGTGACAGCTAGTTGGGCTGCTAGCATGTAAACAGATTAGGCAGATAGGAGAAAAAAAGAAGGCTAGGCTAGCAATAAGACTTATTGTGTCTTGCAGCCTCTTTGAAGTAAAATAACAACAAAAAAAAATCAGAAAAAAAAATTGAGGTGTTTTGTTTGTCAGTGGTGTTTTGGTGTTTTGTTTTTGGTTGTTTGTTTCCCACCAGATATGTTTCCAAGGAAATTTGAATTTAACGGGCAAAATTATTCTTCATATTAAAGAGATGGACCAACAAGTTCACAAGGATTTCCATATATCTTAAAGAAGTAAAGAAATTTTACCAGAAGCTTTGGCAAGCAAACAGCAAGAAAATTTGAGCATAATACAGTGGAAAATTTTTTTCACATAAAATATAGTCTGGTTATTTTTTAAATACTATAGTGATGGCTCCAAAAGTTTGACAACACCCTTAAGAAAAAATGGAAAAATCAATACAGCTGTTGAAACTTACTCTTTTGAGCTTATAGTACCATAAATGTTAATTTTGACTTGCTCTATTCCTATAATTCTTCTTGGCTATTTCTGTGTTAATGCCGTAGGCTTTTAGATTTTTTTGGAAGGTAACTAAGATTGTTGCTTCTTAGCAACTTCTTCTTAGACCAGCAAAAATTCAATTTTCAAATGAGCATAGACTAAACTTCTACTCAATTTCAGTGGGATTTAGGAACCTAGCTCAGTATAAAATGCCAGCCTAAGCTGTTTTTAATATTTTTTCCCTTATTAGCTTAATAATCACCTCTAATCACAGCCTAGCTTTCTGCTCTCTCCCCAGTAAGAAGCTCTATCAATAAGTACCTTGTGTTGCTCAAGAATGTAATCCTTAGTGTAATAGCTAGTACTTACATTGCTGGACCATTCCAAAGAGGATATAACTCACAGATAGTAGGGAGAGTTCTTATACATCCTTCTTAAGGTATGCATGAAAAGAGCATCACCGTTATTTCAAATATTGAACTTGGATAACATCTGAGAAGAGGAATTATCTTTGCATCCCTCCTTCCTGCCTACAGTTTTTGAAGATTAATATTTTCCATCACTCACATAAATTTTTTATTAACTTTGTTGGAAGAAGTACAGCATCCTGGCTTGTATCAGGAACAGTGTGGCCATCAGGGCTAGGGAGGTGATTGTGCCACTGTACTTGGTGCTGGTGAGGCCGCACCTTGAATCCTGTGTTCAGTTTTGGGCCCCTCACCATAAGAAAGACATTGAATGAGTGACCTGGAGCCCAAGTCTGATGAGGAGCGGTTGGGGGAACTGGGGCTGTTTAGTCTGGAGAAAAGGAGGCTGAGGGGAGACCTTACCACTGTCTGCAACTACCTGAGAGGGGGTTGTAGCATGGAGGGTGTTGGTGTCTTCTCCCAAGTAGTAAGTGATAGGACAAGAGGAAATGGCCTCAAGTTGCACCAGGGATTGGATATTAGGAAAAAATTCTTCACGGAAAGGGTTGTCAGGCATTGGAACAGGCTGTCCAGGGAAATGGTGGAGGCACCATCCCTGGAGGTGTTTGAGAGGCATTTAGACGAGGTTTTAGGGACATGGTTTAGTGCTAGAGTTAGGCTATAGTTGGCTTCAACGATCCTGAGGGTCTCTTCCAACCAAAATGATTCTATGACTCTAAGTAACCTGGGCCTTTAATAAGGAATGTAAGAAGTCCTTACATTTGTAGAGTTAAGTAAGCTTTTTCCATCAGTTCTGTATGTGTCACAGGTATGCCTGCAGATCAAATCAAGTAGAAGTTTTTGTCAGTTTAATGTTAGTAATATATTTAAGAAACATTCTGTCCTGGTTTTGTTAAAAGCAAGACCAGTTTACTCTTTTAGGTGAATTTTCCTCTCAGCTAAATGCCTTCTGAGTAACTGTACTTTTCTGAATTTTTTGCCTGCATGTTTTTCTTGGACACTGTGCTTAGTGCTGATATCACCAAGGTCAAGACCAACAGAATGCTGAAGAAGCCTCATGTATAGATTTATTGCTATGGCAGCCAAGAATTCCATACATCCCATAATTGATATGGGTGTGTTTGAGGAGGGGCAGACAGAACAGGTGACTAAAACTGACCAGCTGAGTATTCCATCCCATAATTGTTATATCCCCTATATAAGAGGGTGATCACGAGGGTCTAACCCTCTTTGACCATCACTGACATCTAGAGAGGACCTTGCCTGTCTGCCTGAGATCTGGAAGGCCTCGGGCCCTGCATCCAGTTCATGGTTTGCTGTGAAGTCCTGCCCATGGTTTCCAGGTGCTGGTCCTACAGCTGCTGGAGCCACGCCAGGTCTGCACACCCAGCTCCACTGCTGCTGGAGTGACACTGACTCCATATGAAGCATTCAAGTTTGGTTTTGTAGATTGCGTATATATTCTCTATTTACAAGTAGCATTCATAAAACCCCTTAAAACCTTCCAACTTGAAGTCTAAGTATCCCTTCCTTCTTTTCGTCCTTATTATCTTTCTGATCTAAAGTAGAGGGAAGGTGAGGGGCTAACAGAGAGCGTCTGCCGCGATTTATTGTTGCCTCGCTTTAAACCTTGATACATTCTTACTCATGCCTGAGGTTATGAGCTGAGTCAGACCTTTCTACGAGAAAAGCAGTTAAATTTGGGGGATTTTTATGTCTCTAGTGAGCAGCTTAAGCAGTAATGTTTTCTTGCTGTATTTCGTCTTCTCCAAAACATTTTTTTCAGCTTTGTATATACTACAATGAAATATATTTAACAGAAATTTTCCTAGAAACATTTTTTTTCTCCTAATATTTGCAAGAAGCAAGCATATAAAGCTAATATAAACAAGTTAGAGCAAACATATAACGGGCAAGGATTTATGCCCACCATAGTTTGTGGTACGATCACATTTTCCAGTGATACTGGAACAGCAAGGATGAGTTTAATCAGATACATTCTTTTAATACGACAACTTTGTTTGAGCCCATATATTCTTCTGCAGTTGAATCCAGAAAATGTTGATACTGTCAGGACACTGATTGTCCTTAATAGCCCTGACCAGTTTCACCCAGAACTCCCATTCTTACCTACTGCCCAGGGTTCTATTTAAGCCCAGGCCTGGGACCTTTTCCTTCTCTAAGCTATGTTATAGGGGTCCTGGTTTCTTTTCCTGCCTCTGAGATGGACCTCAGACCCATGCCCTAGATAGCTTATCTTCTGGATAAACCCTTTAGATCCCTGTAGTAGCCTTGTCTTCGGTCTCACCTTTGATCTAGTCCCCTTCTATTCTTGGCTGGACCCTGGCGATAATTCATCCTCTTGCAGTGCCTGAGACATGCTGCCCACCTGGCTCAGGTACTGGAGTCTGCACTCCATTGGTAGGGCACTGCCAAAATATGAAAAGAGGTTTGGGGAGAAGATTATTAAGTTCGTTCATTGAACAGGTATGTGCTCCAGTAAATCTTTTGAGTTTCTGAATTGCAAGAGGACTAGGTTCTGTGGATATAATCTAAAAGACTGTTTTAGTAGTTAAACAAGTTGCATATTTTAAATCTATGTTGATAATTTAAATATTTAAATTATTTCAGTTACCACTGGTTTTAATCTCATCATCTAGCCTGGGTCAAAGTAATAGAGTAAATTCTGTGACTGAGATCCAATGTACAGTCTTTGTTTAACTAAAAATACAGTGCTTTTAAAATTTCAGACCAGCTGATGTAGCTTGTGGATATAGATTTGTAGCTCGTAACAGGAATATCAGTATCACATGAGCACAAGGAAATTGGATTATCTTTTTGTATGTGATGCATCTTAGTGGAAGAACCATGTCTGCATAAGTCTGGTGCAGAATCTGACTATAAAGCTGTTCTAGAACATTATCTGGCAACTAAACTGATATGTGTTACAGACTAAGTTATAGTTATGATTCATCAGTCTCCAGAGCATACGGAACTGAACTACAACAGGAATACAGAAGCATTGAGTGTCTCTCCTTTGTGACTGAGTTTACTTGTGTTTTGTTCCTGTCCAGTGGCTAGTGGGATTACAATGGAGATATAAGACTTCAGTAATAAATAGCCAGTCTAGTAAAAACAATTTCAATGGCTAAATATACTTGTTTGGTTTTCATTAATTGAGAAAGGAAATCTGTCAGCTGTACTTAAAAAATGTCCTATAGGACTCTATCTACCCAGTCAAGTCTCAAATGGACTATTTAGGAATTATTGGAAAGAAGAAAACTGGAAAAAGGATAAAAGATTAATAAAACCACAAAGAAACCATATTCCCTTTATTTAGAGACCTAAATTTACAAAAGCTTGCCTGTAAATTCAGTTTTGAACCTTTGAATAGTCCTACTGATTTCAATGAAATGTCCCAAAACATGGAGACCTAAGCATGTAACATATCATTGCAGGATCAGGACTTACTCCAGCCCACAATTCTGCATTTCAAAATAATATCTGAATTCTCTTTTAAAAAGTTTCAGACATATTGAAGTGTTGAGTTTCAAGAGAAAATATGAAAAACACTTTTATATTATTTCCTCTTGGTCAGTTTATCTTGATGTTAAGTGACTCCATCAAGACACTTCAGTCTGAAAAACAAAAATACATTTTTAAAATTTGTGGAGACGATCCATGAGGCCTGCACTGAGACCTCCAAGGAAAATAACAATTTTAAATAGCTCAACTCTATTGCATGCAAGTTTTCGTCTCAGATGAATTTATATAACTCTCATCTTCAAAGCAGTCAATCTGTAGATGTAACATAGAAAGAAATATGGGTAATAGTTTTAGGAACTTGAACCAGAGAAAAGAAACAATTTCACTGAAAAACAGGAAACAAAGGGCAGAACTGGGGTGAGAAATCAGGCTGGTGGCCCAGTACAACTGGTTGCATTGCAATTTGGATTGAGAATAGTTTGTGTTTTCTGTTGGTACTTGTTTATTTGCTTCATGAATCTTGGTAAGACTTTTCATTGTTTAAGGACTGTATATATTTTTATTTACTGAATTTCTAATATAATGTTATTTCATATTTATGTATGTATTGCACAAGAAATACTTCTAACAATGTAGTAGATGACAACAGGCATGCCTCACTTGAACCTAAAAATCCTTGTTTGTAGTAGGATATTTCAGTAATTTGAGATTCTGTTAGGCTGTTGTGGGCAGAAAAAGAGTCATTTCATTATTCCTTTCTCCCAAGATCTCAAAGTGCACTCATGTGTTCTGGGAAAAAAAAAAAGTTTCTCCCATGAAGAGTAGTTTTCTCTTTGACAGTGTGGTTCCACCGGCTTCAAATGAGTTGCTCTGGTTTCAGAAAGTAGTGGAATTATATTCATCATTTGGGAGGGATAGCTCATTGAAAATAAATTTGTTTAATGTCCTTTTACTGCTGTTTGTGAAATATGTTGTGCTTATTAAATATTTAAACATTAATAAGGTGTAGTGAGGGAATCTGGAGCAATGTAAGAACAAACAACTGTAAAATAATGGCTGCAGTAATTTTCTTCCTTTTGTGGTCCTAAGCTTCACACCAACTGATGTAAGATAAGAAGTTCACATGGTCCTTAATTAGAAATATTATATTTGATTGTTTTCAAATGTTCTGAAAATTCTGTACTTAAATGGTTAGGACCTTTTCAAAGCTGGGCTAAGCATATACTGAAACAGAAATGAGAGAAGCCTAAATTACCTTGTATGATACATTTTTGTTAGAAATAATGAAGATGCTTCTGTCTGCCTTGCAGGCACTTAAATGTATGAGAACCCGAATCAAAATATCCTTTCTACCCACTGGCGTTGCCTAAAGTAAATCATGCTATCAGTTGTATGTCTAGTGAAAGACTGGTTTAAAATAACTAAAGAGAAAACCAAATTATTTTACTATCAAAATGCTGAGGTGCAGTGTAACAGAATTTTGTTGCTCAAGAGCAATTCCTACTAACCTTACTCATGATTAAAGCTGACAGTTGATATTTTTCCAAATGCTATTAGATCTTTTTTGTCCCTGTAAGAGACAAATTATCCAGGAAGCCTATAAACGAGGTTATTTCTGCACTGCACTATTATTATTTAGGCTTTTTACAAAGTTTTTTTAATAAGAACAATCAAAAGGAATCCTTTATTTTACAAAATGTAAAGACTTGAAATGAAACTGGGCTCTGTTCCTTTGCCCTCCATCTACTTTTATTAAACAGTTTAGCTTACTTCAAAAATTATATATGAAAAATTATGAAAATTACAGTTGCTTAACATTGGGAAGTTTCTGCTGCAAAAAGAGAGTATTTATAATTTTCCTTTTAAAAATGTCCTTTTTCTATCAAAGTGTCAAAGGAAAAAGTACAAGTGTGTTCTTACTTTCCATGGTTTGCCTCATGAGGCATGGTAGAGGAAGGGACATTAGGTTATAGCTTGTGGAAAAACTAGTTTTCTTAAATAACAGTCTGGGGTATGCCTTCAGACTCTGTCACATCTGACAGTGAGAGGTGTTTTATAGGAGATGGAGAATGCAGGCACAAACTCTACTTCTGCTGCAGTGTTTGAGCTCATCTGTGAATATCAATGGCAACTAAGGTCTGGAGGCATGCTCATGGTGTTACAAAAAAGCCAGACTCTTTCTTAATGTTGTCAAAGCTTTTGAGGGTTTTAATGTGCTAGTGAGGCCAGTGAGAAAACTCACTGTGGCTGCTGAAGAGTCTCAGCTAGTAAGTCCCACCCAGTCTTGGCATCATGTAATGCATTCACATGTGGGAGCTGGTGCATCCTCCAGGTCCTTGGTCTGCTCTTGAACCTGGATGGCCTGTAGACTTCTGTTAATATCACCAGAGGCCAAAAGAAGGAAAAGCTCAGCAATATAGTGGATTTCCTTCAATATGTAGCAAAAATACTAGAGGACAGAATGTCCCTAAGCATTTACAACAAAGTTGATCTTACAAAGAGGCCTCTTGCAAAAGTCTACTATTTGTATGATATAAACACTTGGCACTTATGTGCCTTCTTGAGCGATGATGAAAAAAAGATATTTACAATGATCCAGACTCATTGCATAAATCATTTAATAGTTATGATTACATTTCAGTAATGCATGCGAATCAGTTTGAAGTAGCCCATTTCTATTCTCTTGACACCTAAACCAGAAGTTACCTTGGCTGACCAAGGGTGGTCAGTGTGAGTCAATGACACCTGATCTGCCAGTCTTTCATGACACCTTTTAGCAGAGTCTGTATTCTGTCCCAGGGCCAGTACTCAGTAGATTGGTGGTGAAAGAAGAAAACATACCTGAATTTCCTATATGAAGATTAATGGGAGCATAAATATGAAAGTATTATAGATGAGGTTACACAGGAATGTGTCCACGTGGGTTTTGAATGTCTCCAGAGAAGGAGACTCCACAACCTCCCTGGGCAGCCTGTTCCAGTGTTCTGTCACCCTCACTGTGAAGATGTTTCTTCTCATATTCAAGTGGAACCTCCTGTGTTCCAGTTTGTACCCTTTGCCCCTTGTCTTATCATTGGTTGTCACTGAGAAGAGCTTGGCTTCATCCTCGTGAACACTCACCCTTTACATAGTTAGAAACATTAATGAGGTCACCCCATGTTTTGTCTCCATCTTCCATGCTTTTCTGGCTACCTCTTATGGGCTAGCTGGTTGATCATTACAGACTTATTACTCATTGTTTATCTTGTTTTCCTGAGGATTGACTCTTTACCAGACTACTGTCACTTCAGCTGAAGGCTTTCTCTGGATTTGCTTTTCTAAAGAAGATAGCAAAAGCATGACTGAGATTAATCTTAGATGTTTATGAACCTTTCTGGTCTTTGTGTGTACCAAAATATTAGAAAAAGATTTAAACAGAGGATGAGAAGTACTAGAGAAGGACAAATGAAGAACAAAGGTATGAGCAATCATAAAACAATATGTATTTGTCAGACTTTCCTTATAAGTTATTTTAAATAAATTTCTCTCAAAAGACTCAATTACATTTTATGCTTTATCACTATTCCCAATTATGTCTTGAATGAATCCAACTCTCCATTTACTCTGCCTCCTTTTTTTTTTTTCCTTGAAACCAACTGACAAATAAAACTTTGTATTCACCACAAATAGATATGAATGAGAATACCTTGTTATTGCAATGTCAGACATTGAAGAGAAAGGCCAGGAGAGATTATATGAGACACTTTAACATGAGAGAGGATTATTTCATTGCTTTGCAAATACTTCGATAGCAGAGAAGAGCTATAAGTAAAACACAAATTTATGACTGTAGATATTAATGTGAATTAGGATTTGTACTGACACAAGCAAGAAAAAGGACCTTTGTGTACTGTACACACTGTGTTTCCTTTCAGGCTCAGGTTAGATATTTTGATGATTTGCTGACTCACCTGCTGAAATTCATGACTAAAATAATTTCAAGTGATAAATATACTAGGGGAAGTGTGGTCTCTTTTGAGGACTTTCTGCAATCAGAGAGAAAGATAGTGATTTGTCCAATTATCCACCTTACTCTAATATTAACTAATAGTGTAGTCCATATCGGAGGGAAGAAACTAAGGTTCTCAATCTACTTCCTAGCAGAAAGTGTCTGCAGCATGAATACTTGTATTTTACTTCATCGCAGCCTCACCAGACAAGCAAGACTGCATAGCCTTATAGACCTGATAACCATTTCCTACCTGATGGTGACCCCCTTGAAATAACAACATGGCACACAGAAGTAGAAACAACAGGATTATACTTGTGTACTAAAAGGTTTTGTAAGAAAAATATGGAAACCACATGTAAATACTGTATGATAGCCAAGGAAACATCATAATGCTACACTGGAAAAATCACTTGGCTGCCTCTTTCTAATACCTCTGTCTTCCCTTGGGAGCACCACACTAGTGGGATACCACATTTTTCAAATCTAGACCATTTTTAATGTAAGTTAAATTATTGCTTATATCCCCTCCTTATCTAGTTGTCTTTAAGATCGTTATTGCAAAACAAAATTCTCCCAACATTTCATACAGCATGTCATATCCTTGATTGATTTACTGGGATCAGTAATAGTTGCTGAGCTCTGTTTAGAACACTATAGTCAGAGACTGGATCTCCATGGAAGCTCTGAAAAATGCATAACAGCTGTCATGAGCACTTTTTAAACTTACAATAATACAAGAAAAATCTTTACAAATCAGAATGAACTGTCCAGGTTGTTTTGTTTCTTCCCTTCTTTTCTTGTTTATTGTGTACAAAGAGATCTTAATACTTGACAATACCTCTTATAGATGTATTGGTAATAGAAATAAATAAGCCTGGTCATTGTAGCTGCCAAAACATGCAAGAAGTCTAACAAATGGTTGACATGCACAATGCATCAAAAATAGCACAGAGAGAAATTGAAATTATCCTTATCATACATAACTTGCATGATTTTTTTTTTTTTTTCCACATTGAGGAAAATTTTGCCAGAAGGTAAAAAATCCTAATAGTTTATCCTATTACAAAAATTACAGGCAACCCTGTGGTGATGTAAATCTCTAAAATAATTATAATCATTGATAATTACAATCATTTGCTAGCAAGTTGCCTGTCAATTTCTATCATTCAGCAGTTGATTACCTCCTAAAAATAAACTGTTGTAGTTGCTTTATTTTTTCCTTTTTTTTGTGTGCCATTCTGAAATAATTAGAAATTATAAATTAAAACAAAATGTCATCATAAATATTAAAGTATAACCATTTCAGAGATGAACAATATCATGTCAGCAACTTGAATGGAAGAAATATTTCTTTAATAACGAAGTCTCACTTGGAAATAACCTAATATTAATTTTTATTTATCTATGGCTGTCCAATAATTTCCATTTGTATCTGCTTCTATGCTTTAAGGCCTGTGCTGCATTTTAATAAATTCTAACCCTTTTCTATGCCTTTAAAAATGCATTTCTTATATGCTAACATCACAGTCTTTTTGTAAACATAATTTTTCAATGTGACTTTTCAGCTTCATTAATTTTACATGAATAAATCAAACTATAAAAGCATTCTTTTTAATGATACCTCAAGACATGAAAAATACCTTGTAAGGTAAGATAAGACTCAGAGATAGTCAACTTAATGAGTTGTCATTTGCTAAGTGGAGTAATAAAAAGTGAGGTGACATTTCAAAGAAAACATAGGCTGTTGATTTTAACCTCACTGATCTAAAGATTCATTCAGAACTCAATATTTTAAATTCAGTATGATCTATCAGTTCTAGGATTTTGTAATTCAGAGTCTTTCATGAGTGATAATTCCTTTTAATGTTCCCGTCATGTTGAGACTTGATCCTTGGCAATTTGCTATTTACAAATGAAATGCTAAATTGCAAACATTTTGTAGAAATCTGAACCAAAAGCATGGTAAATAATCTCCAAGACAACTACAAGCCCACATTACTTCAGCTTTCAGTTGAATTAGACAGAATGGATATTTATACATTTTTGAAGGTGTTTGATGTCCAAAAAATTTCAGAAGTACTACTTAAAGCTGCCACAGCAGATTCTACCTGTGGAAATTAGTGTTTTAATTGATGAGGTATAGTGTCTAATGAAATAAAAAATAAGAAGACATACTAATGTCCTCTGATATTGCAGAGGTACTTCAGAAAACATTTTGGTCTTTGAATGCCTGTGTCAAAAAATGATTTGCAATGATGTCTATCACAGGAAAAGTAGGGTAAGAATGTGTGTATCTATATTCATTTATTACTGTTTCTCAGAATATTCTCCAACATCGAGCAACCTATGATCAAGAACTTCCTGAGCAAGAAGTGATATTTTTTACTTAATGGCTATGTAACAAAGATTTTCTATAGGTTTATATGGATATGAAGACACCTAAGAAAGTGTAAAGTAGGATTTAAATGCTTGCACTGTTTCTGGTTTTATAAATGCTTTGAAGCCACAGCTGTGTGCATCTAAATGTAAGACAAATTCTTTAGTGGTCTATTTAATTATAGGGAGGAGTGGGGCAATTACAAAAAATAGAATTCTAATTTAGGCATACCCACAGCCCTTTTGCCAGGTTCTCTGTCAATGTAGTTATTTCCCCCTTTTTCAGTGAAACAGAATCAATCCTCAGCCCAAGAGATTATACTGAAGCAGGTGCTTGCAGATTTATACCACCTGTCTCTGAAGCAGCCTCATTGTGTGTACCACCTGAGGAAATATTTCAAAATGTCTTCAACTTATATATTGCTACTTGCCCTAATGGAATAGAAAGCATTTTACGAATTATATCACTTTCCTTGCAACTGATATACAGCTGACTCTGGAGATGTAGATTAGCAGAGCTTGGACAAAAAGTAAGGACTATGTTCAGTCTACAATAAGAAAGCAGAATACACACTAAGATGTAAATTTAGACAGGGCATTTGGAGTAAAATACTGCTAGTAAGAAAAATGCTTTGAACTTTTCTGGGACCAGTTGGATAGTAGCACCTGTTTACAAGTACTTTCCAGATACACTGCAGTAGAAAAGACTTATCAGTTACTTTTTAGTGCAAGAGAAGACACCAAAGTCATGCTTGGGACACCTTGGCTGGCTTGAGTAAAATTCTGATAAGAGATTAAGGTTTTGTTTTGGTGTTGGTTTTTGTGTTTTTTTTTTTATTTGTGTTTTTTGTTTGGTTTGTTTTGCTTGGTTTTTTTTTTGTTTGTTTGTTTGTTTGTTTGATTGATTGTTTTTTCAGTACTACACAATAGAGTGTGCAACCTAGAATTTAGAAAGGCAAGTTGCTATATGTATGAAATACATTTTTATTATTCTCACTTTTGGTTGACCTGAGGAGCTGGTGAAAATCTTTGCGAACTCTTGATTCCAGTAAAAAATGTGGAACCCAAACCAGACTGGTGGATTACCTGGTAGGAGGGAAGAAAATATAATGCTGTACACTTGAAACTGGTCAAGGAACATTTTTTGAGCTTTTATCTGTGACACAAATGTGTGAAGTTCATTTAACAGTTGATATTTAAAGTTCTGTAATGACTCAGAATAAAAAAGTTATTCTAAAGTCACTGTAGTCTCTTAATTTTTTCACTTAATATGTTTTATTGATTCACATTATTGACATTAAATATTCTGATTAAACCATTTAAATGTTCTTGAATAAAAATATTTTGTGATATTATCTTGCGTTTTTTTTACATTTCTGCCCTTTGAGGCCAAGTTAGGACCAAAACAAAAATCAGCATTTTTTTTTGGCAGAAAACTGTATGTTTAATGTCTCCTATTGCATAACTTTCTGCTGAATTAATGGCTAAATTATGGCTTGATGTAGGATCTAAATGAAACAGGTGGGATTTGGTTTTAAGTAGACTTAGGCTTCCATCCATTTTCCACTGAATTTTGATTGCATTTGGGTACTTACTTCGTATCTATCATATCAGTTTTCTACTCATGTCTCACTTCTGCAAGCAGGTAGCAGAAGCACTACACAACTTTCATCTTCCGCTGTTTTTCTTTCCTCAAAGAGGAAAAGAAAAAGATCAGTTTTTACAGAACAGATCCATTGGCAGTGGACTTGTGAATTACTGTTTTTCTTGTCCCTGTCGGAGAAAGAAAGGTTTTTAAAGGGGATATGGTGGCAAATCTGACTCTGGTGTTCACTTCCTTTTTAGGTATTGAGAATGGTATACACAAAGCTCAGCCTTACCAATTTGTACCACTTGAGTTCCACTGAATGTTCTTCTATTTGTCAATATCAAGTTTTGAAGAAGTTAAGTTCAAAGCAAAACTTACACAGATATTGAAAAATAAGAACTTTATGCATAAACCTTAAGAATCAATTTACATATGCAATCCCACTGAGTAATGTATCTTTACTGTATTCTCATAAAAATACATGCTGAGCTATTTACAGGATGAACCAAAGTAATTAGCTATATCTGTTGTAATTAGGAGTCAGTCAGTGTGTCGTCTGAGACAATTATGTTGCAATACAGATCATTTTCTTGAATAGCAGATATTGCATGGAACTATTTATCTAGAAGTATGATGATACTTCTCCAGATAAAAATTTCAGTGATGACTACAAAACTAAGATATTGCAATAATGGAATCACAGAATGTTAGGGATTGGAAGGGACCTCAAAAGATCATCTAGTCCAATCCTCCTTCTGGAGCAGGAACACTTAGATGAGGTGTCAAGGTTTAAGGCAAGGCGGCAATAAACCGTGGCAGACGCTCCCTGTTTTCCCCTCACTTCCCGCCACCTCTTTCCTTTAGATCGGAAAGATGATAAAAAAGATAAGAGGAAAGGAAGAGAGACTTAGACTTCAAGTTGGAGAGTTTTAAAGGGTTTTATTAATGCTACTAATAAATAGAGAAT
Organism: Streptopelia decaocto; assembly: GCF_964273445.1. Classification (NCBI taxonomy): domain Eukaryota; kingdom Metazoa; phylum Chordata; class Aves; order Columbiformes; family Columbidae; genus Streptopelia; species Streptopelia decaocto. The sequence continues at coordinate 14,803,724 of NC_138656.1, read as the reverse complement.
ATATATACAAAATATACAAAACCAATCTCAAGTGCTCGATGTGGAGTTGGCATCACTCCAGCAGCAGGAGCTGGGTGTGCGGAGCTGGCAGCTCCAGCAGGTGCAGCTCAGGCCCCCAGAAGTCATGGGCAGGACTGCACAAGACACTGGAAACTAGTTGCAGGGATGCAGGGCCTGAGGACTATAGATCACAGGCAGACAGGCAGGGTCCTCTCTAGATGCCAGCCATGGTTGAAGAGAGCTTGACCCTTGTGATCACCCTCTTATGTAGGGGGTATGATGATTATGGGATGGAATACTTCCGTTGGTCAGTTCTAGTCACCTGTTCCATCCACCTCTCCTCAAACACACCCCCTTACAATGGCACGTGGGAAAACTTATCTTAGCTTGGGAAAACTTTCTTAGCTACCCTAGTAATAAATCTAAACACAAGCTTCTTCAGCATTCCGTTGGCCTCTTAGCAGCACCGAGTACAGCATCCTAGGAAAAATGTGCAGGCTAAAACTCAGAAAAGTACAGTAACCTAGAAGAACTTAGCTGAGAGAAAAATCACTAAAAGAGAACTGGTCCTGTTTTTAACAAAACCAGGACATAAGGCTACACAGGAATGTGTCCAGGTGGGTCTTGAATGTCTCCAGAGAAGAAGACTCCACAACCCCCCTGGGCAGCCTGTTCCAGTGCTCTGTTAACCCCACTGAGAAGAAGGTTCTCAAATTTAAGTAGAACCTCTTGTGTTCCAGTTTGAACCCATTACCCCTTGTCCTACCATTGGTTGTCACCGAGAAGAGCCTGGCTCCACCCTCGTGACACTCACCCTTTATATATTTGTAAACATTAATAAGGTCACCCCTCAGTCTCCTCCAAACTATAGATGCAGCTCCATCAGCCTTTCCTCATAAGGGAGATGTTACACTCCCTTCATCATCTTTGTGGCTCTGCGCTGGACTCTCTCCAGCAGTTCCCTGTCCTTCTGGAACTGAGGGGCCCAGAACTGGACACAATATTCCAGATGTCTCACCAGGGAAGAGTAGAGGGGAAGGAGAATCTCTCTCGACCTACTAACCACCCCCCTTCTAATACACCCCAGGATGCCATTGGCCTTCCTGGCCACAAGGGCACAGTGCTGGCTCATGGTCATCCTGCTGTCCACCAGGACCCCCAGGTCCGTTTCCCCTACACTGATCTCTAAAGGGTCATTCCCATACTGGAACCTGGGGTTGTTCCTACCCAGACGCAAGACTCTACACTTTCCCTTGTTATATTTCATTAAATATTTCTCCTGGCCCAACTCTCCAGCCTGTCCAGGTCTTGCTGGATGGCAGCACAGCCTTCTGGCGTGTCAGCCACTCCTCCCAGTTTGGTGTCATCAGCAAACTTGCTGACAGTACACTCTATTCCCTCATCCAAATCATCGATGAATATATTGAATAACACCAGCCCCAGTACTGACCCTTGAGGCACTCCACTAGATACAAGCCTCCAACTAGACTCTGCCCCATTGACCACGACTCTTTGACTTCTCTCCTTCAGCCATTCACAGTCCACCTCACTACCCAATCATCCAGACCACACTCCCTCAGTTTAGCTGTGAGGATGATTAAAAAAAAAAAAATAATTTTAATTCAACATTGTTTCTATTCTTCATATAATTGTAATAATTCTAAGTTTGTATTAGTTTTTACTTGATTTTTGTTATAGAAAAGTAGTCTCAGTGGTTAAGAAGAAGAATTGAAATTCATCTCTTGGTAGAAATTCACTGAAATCAGCAAAGGTGCTGCAAGCTTGACTTTGCAAGCAAACTTGGATCTCTTCAAGGTCCTGCTTGGAAGCATGCCATGGAATAGGGCTCTAGAAGGTAGCAGGGTCCAAGAAAGCTGTCTCATATTCCTGGTTCCAAAGCTGAAGGGCTCTATTTTCCTCTCAGCACTCAATGCCTTAAATTAAACATCCCGAAGGTCAGTATCCATCTGGTAATGACAGACACCTGTGGTAGACTTCGACATTTAAGAATAAGACAACTGTTGCTGAAGCAGGGTGCCACAGATCAGCTGAATTAGATGCCAATGTCTATGGCAAAAATAAAGCACTTCCACAGGGTAATAAAGGAAGCTCAATGTCTGGACTAGAATCTGCCTAGGTCTCCTGTTCATTAAGCACACAGATAAAAATTAAGTCCCTGTGTGCACTTCTGGATGATGAGTGATGAGGTCTGCAACCAAGTGCTTAGCAAAAGAGGAGGCATCGATTGGTACTTTTTGTTTCAATAGTCAAAAAATGGCCAGTGTATGGTGGCACATAATGGGAGACACTGATTCTGAACTGAGCCCCAGTTAGGAAAGTGTGAGTCTTCATACCAGCTCTTATATCCCAGGTAGGTAGGGTAACTGTCAGACTGTGACAGGGCATAAACAAGGAAAAATACAAGAGCCAAAAGGCTCGGAGGGGCTAGACAAGAAGCTATACCTCTCCACCTTTTGGGCAGGGTTTTGAGCAGAAAAGATGGTGGACTTCTTTTCTGACTCCATTTGTCTCTACATATTTTTATCCAGTTTCAGTAGTATAATTTTAAATGTCACTCCCCTTCAAAATTATGGAACTTCTCTTTGGTAAGAGAAGTTTGGATCCAAAGCCATTCTTGTTTTGGATACTGAAGACTTCTCCATTGGGCCATTGTGAAAAAAAGTGAGAAACGTCCATGTTAGTCATGGTTTGAGAAAAATTATTACACTGTGCTTCTTATTGGGAGTTAGTATTTAGGTGTGTCTCTGCACAAGACTGAATTGCCACAAAGCTTAGAACCAGAATAAACTGCTGCTGAATGTACCTAAACCCTACAGTGTGCCCACCGAGTATGGCACATGGGGCTGGTTTTCAGCAAGAGACAACTTACTATTAAAGGTCAAAATCTGACCTGTGAACTGTGTGCTACATAAAGTACACCAGCATTGTCATTTCTGTAACCATATCTGATGGTAGACACATGATATCCATTGCCAAGCTGAGGAACTAAGAGTAATCATGGGATAGCCTTGACAGTAGCATTATAGAAAGGCTATGTAAAGGAAGGATAGGTTGAAATTCTCTAAAGCCACGACATCATTTTACTTAAATGTGTTCACTTTGACTGCATCTTAAATAGCAAGAACAGTCATATAATGTGATTTTTGGTAAGAGCATCAATGGATAAGTCAAACTTGAAAAATTCTGTACAACTGAACCAAGCTCTAATAAACAATATTAATGATAGTAGTGACTGACGAACTCACCCAGGAGTAGAAGTACATTAATAGGGATAATATAATCATAGAATTATAGAACCATAGAATAGTTTGGCTTGAAAGGGACTTTAGAGATCATATAGTTCTGACCTTCCTGCCATGAGCAAGGACAAATTCCAGCAGACCAGGTCACTCAAAGCCCTATCCAACCTGGTGGTGAACACTTCCAGGCATGGGGCATCCACAACTTCTCTGGGCAATTTGTTCCAGTGCTTCACCACACTCAGGCTGAAGAATTTCTGATATCTCATCTAATTCTACCCTCTTTATGTTTAAAGCCATTACCCCTTGCCCTATCACTACATGCCCTTGTAAAAAGTCCCTCTCCAGCTTTCCTGTAGGCCCTTTTAGGTACTGGTAGGCTATTATAAGGTCTTCCTGAAGCCTTCTCTTCTCCAGGCTGAACAACCCAAAGTCTCTCAGGCTGTCTTCATAGGAGAGGTGTTCCAGGCCTCTGATCATTTTTATGGCCCTCCTCTGGACCTGCTCTGACAGGTCCATGTCCTTCTTATGGTTGAGGCCCCAGAGCTGGGTGCAGTACTGCAGGTGGGGTCTCACAAGCGCAGAGGAGGACAATCATCTCCCTTGACGGGCTGGCCACTAAGTATCTAGCTGATGCTAAGTATCTAATATAAAAGTAATCCCACCTCTAAGTGGGAGTTTTTTTGCAGGAGGAAAAAGCTCCAAACCCCCTTTTTTATTAATAAAAGTGCACATAAAATGGGGAATTTCTTTAGTTTCTTCTAGAAAGGGATTTTTGCAATACAATGATACTGTAGACATAAGCATATATCTTATAGGCCTGTTTGTAGCTCTTAAACACATTGTTGTAAGAGCATGGGGAAACCAAATCATGTTTAAAGACTGCAGTAGGTTATAAATCATGTAGTATCCTTATTATACTGTTTAGCTAATTGACTTTATGAATAAGCTTCTATCAGTTTGGTCTAAAAAAAAAATGATAACAGTATTTTGGAAAAAAAGTGGAAAGCTTGTATGGAACTTATTGGTAGGCCTGACAGATGGTTCCCAGTTATTTAGTTATTATATCCTGTCACCCTGAAAATAATGTTCTTTACATTAGCCTTGAATTTTCCTGTATGCGTCCAGTAAGGACATTCAGTAAAATCACAGCCTACTGGAGAGTGGAATAACCTTTATCACATAGTCTGTGCTTACATGGGCTTTGAGGGAATTTACCAATGACCTTGTCTGGATTTCTTTTGAGCTCAACTTGTGACACAATAAATTAATACTTGTTTAGGAGTCTCACTAAAGACTGTACCACATACTGTTATTGTTTTCTTTCCATTACCTTTGGATGTGGTGCTTGATACTGATTAATTGCCTCGCCTCTCTGTTTGCCAGGTGCATTTGCCAGGTCTCATCTCTGATAACAGACACCACTATCTGTCTTTTGATATTTTTTATATTACTGAATAAGCTGTTTGTGCTCTAAAGCCCTCATAGCCTAAAAGATGACTCAGAATTTAACTGAGTCTGTGTTTCACATGTGACTGAGGGGCTGGGGATACTGCTACAAATGCTCATTAAAGTCACCTGCTCTGCAGACCACCACTTCTTATCCCACAACAGTGGAATTAACTTAATGAGATACAGACAAAAAAGTTATGGTGAGATTGTGGCTGCATTGGCATAATTCCAGTCCTGATAAATTCATACCACAAACATCCACAGTGCATGCTTGCTATTTTTGCTTCCACCTGCTTCCTTAAACATTATGCTCAGAGCTAGAAAGTGGGTCTGAAATTGATTCCTGTCAACTTTTAGTGTTTCTGAAAAAAAGAAATCCTATTTATCCAAAATATTTATAAAATATTTACTGTCTATTTTTATTTTCTGAATGTTCCTTACTCTAAATCTACAGAATATTCATAAAATGAATCTTCAAATACATTAAAATACCAAGATCCCTTTTTGTACATTTCCCTGCTTGTTAGTACACAAACACAAACGTCATAATAATGTACCTTTGTTAAAAAAAAAAAAAAAAAAGTCTATGATTACAGATTGCAATGCACACACAAGGAAACAACCTGTATTGTACAGGTCTTATCTCTTGCATGTCCTGATGGGGTTTTCCTCTCTATTTTCTCCTTTTCGTTGTTTAAATGAAGGTAATGCATTTTATGATTGAACACAGTCACTGCAAAAGGTACAGGTTTTTATCCACCTTGTGTGGTTTCATCTACAATAACATTGGGACCAATTTCTCTATTCATTTATGGCTCTCAATCTGTTGACCCTGATGATGGTATTGATTGACAAAGTTTTCTTCAGATGTCTAATTTTGGGATGCTAACAGACTGAAACTTAGCAAACGTGCCTTTCACTTTCCTTTTGTGATGATATTACATAATTTTAAAAGAAAACTACTGATCCCCAAAATAATTATATTTCATATATATTCTATCTTGAAAAGTGACATTGAAATATGCAATTAGAAATACCCTATTTATCCTTTCAACAAGTTCTAGGCAGATCTACTCCATTTACAGAGAAGTAAGATTCTGTTATTATTTGTAAAGATGATGCCTGGAAATTGACTTGGAATCTGAGAGCCATCATTCAGCCTTGCAGGCTCAGGAAGCAAAGACGTTTTGCCATGGGAGCTTAAAATAGCATCTCAGTACTTTGATATCCACCTCTTCAAATTGCTGTTAGACTTGTATGTCTAATTCATTTAGCTTATTTGGAGACCCTCAGGCTCTAATAATTATATTAATGATTTGGGAACAAAAACTTTCCCACAGACATTCATTGTCTATTTAGTGCTACCAGAAATAACGTTTACTCTCTTTGGTCAAGTCAACTTGATAAAAACATTACAAAGATGCCATTTGATGAATAAGAAGATGGGTTAATTTTGTTTTGGATTTTGTTTATTTTTAATAGCCCTGCCACTGGAATTAAAAATCATGCTAGAGGTGACTCTTGTATTTTCACTAAGTGAGGGTCCAAGACAAACCTATAAGCTTTCTTGTTCTTCTGGGAGAATGGGGAAGCTTTTGAAATCCCACCTGGTTAAAAAATGATCTTTGAGGAGTTAACTGAGTGTCACCACTATCTCACCTATGGTTGCACTATTTAACATTATGTACTCCAAGATTTATTTTAAACCTTTCTTCACTTTTGTTATGGGGAAGCAATTTAGGATTCTGCTTACTGCAGAACAATATTTAGATTTCTCAAAAAAAACCACAACTTAAAAGAATTCGGTGACAGGTTCACCCTATTATTTACTGCATGGAGGAAATATGCAAAGCTGAATGCTGCTTACCTTCTCTCCAGGAGCCTGATACCCATTCATGGAGCAAACCTTCAGGCATCTTCCCTCCCTGATAACCGTTCACAGTGCAGACTTTCAGGATCCTTCTCTCCATGATAACCAATCGCTCTGGAGTCAAACAGTCTTGCTCTGAATGCAAACATTCAAGGAAGGCCTGCACCTGTTGGCGAAAGCAACATTTCAGGCATTCCCTCCCTGAAAATCGTCCGCTCCAGAGCCTATATTTTAGAACTTCGGAGGCAAACTTTCAGGCAAGGCCTGATAACCATTCCAGGGGCAAACTTTCAGGAAACAAAACTCTCAGAAAAAAAAAAATCAATGGAGTAGAATAGCAGGAGAGCTAGCTCAAGCTGGGTATCTGCACAGCAGTCCAACCTGAGTACAGAAAACCATATACTCTTGTATCTTTACAGACCATTCACACCACAATTAAGTCCAACAACAATATTTCACCTTGGGGTCTTCTCGCTTCTCATTGGATCTTTTTCACCGATCTCATATGTGCCTTTGTTTTGTTTAGCTGTAGACATTGTTTATGGTCCGTAGCCTGGCAGGTGCTTTTTTTTTGTCTGAATAAATCCTTTTCTTCTTAGCGAACTGCAAAACGGGCCCTGTTTTGCAGGTGTCTGCAGTGTTTCCCTGTTAGCCTTGTAGTCATTATTTTTTCCCCAGTCAGTTTCATTCTTTCCAGCAAAGTGCAAACTAGACCTTATCTTGCAAGTGTTCAGTGCAGTTTGTAGTTGCTTTTGGTAAATATGAGCAGAACTGTACAGCTTAAGACTTCAGCAAATCCAACTTGCTAAGTAACATGAAACAGAGAGTGTATTAAAAATCATACAACCTTATACTTCTAAATGATTCATTATATTTAGAGTGCATTTACTTAAGCTAAATCATTAATATTAAATTGGGCTCATCCACTGACCTGTAAGTAATAAAACCATTGTCATATAGCCCACTAATTTAGCAGAGAGAGCTCACAATAGGCTCAACCAGGCTGTCATATTTATAGAATAAAGTGGTTGACTTGTAGTCAAATTTCATACAGTAGGAAAAGTATGCACGAGACTCCCTGCATCCACAACTTACCAGTGTTCAGTTGCCATTCTTCTTCCTTGTGGGTTTCCTAAAAGGAGTTCTTGGCCTGGCTATGGCTCAGGCCTTTACCTTCTCTGGAGCCTAGATCAAACTGCTTCTTTGGCTGGGGGCGAGGGCCGGTGGGGTGAGTGCATCTGCCACAACTTTTCACATTTGTATTCAGTGAGGGGCTGGGAAAAATTGAGAATGGAATTAACTCCATTCTGAGGCTGATAGAAATCTAAGTATCTCCTTTTATATCTCTTTCCGACTGTAAGTGCCTCTCTATTCACTTAATAAACTCTTTAAACTCTGCAGATGCTTTGGGACTGTCAGATAAAGAGAGAAGACAACGGAGAGCAAAGAGGTGGCTGTATCCTGTTGCACATGTTGGAAATGCCAACTTTTCTGCAGAACATGGAAATATAGGAAGTGATTGGGTTGTCCCATCTCAGCAATCCCTTATGACCTTATCAAAATTTTACAGTTAAATTTGTAGAAAAGCTGTCAAAAGGTAAATACCAAAAAATACTGGTTTAGTCAAACCACCACAAAGATTCAGAAAAGTTTTGGAAATGTTACAGCGATCCATTACTCAAAGTATAAGTAGATGTCTTGTGCCTTATTCTCTTTCATGATTCTAAGATGTACCACGGTGCAGTGTAGACTGGGAGTCCCACGTGGCTCTGTCAGGAGAGAACTTGGCATTTTTTGGCCTCTAAAGAGAGTTATGACATTAATTATCTGAATGAATGCCCCTGTGAGGCATAGGCAGACTGTTTCTTAACACAGTTAAGTCATATAGTTTAGGACTGTACTTTTGGAGATCTGGTTTGGTTTTGTTTTGTTTTTCTGAAAAGCTGAAGATCTGCAGAAAGCCCCAAAATAATATTTTTCCTGCTCTAGAAGGAGCAGCATAATCTTTCATCAAAAGCAAGAGTACCTGCTGTCTCATTAGGAGTTCGATATCTCTAGAAGCTATGCAAATGTATTCATCATCTACATATCCCCGAACAACAGAGAACTTCTAGTATAAAACCAGACCTTGCAGCTGCTTGCTTTTGAGAGTCTGAAACAAAAGTCTGGGTACCAAAATTTACATCTGATTTGCACAAATCAGCATTACATCTGTCTCAGACCTTTGCTAGTTGTCAGAAGTGTAACTTACTTGAGGCTTGACAGGGTGAGACTTGAATTAGCTGAACTTCTGAATGTTCTTGATGTTTCCATTGCTATTTGCCACTCCTGCAAAGCTCTGATATTTCCTGAGGAATGTCAAAATCCAGTGGACCTTAGGCAGGGGAGACAGTCAGGAATTCACATATGACAGTTTTGTCAGCATGTAGTTTTAAAGTTCTAAAGAAAAATTATAACCAAACAGGTTCTGACAAAAGAGAATAGAAAACATTAGAAGTAATTAACATACTTTATTTTTTTTAAACAAAATAGTTTTTAGGAAAAGAAAGGTGTGGAAAATTCTCAACAACAGAATGAATAAATACAACAAGAATAAGAAAATTGAGGCTGCTTTGGAATAGAAGAAAATTAAGAGGCCAAAGGAAAGAGAAACATACAAACACCAAGGGAAAAGAATAAAGAAAGAAAATCTACAGCACATTTTGAATTACTTACATTAGTAACAAGTATTTCCCATGTAGTCTGCAAGTTATATGACTGAGAAACTTCAATCTTGACAGCTGATCTCTGAATTGGCATATCGAGTTTTATGAAACAATCAAGCAACAGTCCTAAGTCAAAGGCATTAGCATGAATAATAACCATATAAAACCTGTTAATATATTAATTATTATAGTGCCTCAGACTGTGAAAATTCATATAGAATTAATTATCACCATGGTAATGAGTGGTATAATGGTAAATACAGCCTAAGTTCACTTTTTTCAGTGCATTTAAGAAGTTAGGTATTCATTATGGTGCTAAAATTATAAGTGAATAAACTTCATTTTCCCACAGTTGTTCTTCTCCACACTATTAATGTTAGTGATTGTACTACACTGTGGATGCAAATAATTACAAGTTGTTCATTAACAGATATTAGCTGTGTCTCTCTTCCATTTTGTGTTAAGGTGTCTGAGAGCAGTGCCACTATAGTCTATAATTTCTGTAACACGGGAAGAATTTGGTTTTCTTTACCTAAATATTTGGGAAAAACACAAGGAGCGAAATCTTCACAGTTTCTTGGCCTCCTTTAGTCTTTGATGCTTACAAACATCCACCAGACCTGGGAAAAACAGCAGCTTGAATCTAGAAACGCCTTCTTTTCAATAGTCATGGGCCTGCTGCTTTAATTAATGTTTTCAGTGCCCAGGAGCCAGTTTACAAAACAGCTTCAGCAGATTACAATCAGTAGATGCTCAGTAATGATAAGGTAAAGCATGGTGGCATCTGAATTTCATGGCAACCCAAAGATAAATCTGGTTTTATACTTGTGCATGAAGTTTGTACCATGCTTGCTGTTTAGCAAGACTGTGTGGCAGGCCAGACCAAGGATAATGTGCCTCCATTATGGGAGGTAAAGGTTATAACTGCTAGAGTTGGGAGAGATACAAAGGTGAGAGCCCCATGGTGACTGGGCACCTGGTGTGTCATAAAGGAAGGGGTATACTGCAAAAAAATTTGTCTCTTGAAAACCTCTTCATCTGGGATAGGGCTAGGGGGCCTGGGCTCAGGCTCTGTCCACATCCAGGGTAAGTGCTGGGACCAGGCAGCCCATCCTCAGCACCACTGAAAGCACAGCTATCCTTGAGCCCAATTCTCAGGCCTTGCCCAAGTTCCCTGATCCATCTATTTTCCCATTATTTTCTCAACTTATTTAGTTCCCACATTTTTTGCATTGTTTCATATCCACTCTTTTGTATGTGTATACTAGAGATGTTTTGGTGATTGTGCATCAAAGTAAATGAATGAACGAACATGTTGCACAAGTTTCTCCTCAGACAGGACATTTAAAGCCTGTCAGCTGCTTTCTATCATCACAAACTTTTATTTTATTTTATTTTATTTTATTTTATTTTATTTTATTTTATTTTATTTTATTTTATTTTATTTCATTTTATTTCATTTTATTTTATTTTATTTTTACTATATATTTTATAAACTCTTATACTTCCATATTGGCTTACATATCAGTATCCAGGTCTGGGAAGACTTTTGCTGAACTTTTTATGAATAACACTAACTCAGCTATTATATCTACCTTTACATGTAATCACGATTTGCTTCTTGTTAGAAGGAAGACTCCAACACCGTGTATTTCACTGTTTAACTTTGTCTCACATTTGAGACATTCTGATAGTCTTTAAAATAGCAATACCGTGTGTGATGACTTTTCCTTCTTCCCAGGGTGAGTTATTACAACTAAAGTTTTCAGTCATAACCAGCATATTATAGGGTATATTTTACTTTAATTTTGTTATGGTCCTTCAAATGATTATATAACTGGATATCTGTTACTGTCAACAGGTCATTTGCTTTCATAGATTTGAGCATTTGACATATAAAAATGTACAACACATTTTGTTTGTTTTTCTTATTGTCTGACATTCCCCATGCAGCTTGAATATGCTTACCTGGATGGTGATGTTTAAACCTCTCCTTGACAGCAACTGAAGTACTATATATAGGATTTGCAAGGACTTCATTAGTAATATTTCACAGGTGCTGTAAGTATAAGGAGAAGTGAAATCTAGAAATGCAAGTGGCCACTGAGGACAAGTTATTTTGTTTAAATGACCTGATCTTATATGAACTTCAAGTAGCAGGAGGAAAATCCTGTGCATTATATAGGATAGCTTCATTCAACTGAGCTGGTAACCATGAAAGAAATAAATCAACAGTAACATTTAATTATTCTCAACTGAAGCCTCTTTTGTTTCTCAAATTTAAGAAGTTTGGTATGCCTTCACCTTCAAAGAAGAAGAGAAAAGTAGAGCAAGAAGCACTGAAGCTGACATTGTTTTTGTCAGCTGGACAGCATCATCATCTGCTCCATGTCTTGCTGAAACCACCTTCAGCCCAGCTACAGTCAGTTTAATGGTTTAGGAGCAGGTTGTAGCATTATGTGAAAAAGAATACACAACAGTTTCCTCCAGGCTCTTTGCAAGTTATGAGAAGTAAACACATGGTTGATTGCCTAAAATCAGGGATGGTGTTGCCTTGATATTAATGAAGTATTAATGAAATAATAGAGTCACAGAACAGTTTAGGTTGGAAGGGACCTTCAAAGGTCATCTACTCCAACCCCCCTGCAATGAACAGGGACATCTTCAACTAGAGGAAGGTTGCTCAGAACCCCATCCAGCCTGGCCTTGAATGTTTCCAGGGATGGGACATCTACCACCTCTCTGGACAACCTGTTGCAGTGTTTTACCACCCTCAGTGAAGCGAGATGGGAATTCCGCAACCAAGTTGAATATGAACAGGATTTCATTCAGAACATGTATTTCTACAGCATACATGGCTATAAACATGGTTAAACACAGATTTGGGACACATTTCTTGTCATCTACCTTTTCTCAATGTCCATTTCATAGTCACTTTTATTTGCCAGGGTTTAGGTAAACATTATATTTGCAAGAAGAAACAAAACCTTTCTTCTTTTTAAAATAATCATTATCTGCAAAAATAAAGAAATATTTTTAGTTAATTAAGATAAACCCAAGCTCAATATACTACTAAGCAATCTGAAATCAAATCTGCCATTTACAGTGCTGATCCATAGTACAAATAAATCAGATTTAGGAAACTGCTCCCAACTCTTCCTTGAGAGGGATCCCTCAAGGGATCATCCTTGGGCAGACCCAGATACAATGTGCCTGAAGCAGCTCTAAACCACTATCACATGTAACCAGCAGCCTATTAAAGTAAATAACAACCATTTACAGGTTGCAAACAAAGCAGAGACACCTGAAGTACACAGCAATTAAAAATGAGGGTCACGAATGAAAACAAAGAACTCCTGACTCACCTGAAAAATAACACTCAGATGTCCCAAATTTATTTACTATTGCAATAAAATTTTGGTGCACACATTATAGGGTCCCAGATGAGTTGTTGGAAACCCAAATACTTTAACTCCAAGTTTCATGGGCAATTTTTTTTCTTTTTTTGTTTTGCTTTTTCGCTTTTTATTTCTACCTAAAGCTTGCTTTCTACTTGTGTTTCACATCAAAAGCAAGAAAATTTAGAAAAAATGGTAATGTAATGGTCTTGTAATCTGTATCAAAAGATTAAATATTTCAATAAAATATAGGAATTTAAGAAAACTTGACTTAGTTCATATAAGACAAAATTATACTGACATGTGCTTTCATGAGTCTTATGATCCTGGCATCAGCTAAATGAGCAGTTCATATCTGCCAAGAAATGGATTTGCAGCTTCACCTCTCTGTACAGATATTTTTTCTATTTAATTTGAAGTATATGTATGAAAACATACATACGTAAGTTTTTCTTATATCATATTAGTACATGATACTTTTCTGAAGGCTTCAGAGCAGACTCCATAGTTTTCAAAAGTCCAAATACTCATCCAAATTATCTATTCCTAGCACTGCAAACGTATGGTAATTTGAAATTACATTAGGGCCAAGTATAGGTACGCTACATTTTGGCACAAGATTTTAAGGCTTGATGCAGATGGCTCTAATCAAGCCTAGTGCTTTTCTGACTGTTTTCACTTACAATTTCCAATCACTGAGGAATACAACATTGCAGAGAAAAAGGAACTAAACACAATTCGTTATAAACTCAAAGAAGGCTTTGGTTCAGACAGGAATAAAAAAATTACTCATGTGGGTTCTGATAGCGGAGGCATTGAACATTTGTTTCCTTGCAGTACAGTATCAGTGTGTGGAAGACACTGAGAATGACTGCTAAGGAGCCTAATAGCTGAAATAGCTGTTAAAGAACAGTGATATTGCTAACGACTCAGGATTTTACAGTCTAGATATTAAGTTAAAACAGGATCAGGTGCAGAGATGAACTACAAGAAAGGTTTGAGGAACAGAGACTATTCTGTAAGAGTAGCCCAAGAGAGCCAGGTTTGGGCAGCTGAGCACATCACTGGCAGAGGGAATAAGTCAGCTCTCCAATGATGCATGAGGAAGCAAAACAATAGAAAAGAAAAAAAAAAATCTGCGGAACCACCATACAATGTTGGCATGAAACCAAAAATCTGTAAAGCACCCATGTGTGCAGCAAGACTGGAAATCAGAGATTGTTCATTACCCAACCAGTAGAGCTAGAAATCAAACTTTAGTCTTTATTGTTCTTATTTAAATGGCACAGTGTGGGCAATTAAGCCCTCTGTCCAGATTTACATTGCAGTTCCCAGCAGAAAACAGGACTACAAAGAAAATAGTTGTTTTGCTGTACAATACCATCATTAAGTCATTGCAATCCTGAAAGACTCAATGAAGAACCACAGTCCACTGCATGTAATGATTCAGGCTATTTTAGTCCAGCACTATACCGAAGCTACAGGCACAGAAACATGGTGAGCAGCTATAAGATGATTACAGTACAAGGTGAGGCCACTGTCAATAAACCACTTGAGGAAGAAAACATTGTCTTTAGTATCATTCTAAAAATTACCTCACACTTAGAAAAAGTTGGACTGGATATATTGTACACATCATACTGGCCTACCGCCTAGACTACTGAAGCACTAAGAAAGATGTCTTTATTTTTAACATTGTGAGTCTCAACAATAAATCTGCAGGATATTTTTTAATTAAAAGTAATATGTTTCAGATAGATATTTGGAAAACATTTAAGGCTTTCATTATGTATGTACAAGAAGCTGGTTTTTTGTCAACAACAAAAAGTCAAGCAGCTTACAGTGACGCAGTATGACAACAACACAGAGCTGTACAAAACATTTTACTGCATGGAAATTATAACACTTCATCACAAAAAAATAATGAGACTACTTACAGGAAAAAGACCCAAAACCTAAATTGATGGGGCAGCACAAAGGGAAGAATAAAAAGCTGCAGAGGGAGCTCATGGTGTGAAAAATGAAGTTGTATTTTCTGAAGAACGAGTGCATGTGTGTTTGTGTGTGTGTACGTGCACCCATTTCTGAGTGAGAGAATTTATTAATGGTCAATCTCTGTCTTGCATAACAAACTAAATATATTTTATGTCATTAAGAATTTCTGGACCTAATGCCCTTAGTAAAGGGAAAAATGCTATGCGGGATGTCCTTTCTCTTTAAAAAATATATATATCTTTTCCCCACGATGGACGGAAATCTAACATTAAGAAGTTAATTATATATTTTATCAGAATACATTGTTGACTTTTTTTTTTTAGAAATGAAACATTCCTTGTTATTTCTGTTAATCTCTCTCCTCAATAGATTCACCTTTTTCTCAGCTACTTGGCATGCAAGATTTTGGGGATAAGAACTTGAATTTCTCTATTAGACTGCTGCCAAACTCAGAAAGACTCTGGGCTCTGAAAATGTTACATCTGCACAAAACATGCGATAAACACTAAGGTCTTTCTACATTTTAGGTAATTCTTAACTCTATCAGGACCTCTTCTTTAATATAAAACATATTCTCATGAGTGTTATTTTCTTTCCAGCATCTCAGATCAACCATGAACTATTTTAACTTAATTCTTCACATTTTTTCCACAAATGATAGCCTCACCAAACAGCATCAGCATCTTACATGGAAGACAGTAGCCTACATGTTTGGTAAAAGCAAGAATTGCTCTTCAGCTCATTAGAATAATTAAGGTTGGTACTACACCAGAATTAATCTGATCAGAATTTATCCTGACATACTTAGTTGTCAAGGGTATTGTACGTTTGGGGACAGGCTATTACAATGCAAAAACAACACAGCGACTACCATTTGGTTTTCCTGGCGTTTTACCAGTTGTTAGCATCAATTTTCATGCAGCAGAGGCCAGTTGAAATTGCTGATGCAAAAAGTGATAATTTTCTTGATGTGAGATGAATAGAACATTTTAAATTTAGTACTAAAGTAGAGAATAATTTAGTCTCTGTTATAGAAGTGCTAAAAAAACCAAAACAAACCAAAACACAAAAAACCCCAACAACAGTTAATGCAGAATTAATTTGTCAGAGCTGTAACTGTCTATGAATCATGGAAAGGGAATATAATCAATTAATATCAATTAATATCATATGTCACGAATATCTAAAGCACTAGATAAAATAACATTGCTGCAAAAGCCTGTGGCAAACTTCCAAAATAATTCTCTTCCCTTCTGGTGTCTTTGCCTGGGTATGTTTTGCAGTTTTCTTCTTAATTTAGTAGTGCTTATCCTGAATTTGGATATCACATTTCAAACATACTTGTTGCCTGAGTTATTTGTTGGTTTATCTCTAAGTTTGTCTATCCAAAACCAAAGTAATCAGGACCAAATGATATTTTTATGACCCCATCTCATCTAACCGTCATATCAGCTTGCCCTGGCACCAGAGCTCTACTTTACACGTATTTAATTTCTCACTTTAAACCATTCATGTTTAACCCTACACAGTGTGTCCTTCTAATTTAATTTTGTTGCTAATGCATGAGAAGAGATCATTTAAGTTATTTCCTACTCTGGTATTTCTGGCCCTTTGCCATCAATGACAACTTACGCGGTGACAGCAAGGTCCCCACCAAACACAACAGAAGTCAGCACATGTTCTGCTCTGTTGGCATCTTCTGATTGCAGGCGCTCTGCAAATCTCAGCCATGCTGTAGGACTTGCCTTTTCACTGCCAAGAACCTGCTCTTCTCTCTCTAACCCTCTCAAGACTGGAAGCTTCTTCTCAATAATATGTCTTCCTTCATGAAATATCACCAGCCTTCTCCAAACTACAGTGTAAGCTTAGGGGTGCAGTGATTATAAAGTTTACTGTTTTTTGAATCCTACATATGCTAAATTATCCATACTAATCTACATGCAGTTTACAGAACTGTACATAAACAAAATGCACACAGAGCATGAATGCAAACATTTCTAAATAAGAAGTCTGCAATTATTTTCTAGCTCTTCTGTGGCAAGTAGGTGTATTTGTCTTCATTTTGTGAGGCTCCTGGATTGTTTTCAAACTTGATTTGTTAGCTGATTTAGTTTTTCTACTTATGTAACAGTTTTCTCTCCTGGCTTGCATTCCTGTTGGCCAGGCACCAAGCTGATAATTTAACCCTTTTAATCCTTTGTTTCAGTCATGCCTTTTATTTTGAGGAGTGAGGAATGTGCAGTTTTAACATCAAATGCATATTTTAAAAATTAATTTATAGGCAGAAGGATCAATGTAGTAGTCACATCATCTGGTATGTTTTTGCAAGATCCAGCTGTGATTTTCCACATTGGAACTCACCCTGTCAAAGAAACCCCTGGATTACAAAATTTCAGGCTATAAACCAGGCAAAGCAGTCTGACATGAGATGACAATATATACTTTTCAATATTTATCATTAGCAAGTCCAGCTGCTTCTGAAGGTACATGATAGAATCATCCAGTAGACTTCCTTCCCCAAACTCTCACTGCTCAAAAAAATGGTAAAAGGAAAGTATATGACAGAGTCTTTCAGGCTGCTATGTAATGACGGGGATAGGTTGCTCCAGTGATCTGCTATTTAAAACTAAATTCTCCAGCTACTTTTCACCAGTCAGATAAATTCTCTGTACCTTAGTTTCCCCATCAGGAATAACAGTACATACTTCTCTCAGTGGGGAACTGTGCACCTTAATTAATCAACAATTGTAGATTGCTATATAGAGCGGAGCAAACAATCTGGAGTGAACAGTTTATTCAATGAATTTAGCCCACTTGCAGAAAATCCTTGAGCAGATGGTGTTGTTGTAAACTACAGAGCAAAAGAGTAAAAATCATCCTAGTCTGAACATTTCTGTTCTGTTTTATTTCCCTTGCAAAATCTTCAGCCCCAGGGACATATTTCTCAAGGATGAGGAATCCTTTCTGTACAGCAGTGTAAGAACTCCTTTCAAAAAGCCAGCGCTCATGGGACCACTGGATCTCACTCTACATGATTCCAAATGAGGTATATGGAGGGGCCTTCCGTATGCAGTTTGACTGACTGAAGACAACCAGTGAACAGTCCACATGTCAGGGAAGATTTTACTGTATGCAGAAAGCCTTTTAAACCATCTTGTCTTGGCAGAATTCTTCTGATAATGGGATAGCCTTTCTTTGACATTAGGATCCAAAATATTTTCAAGGATAACAGAAAAATAGCCAATCTATAATGCTTTTTACTTTGAAATATTAACTAATTCTGTCTATCATGCATTTTAACAGTGATGTACCACATAAATTCACTGCTTGCTGTTCAAGAGAAAAGTTATGTTATGTTATCATAGAATTTAACTTACTTCAAAGCAATGTGCCTCATTTACTTTGCTTTATTTTTTCATTTGTACTCCCCTGAAGAGTAACTTAAGGTTTACATGGATTTTCAGAAATATATTCTCTGAAATACAGTGTTGTGCTAGTCATTGCATAGCAGCCAACACATCAAAGTCATGACTGTATGCTAGGTTATATGGTTTATATATTGAACTGCAATTAATAGCCTTGTAAGGACCCAAACACATAGTATTTGACAGCTAATGGTTAGTGTGATGATGTGGACTGTTCCAAAGAAGCATTCAACCTCTGTTCTGACACAGAAAGTAGAGAAGATGTTAGCTTACCACTGGATGATATAAAGGATTTTGCCGCTGAGTTAGATCTTAGATGGGCTTTAATTTCTTAAATCTGAAACTGGATTAACTTCCACTACCTTATTCTGTATACAGTGAACCATCTAGCCCTAGAAGTACCTCAAAGCCACAGAAGTGTTTGTCTTTGAAACAGGAAGCCTGGGCAGCCACTTTGGGTCCTGGTTTTCCTTCAGCAGCAAGGAACTCTTAAGTGTCTGATTCCAAATATTTTGTTAACCTAAGTCCTGAGCCTCTTTGTGTGTCAGCTCCTGATAGTAAATGTAGACATTTCCTTTACTTTTTAGGCTTGACCTGAAGTTACACTGGAGATTATGACATGCCCAGTGCCTATGGCAATACACGTTATATTGAGATATACTTGATTTAAAAGCGAATATTCTTAATCAAGTGACAAAGTAAACATGCTTATTTGAGTTGTAGATGAATGTATGAATTTTACTTCATTAACAGCAGAAAGTGTAATTCTTGAACTCAGCAGTGTCATTACTTGGGAAAGCAAATTCTGGGAGTGGCCAGGAATAGAGTTTTCTGCTGTCATTGCATACTTGAAGTAAAGCCAGTAATCACCTGCCTTGGGTTGTTAAACTCAGCATGAAAAGGTGGAAAAAAACTTCCCGGGGAAATTAGCCCATGTTAAGTCCAAACTTTTCTTTCTCAGGCTCTAAAATATGTCTGAATTTGTCCCTTAAAACTCCTGGTGAAGTACATTTGATTAATCTAAGTAAAGCAAAATGAAACCATTTTCTTTATTGATTTTGTAATTATTCGGTTTAACAGCATTGTCTCTACAAAGAAGACAACACAACACATTAGGGCATCTTTGGTTTTCTGTGTATTCATTTCATATTAGACAAAGTAAAAGTTAACTTCTCATAACCAGAGTCAACTACCCTCAAGAAAGAAAATGTCATTCGTATTAGTATTCCTTATACCACAGAGTTGTCTTAGAAAGCCCTGAGAGCTTCATATCAAGCTATTGAAATGATGTTAATGTATTTTGCGACTGTTCATAGTTATGTGAGTTTTGTTGAGTTAAATTGTTGGATTAAAAAGTTATTTGAAAAATTAATTATGAACTTCCATGTGAAACTCCTTGTAGGCTTTGAAAGTAAAAATACATGAGCAGCTTTTAGAAAAGCTTTTATATGTGCACCTGTGATTTTCCCTTTCACACTGCTGGCAGTGGTGGCAAATATACTGAACACAAAGGCGGAAGCTGATTTTAAAGGAAACCCTGCGTAATATCCATTTTTTAGTTCCTGTCCTTGAGAAACAGAGAAAACAATAATTCATCAGGCCTTCCAGCATGACCCATAATAGATAAAGCTTGGCTTTCCTGAAGTAAAAGTCACGACATTATCCTGAAGCTGACAACAGTCACCAATGACATTCTTCACCAAAGTGCACTTTATTTTTTTTAATTCTCCCTGAGCCTCTCTTTTATCCCTGTTTTTCACCATAGAGTTTGACAAGATAGAACTTTCATATTTATTCAGTCTTAGACCATTTTATTTGTATTTTACTCAGGAAAAAAAAAAAAAAAGTAGTTCTGTAACACAATGGGGCAACAGCTGAAAAAAAAAGGTAGTGGAGGCATGTATCTGCTAATGAAATGGACATTTTAAAATTATTAAATATACAAATACCAAACAGGCAATGACTCTTCATACATCTTAATTAAGATAATTATATCCCAGATTCCGGATATTTTTGGTGTTGGTTTTTTTTTGTGTGTTTTTTTTTTTGTGAGTGTGTGTGTGTTTTTTTTTTTTTTTTTTTTAAATACTTGAGGCCAGACATTGGTAACATTGGAATAACATTAAAACTTTGCTTAAATCAGTGATTTAGTCATATTTACATAACTATATTCAAGTGTAGAAACCCAACTGTCGTTCTTTGACAGCATATGTCATGTTAGGTAAGATGGACAGCTATAGAAAATGTGTGCCATGTTAGACATATAACTGAGGAAAGTCTTAAATTTATGATTTTTCTAAAAACTATTTTGGGTTGATTCTCTTTCAAAATGAGCCTAAGCTTATTAAGGGAACACCTACTTCTAATTTAGTCATAATTTAAGGTTTGGAGAAAAGGAAATACGATGAAGATGATGAAGACAGTGTGAGCCAACATGACCCGGAGTTATATGTCAAAAAACAATTTATCCAAACCACCTTTTAGTGCCCATCCAGTTTAGAAAACATAAGAGCTAGTGCATCTACATGACTGATTGTGGTGTGGTTTTGCCATAGCAGAACTAGCTTTAGTGATGGAAGAAGTCTAGTTGAGTTCTCTAGTCTACCACAGCATCACTGACAGCTCTTCATGGATCATGTGGTACTATGCATTGACTTTCAGAGGCCACCTCTGGTCTACATGACAGATTAATTTCCTTAATGAACTTGTCTTCTGCTTGTTGTATAGAGTATGTCTACAGTGTAGAGAAGTATCATTTCTTGTACTTGAGTTAAAAGTGATTGTAAGCACTGGATAGTTCTGGAATATAAGTATTTCCTCAGGGATTTTCTCACAACTGCTTCGCATAGACCAAAGCTTGGAAGCATACTTTCTTCCATTATTACCTTGTTCTCCTTCTCTGTCTGTAGACAGTTTTTGTTTGCCTGTTGACCTGTGCATTGACCGTATGATAGACTGCACAGTCTCAGAAAAGCCTTTGTCTTGCTCATTCATATAAAGTCCTTGCAACCGAGCACTGTTCTGGAGCCCAGCAGTCCTTGGAAGCTTCTGCAACACATGTAATAAAGCTACTTTGATTTTCTTCAGAAAGATATTGAAAGTTAACATGGATGAAAAAGTGCATAGGAATTGCATAAATATCCACATTCTCAGAATTAGACTTTAGTATAGTTGATTTTTATTAATAAGGTACATACAAGACACCTTAGCCACTGTAATTTTCTGTTAACACAGCTGGAATGTGCTGGGTCTAATTTTGTCACCAGTTTTTTTTTCTAAGAAGTTTTCAATAATTTATACTATACACAAAAACTAATAACTCTCCATGCAAATATACCCTGTTTAATGTCTTTAAACTTAGCACTAAACTGACAGTTATGTGTCTAAACAACGTTGTTTCTTCTGGAGGATTTTCAGAAGAGCAGTCCAAGAGGTCTGTGGTGTATATATCTGAGACACAACAAGCAAGTAGTAAATAACAGATTAAAATCTCTGTTGTCCTCACAACCTACAAATTACAGGCAAAAGCCTAATAAAGAAGATTAATGCAGTGCAGTGCATATTGCACTGTGACCCTAACTTTCCTGGTAGGGCTGAGTAGTTTTACTAGTATAATACATCCCAAGTTAGGCGATATTGTGTTCACAAGATACGTTATGTATTTTGTTTTCCTTTTGGATGTTCTTCTACCAGTTTATGTTCCTGTTTGGAGAACCTCCTGAATGACAAAATAAAGCAAGTTGCACTGCTTTGAAGGGCCAGCTTATACACCCTTGCTGTTCTATGCTTCTCTGGAGACGAAAAGCAGCCTTTAGGCTGGCATTGTGCAATCAGTCTGGTGTAGTGGAATCATGCAAAAATATATATAAACTGCATCTAAATGAAAGTTCATATAGGTATATTACATCATCACGTAACCTAGAGCTTCATATGGATTAAATATCCAGAGATCCATTGATTTCAGTTTCCTGTGCTAATTTACTCTCGTTAAAGCTGTAATTCTAAAAGTCTG
The DNA here is from genome assembly GCF_964273445.1 of Streptopelia decaocto. Classification (NCBI taxonomy): domain Eukaryota; kingdom Metazoa; phylum Chordata; class Aves; order Columbiformes; family Columbidae; genus Streptopelia; species Streptopelia decaocto. Next base: position 14,781,607 of record NC_138656.1, on the reverse strand, counting down.
AGCTTTCAACCAGACATATGACTGACAGTGCATTATCTTCAACGAAGTTACACTTATTTTATACCAGCTGAACTATAAAAACTGGAACCTGAGATATCATAGAGATATTGCCTTCTTCACTGAGCTTCAAATCAAAATGTAACTAATCTTATCCTCCCTGTAAACTTTTATTACAGATTTTCTTTTCTGGTTTCTAGGAGTCTGGCTCTCTAATAGCTTCTAAACCCTTCTTCCAAAAGCAGCAGCATCTGCTTGCCTTTGTTGCCAGAGTCTCTTCCCCAGATTTCATTAAAATCAGTTGCACAATTTCCTTTAGGCATTCTCAGCTCCATTGTGACGTATTTAATGGATTGCAGATAATTCTATATGCTTTCTAACACCTAAAATTGTGTTCCTCACTATACCTTCCTGTCTGTCCACTGAGAAATCCTGTGGCACTTCTGTCTAAAGATTCTTATGTATTATATACTCTTGAAAAACTAGGACTTTATATTCATACAGCCTTTGTGGTATCACAGATAAATGAAAATATGTGAAATCACAACTGGAATAAAGCAAGCATAAATTATAAAAGCATTAGCACAATCTGCAGCACTTATCCAAATGGCACCCAAAAAAACGCCTGTGCAGAAATTAGATTCGGTCACAGCGCAGGAAAGTCAGCCAGTAAGAACAATTTACTATGGTCAAGACACCAGAGAGCACACTATACTCAGAGTATAGTTAATCAAGAGAAGAAAAAGAAGTACAGGAAATATTTCTGGAAAAAAAGCAAGTCTCTCTGGTGTTCTTGATATACTTGGAAACACAAAATAATTTACATAATGTTAACATAAGTAACCAAATTTTATTATTATTTCTGTTCCAGGTTTTCCTTCATTTGGAAGTTTACTTATATCAATAAGACACTGTGGAGCTTTTTAAAAAAAAAGTTACTATTTTTTTGTATCAAAAATGATACTATAGTAGGTCACATCTTCCCGAACTCAGGCCGTTTTCTGCAGAAATTCTAATGCCTAGATTCCAAGTGGCTATGAATCCGTTGGAATGGTTTCTTCTTGTGAATGGAAAACAATTTCAAATACAAATGCAGCTATTTTTAAATGTCAATGTGTACTTAAACTATGCTAGATTTGGGACTATGAATATAGAGGGACTTATCTGACACACATTTGTATGTGCAAGAATTGGAAATAGAGTTTAGCAAATGAACTTGGTAACTGAACTTTGCAAAATATTTGCCTGCAGCATAGAGGTCATCTTTTGCTTTCATTTTGATTTTTACCTTTTCATATAATATGGAATATTCTTCTTTCAAGTGAGAATTATTAAGGTTCTATAAAGCATCAGTCTGGGGGTTTCTTCTTCATGCCTCTAACATTTCATAGATAGAAAAATAAGAACAAAGAAGGCACATTTTGCAAAGTTTGTTCTATGATGAAATTGTATATCATATGACAAGACATTTAGTACTTCTATGTTGAATGTAGTTTTTTCTGGATTAATATAATTTTATGAATAATTAATTTTTTTTAATTAAAAATAATCTGGGTAGAAACATTTTGCACAGTGTTCTTGGAAGACATAGCTCTGATGTCATATATTTGGAGGTGTTAATAGTTAAAATATTTATTCTGAAAACCTGAGTGATTAAAAAGTTATGAATTGGGTCTAAAAAATAAACTTGCGAAGACCCTTCTCGACAAAATGCTCTTAGTAATTTTTAATTGCCGAAGAAATTTCCTTTTTTCCTTACTCAGATATTCATAAACATTTAGCGTGAAGACAAATAAAGGTGCACTGGAGATGGGAAATAGCAGCCAGCCAGCAATTTTTTCATAATGAATTTTGGAAACGAGCATAAAAACCTATAGCTGTAATTGTGATCCATGAATAGTTATTGAGGGAAACTATGTACCCTGAAAGTTTCTTAGAGCTTAAGCATGAATTGCGCAAGAAACAAGCTAACAGAAGACCTGTAAGGCATGAATAGTATTGGTAGTGGAAAAAATGTTTATCAGCAATCTATGATATTTACCTTGTCCTGATATTGAAGGGGAAAAGAGCTATTGTTCAAACAATGCCCAGAAATTTTGTTCCAATTGCAGTTCTGCTCAGTTTGAAAAACAACATTTCCTAGTCTTCAGTGCGGCAACAGCTCAGCTTCTAAAGATAGGTAATCAGGCTCAGTTTCAGTAACATAAAATGCTGAATTTCTATCTTTGATTAAAATGAGAGAATAGAATATATCCTGACAGATTTCAGTGTGCTTATCAGCAAAAGACAAAAGCATATCTATACCGCTAACAGGCAACTGGCATGAGGATGGTTGATTTAATGCTCTCAAGGAATTTCCACTAGCATTATTTTTTCTATAAGCGAGTTTTGTGTTTAAAGAGACATCAGAGAAATAACAGGTCATTCCTGATGGAAAGTAAGACTTTGCCTTCTGTCTCAACAGGGCTACTTGAGGAGGATGCCAGCTTGCCCTCTTCCATAATTTTGAAGAGGAGAAAGTCCATTACAGTCTAACGGACTGCCTAAAACAAGCATGTTTACACTTTTCTTAGATGTCTCTGACCTACATGAGAAGATTAACACAGTGCAAATACATTCTTTCTTCATAAATATTGTCTTTCAAGTACTCTGTTCAATTTAAGGTTTGATGGCTTCATTTTGCTTCTGCTTCTTGTAACTCAAAAGATAAATACTATCATGCAACACCCAAACAAGTGTTAAGCCGTGTTGAAGAGTGTGTTGAGAGCTGCACTCAGAATATCATTAAAAACTCACTACTTTACAAATTGCTTCAGTTTATCTTGTGAGGAAAGTAATATCTGTAATAAAGAAAGTGGTGTGGAAACCAGTGTTAGCAGAACTGTGCTTTCATTATCTCATATAAATATGTTCTCACAGTAACAACAGTTTCCCTCTGCATTTAGCCTCACCAATTTTATATTACCAGGGTTTGTACGGGTGTTATCTGCAAATAGGCATGTGTATAAGTTTTGTTCCCTTTTCTAACCATGCCTATACACCTGAAAATAACATCTGTGCAAAGACAGTGACTAAAAAAAATTGCATGAATCTCCAAGTTTCCCAAAATCCCCATCTGCTGAGACTTTGCAGCAAATACATGCTAAGATATTTTCAGACATTTATAAAAAGTCAGGTAGAAGGGCCATGTTACATTGCAAAGATAATAGGGTGCACTGAGCAATATTAGCATATATGAAGAACAGAAACCACCCACTTCCTCAGTAACAGAACTTTTAACTGTAAATAAAGGAGAGGACAGTTAATTTTTAGTTGGACAGGAGTGAGGGTATGTTAGAAATGTGATGTTAGACATGGCAAAATTGAGACCAAAATCAAGTCCGAATTGTTTCAGTTTGCAAGCTGCTTTTGTCTGTTTGTTTGCTTCCTGATGATCCTCGCTAACTTCAAATACGTGTCCCACAATTTCTTTCTCTGATCAGCATACACTTAAAACTGTTACATATTGTATTATTTCTCACATCAGTGTTAAATTCTGTGGCTTGTGTCAATTCCCAGAGGGGCAGTTAAGCCAACACAAGCTCGGCTACACTTCAGTCATAAGGAGCTGTAGGAGAAAAATGATCTGCCTCATTAGTTAGCACCACCCTTCCCACACTTCTCATGAGGAATTGTCTTTAGCTTCCAGCTGCAGGTTAGCCTGGAAATTCAATACAAGACCTTTAAAAGAGAAGCAAATAAAATGCCCTCCTTGGACAGGTTAGGATTCTGCTCCTGCCTGCCATGGTTCTGGTGTAGGTAACAAACAATACAAATTTCATGCTAGTACAGGTGAATGATAGCCATGTCCCCTGCCGTGAATCACAGTGAACACTCAGAGACAAGGGATCTGAAGAAGACTCTTCCCAACAATTTCTTAGCGGGAGGCCATGTGCAATGTCTCAACCAGTTCTGATAGCCTCAGTTTAAAACCGAGATATATTGGTAGTATGGACTGGAACATATCTGGCACCTGCCAAGCATAATAGTAGAAGTCTTGTGTTCCTGGTTCTCCCATTTCAGTACAAGCATTATGCTCACCAAATAAATAAATAAGTTGAAATATCCCCTGAGAGGTCTCTTTTAGAGACTGGGAGACGGATGCATTAATGTTTTGGTAAACAGCAGATGAAACATATGTATACCTGATTACTAAAGGCACACGGGGAAATTGAAATGAGTGATCTGTGCAGAGGTGAGAGACTGATGATACTAAAAGCTAAATCAGAGGAAGATTAAACAGTTTGTGTATCAGTGAGCACTGAGTATCTGAAAGCATGCATAGAAATTAGGACAGCAGAGTGAAGTGGCATAAGGGAGTCAGCAATACGGTCAGCAAAGGCAGCTCAGGGCTAAATTCTGGCCTTATCTCCAGACACACATAATAAACAGGTACTGGCTTCCCATCCAGTACAGAGGGATAGAGTCTCTGAGGACCAGTGAGTGTATTTATGAGTAACATCACTTTTGAAGGGGATTCTGTCTCTCACTGGCACTGGCATTTATGTGAGCCACAGGAATTAATCAGCTCAATGGCTAGGGATGCCAATTAACTTTTGGACCTAACCCCAATGAAATCAACACCACATCCACTGAAGTAAATGCCAAAATTCCTGTTCATTTCAGTGGTGACAGGTGTTTCTCTTAGCAGGCATCTCTGTGCTGCAGAAGGATCATGTTGGACTGCTTGCACTGAGGAAAATGTCTCCTTATGTTCTCCATTCTCTTGCATCGAAGCGAGTGATGTTGGAGAGCTTCATCCATTCACTTGATTAATAGAGGAGGATACACAGTACAGACTCCGAGAAATGAAGCCAGATAACAAAAGATGTTACATGGAAAAGTGCAGAAGACTCCAGAGCTCAGCAGGACCTGCGTCCCATATTAAAAAGAAAATATGGCCAAATAAATGATACCAAACATTTGCTGAGAAAAGTAGGAAAAAGCAGGCATCTGTCTTGCCGGGAAGTGGTATGATTCAGTGAGCCACACTAAAACCGATAATGATATGTAGAGAAGTTACAATACAGAGAAGCTCCCGGTCTTGATGTTCTGTAACCCAGAACTTTGCAATAAAGACAGCTCCTCATCAGTCTCTTAGTTAATAATATATTTCAGTTGCATCTCTCCTTGTCTGCCATAGCAAAAAATCAGTGGCAATATTTCAAAAAGTGTCAATAATTATGCAGCTTGAATGCAATAGCAAGGATGCATGTGCAGGGGTAGGTGAATGTTCACAGCACTGGAATAAAAAACCCCTCCAACACATGACCTCCTGAGACCTGATGCTACAGAAAAAACTTTTAGAAATTGGAGGGAAGGGCAAAATCCACTGTTTATGTAATTATAGCTGGCAAGTGAAGGGATACAGGGGCTATGCTAAATAATATCTTGAAATTTCTGTGTGTGTCATACAATGGACAGAACTGTAAATAGAAGTTGGAGAGTCTAAATATCAAATTCCTCATCTTATCCCTAACCCCTACAAATGAGAGAAAGAGAGAAAGGAAAAAAGAAATATAAGAAGGGAGAAACACAGAGAGGGAGGATGAGAGGAAGGAAACTCATCTCTAAACAACACAAGGGCCAGTCACTATAAGCAAAGTGAGAAATACCAGGCACACCCAGTTACTTTGCTGTCTACAGTCACTTTCTCCAGTATCTTCCATTTCTTCCTCCGTTCTCCTATAGCCCTCATCTTGTGAAGAGACCCTCACTTCCTACTGAACACCCTCAGCCTCAGTGCCTGCCCTGCTCCCTTGCTTCTGGCCAGGGTGGCTTTTAACCACACAATGATATTGACATCCTCTTACTTCTTCCCTCACAGGTGTGGCTGGTTTTGCTTGTTAAATCCCACCATAAAACCATCCTTTTCCATGTAGGTTGAGATAATTGTGTTCGCAATGCTTTTTGTGAAATCATATATGAAGGCTGCTGTATAGAAATAAAATGTATACTGCTGGTAGCTCAGTGTTATGAGACTGTAGAGTCATAGACTGGAGAAAAGACAAGAAGCACTTGAATTCTTTCAGGTTTGTCAAAGATCTTAGTAATGTTTGAAAGGGACAACAATAAAACTAATAAAACATTTTCTCATTTTTGTACACCTTTGACCTGATAGGAATTTATCAGCAGAGAAAAAAGCTTGCATTATTCTGTAACATAGTGACAGGATTGCTGGCAAAATAATGAATATAATTTTAAAAATAAAAATAATTTCAGTAAAAAAAAATAAAAATCTTCATTTTCAAATTTATATAACGAAATTAGTTGATGACTTCAGATTATTTTTTTCCTACTTTTGATACTGAAATCTTCTTCAAAATGTACCTTTTCCTTACAATAACTTCAAATACATTGACTTTTTCCTATGAAATGAAATTTTATCTAGGAAAGAAAAAAAAAAGACAGTTATTAGTCTAGAGACAGGTAAAGAACTTACCACAATAGGAAGAACAGCAAAAGTCAAGAGACTACAATTGTACTGACTTGTACAGTTAATGTGAATAAAAATAAGGAACAGACAATAGAAGAATCAAGAATATGAAAATTCATTTTGCTCTCAGACAGCACTGGGAAATGAGAATAACTTTGTTTATATCAATTACTGTAATAAAGAAAAGGTAACAACAAAAAGGGGGGATCTTCTGTAATTACAAAATATTGAAGCTGGCCTTTCAAAGTAGCTCATGAAGAGACAAGCAAAGCACCCTAGCCTCTTTGCCATTAAGTATGTGAAGCTCCTAAAATTTAATTCACATTTAGTCTGATTTGTATTCTGGAGTAGGTCTTAACCAGATGAAGCTCTTCTGCTTTATATGAGAGCTGAGAAGAGGCTCTCGGTGTCCCCAGTGGATGCTCAAAATTCAGAATAATTTTCATTTTCCATCTGACTCTCTAAATATTTAAACAACTTGAGTGAGAATAACAGAGGGACAAACCCCAGAATACTAATCATCTTTGGGTATTCACTGCAATTGGGCAACTATTTGGGCATTCATTTAGGAAGTATGAGACTTGAGTGTCTAAGTCATCAGTCATTAGGCAAGGTGAGAAAAGCTTCTCCACTAGTGAACTTTGTCTTTGGGTTCATGAGAGTCTGAAGACCCAAGGTGGCACCTTAATGTTGGCTTTAGTGGATTAAGTGAATTTAACCTAACAAAACCTTCCAGAGTATCCAAACTGCAGGATAGGACATCCTGCCCAAGATAAAAACAAACAAACAAACAAACAAACAAACAACCCCCCAATAAAACAAAAAAAAACAAACCAACAAACAAAAAACTCATATGTGGAAGCTGGTATTTATGAAGGAACACACACAGGTTCCATATATTCTTTATATAAGAAAGCATGGCTTTCATAAAGCTCTAAGTTTTGTGGTTTGTGGCTTTGACAGAAATAACTGAAAATTTAACCAAGGAGCATATCAGAAAAAGTAATTAGAGCATATATTTTTGTTCAGCTGTTATTTTTAGTGGCTTCAAGTAATGGCTTTTGAAAGTAATATAGTAATACCATAATCAAGAGAAACATCACATAGACATTTCACAAAAAACAAACAAACAAACAAAAACAAACAAAAAACACCAAACACAAACAAAAAAGCCCAAACCACCACCAAAAACCAGATAATCTAAAAAGTTCTGAGTCAGATCACACAGGCTAAATTAAAATCAAATTCAAATTAAATTCTTATAAGCCGAAGCATTGTTACAGGTGTTTAGTGTTCATCGTGGCTATTTTTGTTGACATCTTACTTTTTTTTTCCCTCTGATATCAGCCCTTCTTATCCTGGCTAGCTTAACCACTGCCACATTTCACATCCCTTGTGCTACTCAAAACATATTTGACATAGCACTGCTGAAGATGGAGTTAATTCAGTCCTAACAAGATAGAAAATAATATGAGTGGTTATTCTGGTTACACAGTAATTCAGAGGTCTTCTCTGTGTTCTCAGTGTGCAACTTTTCTGCTGATAGAGCCTTAGGCAGCTGATGCAGGTACTTTATCTTCTAAGCACTGTGAGATCCGAACACCTGGTGAGTCCCAGTGCACCACTTAAAGTCACCTGCAGCAGCTTGCTTCTGTCAAAGGCTTGGATGCTCTGCCAGTGACCAGATTTCCTCTGCTATCCTTCCATCAACCACAGGACTTCCCTGCTGGAAACCAGCACACTTCCAAGCAATAACAGAAGAGCAGTGGGAGATCATTTTATCAGCTACTGAGTGGATTTCAGGATGATCCATCACATATTCTGGACTGCCAAGTAAAATACAGACTTGTTGTAGGAAAATATTAACCAAACAAAATACTTAATGGGAATTATAGCCTTATCAATGAGAGTTTAGGATGTAACCATCTCTATTCCATTTTACATCACATATGCATCACAAATATTGTCCTTTACATTACATGTGTATAACAAATATTTTCATTTCCTACTTGGTGTAGGAAAAGACTAATCACACTTAATGGTAATAATTGCCTTGTCAACATTTAGTATGTAACCGTCTCTGTTCCATTTTACATACGTATAACAAATATTGTCCTTTAAAAAATGTATTTCTATTGAGGCTGAGGAGATTCTTATCTCACATCTTACTCATTGTGGGATAAGAATTAAAAGGGTTCGTACATGATTGTAATGGATTTTCTGCCAAATGTTGTATACTGCTGTCCTGCAGAATATTGTGTGTCTTGTATTACAGTCAAGACAACAGTACCCAACAGAAGTTTTGTTTCAAAATGATGGTACTTTGAACTGAAGACAGAAGGGAGCCAGCAGTTTTAAAATGGAAAATATCAAAGTAGCTGAACAAAATAAGCAGGACCATATTTTGCTATCTCACTTTAAATACAATGATTACAAAGAAGTACTGGATGGTAAAGCTGGACTGAAGAGTAGTGAGGCAGACAAGTGCCTTACTTTTCCTTGTTCTGTAAATGTCATCACACCACTAACAGCTGCGGCATTATCATCAGAATTCTTATTAACAGCTGTATTGGCATGAAATCTGTTATTTCATTTAGGATACTGTAGTATGACCTACTCACATAAACAAAGATCTGCATGATAACTTCAATGGTCTGTCTACCTATTTGTTTCTCATCCAGCTTCGACTGAAACCTGCCAAAACCACATTGATTGCAATGGCAGTTGACATTGCATGGTTTTATAAAAAGACAAGGAGATATATTAAAAAAACCCCAAACCTGCTAAGCTCCAGAATTTCATACACCAGTATAGCCTTCCTAAGCTTCATTGAAGAAACTGCTGGACCTACGGGCATTCTTACGTAGGTTTGCAATAGGCAGTGACCCTGCAATACCTCTATAAATCATGCCATTATCTTTTCTGACGTATTTAAATCACTTAAAGCATACAAACCAAGGCAACTGTTGCTGTGCTATAGACCCATGGCTTCACATTTAGAAAGAGATTACTGTGTCATAAAAATCCTCCCTTGTAATGTGATTTTTCAAAATACTTTTAACTTTGTATATATGGAGGAAAGACATGAGGAAAGACAAAGGGTTTAAATCACAAATGAAAATAAAATTAGAGCACATTTAACATTAGTAACAGCAAAATAAAAATGGCTACTTGTACATCTCTAGAACCAAATGATAACTTCCACAGCATAATGACATTCATAGCAGGTATTAAAAACTGGAGAAGGAGCCAGTTGGGTATGCAGTGAAGGCTGAGAAAGTTGCCTCAAACACCTCAGCAAATAAAGAGTTCTAGGTAGGGAGATTCTTCCTTCGTTTAATGAAGAGAAGTTGAAGTTACTTTTAGTTCTCTCATTCTATTGTACAGAATTAAAAAAAAAAAAAAAAAAGCCATGGGCCACAAGCAGTTGTCAGGTAATCACAGACTTTACTTACACTAGATGTGCTAACTTATGTTAAATCCTAGTTTTCATTCATGTATTCCTCTGTAATACCAGAAGAGGTGTTATGGCATGCATGTAGCAAAGCAGTATGTCTGCTTCAACATCAGACTGTGCTAAGTGTGTGCAGTATTGAAAAGAGGCCTGTTTAACCTGCACACTATTTTTTTATTTTTTTATTTTATTTTTTTTTTTTTTTTCTGGAAAAATACTAATGCAAAATCTTGTCTAAGTATTCCCTATATTTAAGTCCACTTTTCACACAGAATGTTCAAATTCCACTAGGTGAAGAGCCATGGACCATCACTTTGAATCTCTTCCATGTATGTTGGTGAATCAGTGATGCTGATACTAAGGACTACCATCTGGAAAGATTAGTCTTTACTCAAAGTAGGCTTTCCTTTAACATATTACTACAAGCTGTGCACAACAAGTGAAAATGTAAGTATTTTTTGCTTATATTATTTCAGTCTTACCAAGTGCCTAGGAGTAACCCAGTCATCAGTCTCATAACTGAGACATTTTTAGTATTAGTTATACACAAAAAAAATGTAGTATTTTGGTTTTCCAGGATTGCATGAAGTACCATCAACTTGATGAGGTATTATTCTGCCAGAATGCAGTTATAATGTTTGCTTTTAACTTGCATGCCCACATTTTTTTTCAAGGAAGAGACAAGTAAAATTAGTATAAATCAATTCATGGTGAGAGAAAATCCATTAATTGGAACTTAACCAAGATCTCATCACAGTTATGAATTTTAGGAAAAAAAACCACTTATTATTTCAGAATTTATCTTGCAAAAATAAAAGAATTTCAATAAATAATACTGAAATATTGTTTTGCAGTTGTTTGGTCCTTAAAAGTTTCTTGTGGGGGAGTGATTCGGGGTTCTGCTTGCTGCAGAACAATGTTTAGATTTCTTAAAGAGAAGTACGACCTTAAAGATTTCAGTGGCGAGTTTGTTCTATTATTTACTGCATGGGTGAGATATACCAAACCAAATATCACTTACCTTCTTTCCAGGTGCGTGTATTCGTTCACGAAACAAACCTTCAGGCGCCTTCTCTCCCTGAGGACTGTTCGCTCCATGGGCTGTGTTTTGAAGATCCAGAGGCAAACTCTCAGGCGAGTTCATATCTGTCGTGGTGCAAACTGTCAGGATTCCTCTCTCCCTGATAACCATTCACTCCGGAGTCTGTATTTTTGAACTCCAGCAGCAAACTTTCAGGTGAGGCCTTATGACCGTATGCAGAGCAGACTTTCAGGAGACAAAATTCTCAGATAATAAAAAATTTAATAGAGTAGAATAGCAGAAGGGCTGGCTCAAGCTGGGTACCTGCACAGACGTCTGCCCAAGCATAGTAAGCTACAATCTTTTATATCTTTACAGATCATTCACACCAAGTTTCAGTCCAATAGCAAAATTTCACCATCAGGTCCCTTGCTCCCTATTGGACCCCTTTTCCCTGACTCCACGTGGGCCTCTGTTTTGTTCAGTTGTCAACATTGTTTTTGGTTGATGTCCTTGAAGGTGTCGTTTTGTCTGTGACGTCTCTGCATTAGCTTTGGATCATTGTTTTCCCAGTCAGTCCCATTTTTCCCAGCAAAATACAAGCTAGACTTTATCTTGCAGGCATTTAGTGTAGTCTGAAGTCGCTTTTGGTAAATACAAGCTTAAAATTTTAGCAAATCTAGTCTACTAACTAAAATGAATCAAAGAGTATATTGAAAATCATACAACCCTTTATCTCTAAATAATCCATTACATTTGGTGTGCATCTACTTAAGCTAAATGATTAAAATTGAACTTGAACTGTGCTCATCCACTGACCTCTAAGTAGTAAAACCATTACCATACAGCTCACTTATTTAGCAGGGAGAGCTCAAAGTGGGCTCATCCAGGCTGTCGTATTTATAGAATGAAGTGGTTGACTTGTAGTCAAATTTCATACAGTAGGGAAAGTATGTACAAGACTCCCAGTGCCCACAAGCCACCAGCGTTCAGTTGCTGTTCTGCTTCTCTGTGGGTCTCCTGGAAGGAGTTCTCGGCCTGGCTGCGGCTCAGGCCCTTCCCTCCTCTGGAGCCTGGACCAAACTGCTGCTGGTTTGTCTGGGGGGTGGGGCGACAGGGGTTGAATGCATCAGCCATAATGTCATGATACAATACTTCTAAATACCTAAAATGCTTTGTAACAAATTAATAATAACGATACAATTCTTGACACAGAAATTTTAATGAAATTTCTTCCAGCAATATATGCTTAGTCAAATGAATTAATGTTTTCAACAGCAAACAAATTTCAGAACATTTTGAACTGGTTCTAGTTATACTGTCATCCCTACTCGGTCTACATTGGCTAAGTACTAGACCTTTGTGAAAGAACGTTGTAACATACAAGGACTATGACAGTCTTATACATGTGGGATCTGTAATGGAACTTCAACCTTTTTTAACACTTGCTATTTTAAGTCAGAAGGTCATGTCTTTTCTACCATTTTTAGAGGTATGAGATAACATTAGAGACATTAGGTAATTTTGTACAACTTCTGGTGTTAGTGTTTGACAGGTTTTAACCTACACAGTTTATCTGCTGGTGTTACTCAGATCTACATGAACAGGATTCCCTGCAGAAAACACACTATAATTCAAATCTTTATTTTAGGTTGTCACAAATATGAGTTGTTGTGGATGCCTAGAAGTTTTCTGACTTCTGTTGTCTATTTCATGCCAAAAAAGTGTTAGAGGTTCACATCTCCAAACTCAGTTATTACCTGAGAGTTTGGGGGTTGTGGTTTTATTTTGTTTGTTTTGTTTTTAAATTAGAACACAACTTCATTCTGTTTTATCCCTGTTGTGTAATCTTCTAACAGCTTTACCATGTGAGCATTGAAAAGTGCAATTTCATCTCTTTTTTTCTCTCTCCCTCTCTATATCCTCCAATCATGCATACACACGCATACTTTAAACTATTTTATTAAAGCTTATAACCACCTGCATTGACAGTTTTGGCAGAAGTGCACTGCTGGCAATCAGTCTGATAAGCAATGACTTGTGATTGCAGTAATGGCAGTGGCATGTGAAGGTAGTGACAGATCTGAAGTCTAAAATGGTGATTGAAAATGTACATTTAAAAGATGCAGATTTCCAAAAGAAGTGACACTTGCTGTGTTGAAAGCAATTGATACAGCACTCTGCTTACCATTAGAACTGGTTAAACAGCAGGATTTCCAGTTCATTGGAATTTTATTTTTTTCTAATTTCCCTAGTAAATGACCCTTTCTTTCAACTGGTGACATGGAGAGTTTGTCCATTTCATTGCTAACAGTAGCAGTGAAATATATTTTAAAAGTTTACTGAAGCTTGCCAGGGACTGACAGTGGTTTGAAAGATACAGCCCCCTTCAGACTCCAGCTGACCAAGCCACCCTCTGCAAACGGTGCTACTTGTTAGCACCCAGCAGGATGATAGCCACAAAACCCTGTTTCCTGCCACTCACCTTACTCTTTTCTGCCCTATGTCTCTTCCTGACTCTCTTTGCCCTTTTCATTTCCCCATCAGAGTCTTGCTCAAAGTAGGAATGACACATTGTTGAAGCTATGCACTACTGTAAGCATCTAAGGACTATTTTGTGTCTCTCTCAGCTTACACAGCGTCAAGACTAGCTCCTGTAGCTTCTCAATGACCCAAACTAGTCCCACTCCACAGTTTTGGCACTTGGAGATAGCCAAGGTACCAAATTTCCCAGGTGTCAAGCTGTTTGGTTTGCTCTGTTTTTCCGGGTCATGCTTCCCATCAGAGGGTCTCTCATGTGCAGGCTGTGGAGACAGACTTGTCACTTCCGGGACTCTTCTGACACTAGAGCCATTCCTGTATTGCACCTTGTATGGGGATCAGAGATTTTCACACTATGCTCTCCCCAGAAATGGGGCTTGTTCCTTTTAATTGAGGTATCTGTCTTTCCTTACAATGTTTTTCCTCTATAAATGTTTAAAACAAAAGACACTGAAAATCATTACTGGACATTTCATGAAGTGTGAAATCAACTCTGACACTGGAGATGTCTGAAAAACCACCTTTGAACCCAACTAGAAGGCACTCAAAGCATCTGCTACACTCTACACGTAAGATATGCTTTCTTTTATGTCATTGTGCAATTACAGGCAGTAAATCTTGATTTTTGGAAGGGCAGCCATCACCATTAGCCTTGTCACTGACAACTCTTCAGCTGACTTCTGGTCACATTGTGGTTTCTTAACCCCAGGGCAATGCAGAGCCCCTCACCCATTGGCAGTAGCTGTCAGTACTGGAATTATCATGCACGTAGTAATAGAAATGGAAGTTACAAGACCCACTTTCTATCAAAAAACACAATCAATGTGCTACTGATGTACTGTAGCTGGTTTCTTGTGGCCTGGGTAAGGCAGTGTCACAGCCATCTTTAGGGTGGTGGAGAACAACAGGTGCTCATGTTGCTGCTCTGATGATTGGCCCCTCCTGCAAATATAAATCGATCACTTTCCCTGTTGTATTTCAAGCTCCTCCAGCCTTGGCAGCAGCTGCATTTCTAGCACATGGGGAACACAAATGGTAGCAGGTGATGATGATTTAGTGTGATAAAAATGAATTGTTGATGTAGTTGGTACAAGGAGCATTCTCTGGAAGTCTTCTGCAGCCATGTCAGAGAAAGTAATCACACGGATGGAAATGTGCCCTTACACCCTGCACACATGATAACGAGAATGAAATACTGAAGCCAAATACTTGTCTGAGGTGTGTGTCAATTTATCCTTAGAAAAAACATGGGAAGATGTTTATAATATTTCACTGTAAAGAGTCTCAAGATTGCTTCAACACTTGAACACACCAACTGCACTGCATGTTTGAGGCAAAATACCATTATCACTATAGGCAAGCTTTAAGCAAGAACAGTGTTAAATATCAGATCTGAAGTCTTCCTGCATGCATTTCACGCCTCTAGGTGAGTTATCTCACCTTGTGTATCATCATTATTATAGTAAATACACATGAGAAGTTGTCATACAAAATTATGTATGGAGGGTTAAAGAAAGAAAACAGTGCCTACAGATATGTTCATTCCAAAGATTTAAGTTCTCTAGAAAAAGGCTGATGTGCAGAAATTAACCCTGCAATCAGTGACCTATATTATTCCCTCAACTAAATACTGTATTTTTGCCAAAACAACAGTGCAAACTTAATGGGGAAGGGGTAGGGGAGGAAAAAATGTGAAAAAGTTTATGAAATTATTCTGTTGTTATGAAAATGAGAGGCTGTTTCTAGCACATAGAGCTAATATACTGTGCTTTACATGTTGAAGCCATATCTGAGTATTTCAGAACTCACTGGCACATACTAATCTCAGCCTTTCTTTTTTAAAATAACTTTATATATATTTTCTGAATGAATGGGAATTTGGAACAGATAGTGTGCAGAATAGTTCATCAAAATGACGATATTACCGATGTCAGGAAGTGCACATGGGTAATGGATGTCTGCTCTGATGGCACCTGTGTGGTCCCTGTCACAGTTTTGGTCAGGACATTCAGCATTTTCCCAGACACTATACAGGAATAGTTCAAGAGATGGCACAGGCCAAGGATGATCCCACATTGACAATTTGAGGTAGTTATCCTGCTCTAGAGTCTGCAAGTTTAATTGCATAGACTAAAACTATTTCATGATGTTAGGACTTTGCCAGCATTTCTAGTAATTAGTGAATTTATTAAAAATCCAGTAGTTCTCTCACCATGGTCCAGGCAGCTTTTCTGGTCCATCAGACCTTGAACAGTAGAGCTTCTTGTTAGCTATGAGAATTTTTGAGCAATTATACCAAAGATAGCAAGCCCATTTCTTTACCCAGTACAAACAGGAATGTCTTGCTGTTCTAATATTTACAAAACAACTCCAAGGTGAAATAGTTGCCAACACAAGAGGAAACCAATCTGAGGGGGAAACTTAAAAAATAATAAGACCAAAACGATAACTATGGTAGTTTCAGGTTGTAAGCAGGGGTTCATTCTGAGAAAGATGAAATCCTAAGCCCTGATATGAAAGCTGTGCAATAAGCTATTTTTTTTTTTTTCATTTCAACTTGAACAAAATTTCACAAAAGCATTTAGTGCCAGACAGTGTAACTATTTACATATTTGGATCTAAATTTGCTGAACAGACTAAGTTATAAAGAAAATATTAGATCACATGTTCTGAGTGTATTTAAGTGTACCACAGTTTGAACACATATATGCACGCATAGAATGATCTGTATGTAACACAGATATATTAACATAGCTTTGCCCCCTTTTCCTTAGTTTATTACTATCATTGCATATTCTTCATAAGAGATACATATATTAATTGAAGTTAATCAAATAATCATTAAATACGGTTCAGAAATATCATCTGTAGTTAGATTCAATTGTATAAACATGCATATACTGTGTAGATCCATAGCTGGTTCCTTGGGACTTGTAGTAATGTAAGCTGCTTCCTTCAACAGTGAAAAGCACTTTGAATTTTGTATTTAATGGAGTCTCACAGACTAAACAATATGCAGTTGTTATCTCTACTGAAGAGGCTTTGAATTGCTATATTCAGATCCCAAAAGCATAGAATTTGCTTTCATTCACAGAAAAGAGTCTCAGGATACTCTACAGACGTTCTTAGAAAATGCTGGGTAACAATGTAGACTGTGTCTGTAACTTCCAGCACAAACTCTGTTCTCATTTTCATGCACACATGCACTTGCTGAGAACAACAGGTCAGTATATTTACAAGTGCATTTGTACATCACATTGTTTTCAAATGGATAAAATGTTTAGTAATTTCTTTGAAGGCTGCATGTTGCCTGTGAGCTGAAGGAAGAAATCACTGTATGGAAACACCTTATCTTTTTTAAAAAATAATTTAATTACTAAGCTGTTCCAGGATACAATCACAACTTTATGGTAGTTACCATAGAAATAATTCCAGTTGCATAATCCTAACTTCCTATTAGTTTTGTTCAGCTGCTTAAATGTAAAAGTACAATGATATATTCTTGTAGCCTTCTCTACCAGATTCAATGCAATGCACTGAAATCTGCAACACGCTGTTGTCAAATGTTCTTCAGTATGAATGTGTACATAATTCCATATCTAGAACATCAGAGACCATGCATAACCTCATCTTTACATGAAGACATGAAGGAGAAATCGGACCAATACAGACAAACCATTCCAGAGCAGTCATTTGCTGTCATTTTCAAGATATCTTGTGCACCTCCATAAAAGGCCTTGATAGAGGTTATTGTTCATGTACAGTTATACCTTCTAAGATTTATATACATGCACAGGTGTGTGGAAAGTGCAGCAGTCCATGGGCATGTTAAAGTCATAACACATACAAACAAATAGCTGCTGTTATAAGAAATTTTGAAAAGGAATGCATAAAAGACAAGTAGATGATTATGAGTTTCTTCAACTTGTATGAATTCACAGATGAATATCTCATCTTCGGTTCTGGTGTTACTTAGAAAGAAAAACAGAAATGAGATCCAATGGGGTGTTTAACAAAATCAGTTGAAAATGCCTATACTTGCTTTATGTGCTTGGCATCATAAGCAATGGACAACCATGAAGTGCAGGCAATATGTTTATAAAGGAGAGAACTAGTGGAAAGTTTCTTGATAAAAGACTTTTCTTTTGAAAATACAAATTTGACTAAATTATGTTTTGCAGAAAAATATTGCTTTCAGTGCAATCCAATAGAATTTTCAAAACTTCAATTGGTTTCATTTTTACCTCAGACAGATACAAAACTTTTTCAGTGAGTTAACATGGAGTCCTACATTCACCTGTGCAACTCTAATGTCTCCACAGAAGGCAGTCTTCTTACAGTTTGGGAATATATTTTTATAAGGAATTTATTCTTACAGGGAATATATTTTTCTAGAAGGCTAGCTTAAGAAGGTATGCTGTAGGGACTTGATGAATAAAGTTTTAAGAGGTATCTCAGCACCTCAAATAGCTAAATACTATGCTTTACCTAAAACAATATTAAATACTTTATTTCTCATTGTCATCCACGAGTGAATACTTTCAAACCACTGAAGTACCATGCATAGATGGCATTCCAGATCATAGTAAACAACTTCTTCAATCAACCAAGCAAACAACCAAGCAACCAGTGACAAGTAAACTCCACTAGAAAGCAAATCAGGCCAGGAATGTCAAGGACAAGAAGAAGGGCTTCTTCAAGTATATCAGCAGCAAAAGGTAGTTTAGGGAAAATGTAGGTCCACTGCTGAATGAGGCAGGTACCCTGGTGATGGACGATACAGAGAAGACAGAGTTACTGCATGCCTTCTTTGCTTCTTGCTTCTTTACTGCTAAGACCAGCCCTTGGGAATCCCAGGCCATAGAGTTAAGAGAAATTCTGGCAAAAGGGAGACTTTCTCTTGGTTGAGGAGGATCAGGTTAGAGATCATTTAGACAATCTGGACATCCACAAATCCATGGGCCCTATGGGATGTACCCATGAGTGATGAGAGAGTTGGCAGATGCTATTGCCATGCCACTCTCATTCATCTTTGAAAGATCTTGGAGAACAGAAGAGGTGCCAGAGGACTGGTAGAAAGCCAACATCACTCTGGTCTTCAAAAAGGGCAAAAAGGATGACCCAGGAAACTACAGGCCAATCAGCCTCACTTCCATCCCTGGAAAGGTGATGGAACATCTTGTTCTGGACATCACCTCCAAGCATGTGGAGGAAAAGAACGTTATCAGGAATAGTCAGCATGGAAGTCACCAAATGGAAGTCATGTTTCTGATCTGATAGCCTTCTATGATGGTATGACTGGCTGAGTAGATGAGAGGAGAGCAGTGGATGTTGTCTACCTTGACTTTGTAAGGCTTTTGACACTGTCTTTCACAACACCCTCATAGGTAAACTCAGGAAGTCTGGGTTGGACGAATGCACAGTGAGATGGATAATTAACTGGCTGGATGGCAGCCCTCAGAGGGTTGTGATCAATGATGCAGAGTCTGGTTGGAAGCCTGTAGTTAATGGGGTTCCCCAGGGATCAGTATTAGGTCCAGTCCTGTTCAGCCTGTTCATCAATGACCTGGATGAGGAGACTGAGTGCACTCTCAGCAAGTTTGCTGATGATACCAAACTGGAAGGAAAGGTTGACACACCAGAAGGCTGTGCTGCCATTCGGTGAGACCTGGACAGACTGGAGGACTGGGCAGAGAAGAACCTGATGACTTTCAACACGGGCAGGTTTAAGGTTCTGCACCTGGGGAGGAATACCCCAGGCACCAGTACAGCTTAGGGGTGGACCTGCTGGAAATCAGCACTGCAGAGAAGAACTTGGGGGTTCCGGTCGACAACAGATTGACCATGAGTCAACAATGTGCCCTTGTGGCCAAGAAGGCCAACGGTATCCTGGGGTGCATTAAGAAGAGTGTGACCTGCAGGTCTATGGAGGTTATCCTCCCCCTCTACTCTGCCCTGGTGAGGCTGCATCTGTAGTACTGTGTCCAGTTCTTGACTCCTCAGTTTAAGAAGGACAAGGAATTACTGGAGAGAGTCCAGCGGCAGGCTATGAGGATCATTAGGGGTCTGGAGAATTTTTTTTATGAGACTGAGAGAGCTGGGTCAGTCCAGCCTGGAGAGGAGAAGGCTGAGAGGGGATTTCATCAATGTTTAGAAATATCTCAAGGATGGATGTCAAGAGGATGGGACCAGACTCATATCAGTGATGCCAAATGATAGGATGACAGTCAGCGGGCACAGACTGAAGCACAGGAGGTTCCATCTGAATACGAGGAAAAGCTTATTTACTTTGGAGGTGATGGAGCACTGGAACAGGCTGCCCAGAGAGGCTGTGGAGTCTCCTTCTTCGGAGAAATTCAAGACCCACCTGGACATATTCCTGTGCAATCTACTCTACATGTACCTGCTTTAGCAGATGGGTTGGACTAGATGATCGGCAGAGGTCCCTTCCAAACCTAACCATTCTGTGATTCTGTGATTCTGTGAAGAGAAGGTTCCCAATCCTTGCAAAAGACATTTCTGAATTACCTTTAACTCTTAATATAAGTCCGGGGGATACTGAGTTAAAACTAATTTGACAGAGCTCGTGTTCTCTTTCCTCTCACAGTGGTGAGCTCCTTATGGTGATAAGTAAAATCTTGCTAGGTATTATGGTGATTTCACTGGCAGGTTTTCTCACAGACATGATCATTGTTACATGTTTGTTAATGTTAACTTCATGTTTGAGGATTAAAACCTTTGAACGTGATATTCTTCTGTTTGACACCCATTCTTAAAAAAATAAAGCGTTTTGATGTATTGTGTGCTCTGTTTGCCAAAGCTTCTGCCAGTGTAAGGCTCCAGAAATGTTAGTGGAAACTTGCTATTCTTTCTAAGCAAGCCACAATTTTACCCTAAACTCTTCACCCAGAACGGAATGATGCAATGTAAATAAAAATAGTTCTACGCAGTGTGGTGAGAATTGGAGCGGATTGATAAGGATCTACACTATTCAGCTATTCATATAAGTAGATTTATGTAACTGCTTTTAAGTCTCCATATAGGTTAAACAGGAATAAAAGCAAATATATTGAACAAATATGAAATTATTTACCTGTTATATAGAGGCAATATCCTTTTCCTTTTAACAGCTATTGAGAATTATACTTAACCATACTGATGTATTGTACAGCAGTCAGTCTGTGTCTAGCCTCTGTTCATCACCATTAAAGTAAATGTCCTACCTTCTATATATTATTGGTAATAGAGACTGTAATAGATGCATCAGTATTTAGGAAGTTTCCGCAGTGTCGACTTTTCATCCCGATGCATTTTATAAGTGGATTTATCTATAATAAATCTATGAAACAAACGCATGCAGAAACACATTTCTGAATTTATTACTTCATTAAGTTAAGCTTCAGTAAGGTTGCTGAGGTAAAGCTAATATCAGAGCATGCTATATTGTACAGGCTTTCTAGATTTTTCTGAGCAATAGAAATAAATCACAGAGACATTCCTTGCTGTGTTTTGAAGGCTTATGGGTAATTACCAATGTGGCCATTCTACTGAACTCAGATGCTTTAGGATTACTTCTATATTTCATTTTTCAGCACTAAAAATTTTCAGCAGCAATAAAAATGTTGAATCTAAAGAAAAATCTAATATCCCATAAAAATAACGTGATGTTATCTTTATTTTTTTTGTGAAGCAGTCATATTTACTTACAATTTCTCATTTCTAATTTAAAGTCTTTCAAACTATTTCTAAAAGCCATGCAGGCCTTCAGATGTTTTATTGAACACTAGCAGATTTAATCCCTCTGGCCATGGCACCCATCCAAGCCAATGAAATCAATATCTGTGGTTGTTCTAGGCTACTTATATTGAGAACAGAGAGAACCAAGAACCTCTCAAATATGACTGTACTCCCACCTAAAGCAACTCAGCTATACAGTATGAGTTCAAGACACAGTGCTTAAGCCAGTTTTATATATGTCCCTGTAACTTGAAGAGAACATCTCTAGAGATGGGTACCAGCCTACTGCAGAGGGTCCTTCTGTATTCTGAGCTGCTATAATAGATAAGAATCTGCTACAGAAGCTGTATAATCATAAGACCACCTTGCTGTGGCTGTTCCAATACACTCGGCCTTGTAGCCACAGCTATCAGCACAAACTCAGTACCATGCCAAGCTATTTATGTGTCTAATATTCTTGGCATGCATTTGCCTGGCTCTGAGCAGAGGCAAAGTAAACTCCCTAGAGACTTCACCCCTACAGACATACTTTGTATAGAGTATCTCATTGCCCAATATAGCATTACACTCAAACACTGAGAGGAAAGATCACCTCCCTTGATCTGCTGGCAGTGCTCTGTCTAATGCAGCCCAGCAGGCTGTTGGCCTTCTTCACCCCAAGGGTATATTTCTGGCTTCCATTCAACCTGGTGTCCACCAGGACAACTATGTATTTTTCTGCAAAGCTACTTTCCAGTTGATCGGTCACCAACCTGTTCAGGTGCATAGAACTGTTCATCCCCAGGTGCAGAACTTTTTATTTCCTTTGTTTAACTTCACAAGATTCCTGTCAGATCACTTGTCCAGCCTGTTGAGGTCCCTCTGAATGGCAGTGCAACCATGTAGGGTATCATCCACTCCTAATTTTATATTATCTGCAAACTTGTTGAGAGTGTGCTCTATCCTATCATGAAGTTGTTAAATAGCCTCAATATAGTCCCTGGGGTACACCACTTGTTGCTGGCATCCAGCTGGACTTCGTGCCACTGATCATAATCCTGTAAGCCTGGCAGTTCAGCCATTTTTCAGTCCTCCTCACTGCCCACTTACATTGTCTGTACTGCACTAGCTAGTCTGTGAGGATGCATCACAATCTGTTTGGATGTCTCAAGTTTACAGGACAACATACTCTGTAAATTAAACTTTATTCTATGAGCTCATTAGGAAAGGAAACAAATAAATCAAACAAGGGCTGAATCCCCTTTGTACAGACTAGTCTAACGTGTGAATTAACCAATTCATCACTTCGTTATTCATGAAGTTTCGAACTTAAGTTAGACTCTAAGTCTTCTAATTTATAATGTGTAACTCACAATTCATAACTCATGTGCCTATGAACAACATAGTTACCTAGCCAATGGTGAGAGTTCTTATCCTTCTTCCCTCCATCACAGTGTAGGCTGGGAGAAGCTTGTATCCCCTGTATCATAGAGGAAAGCATGAAGCCTCAGCAGTCCAGTTGCTGTTAGCTTCACTTCAAAAGCTTTTTTGGTAAGCGGACATATGTATACCTTTCAGCTTGGAGATTTGGTCTATACCATTTCCATAAATCATAGTACTATGAAGAAACTGCCAGACAATTAATATGTAATCACATTGGCTGCAGGAGACAGCAAGCTGCAGGTGATAATGGCTGCAGAATGACCTTTATCCCTTCCTGTTCATTGTGTCCTGCCTTCGTGTTTAATTTGCTTTGACCTAGTTGCACTGCTCCCAGAATACATTGAGCCTTAGAGTGAGCTGTATGTTAGGTCAAAACCTGAGCAGGAGTTGAGCGAACAGTCACAGGATACCATGGAAGATAGTGTGGAAAGACTTGCTACAGTCAAGGTAACCAATATCCACTGCTCTTCCCTCATTCACTGTGCCAGTCATCTCATAATAACGACTATCAGGTTGGTGAAGCATGGCTTCCCCTTTGTGAAACCATGCTGACTACTTCAAATCATCTTCTCATCCTTCATCTTTGGAAATGGTTCACCTGATTCTCCTCCACCGAAGGAGTCTTTGTTGCTCCACACTTTGGTCTCAGATGTCTGGCATTCCTAAAAGTAAGTCTTACCAGTAAAAGCTGAAGTGAAGAAGAGACATTGAGCACTTTGGCCATTTTCTTGTCCTATGCCACCAGGTCCTCTGCTTCATTCAGCAGAGGGCTAACATTTCGCCTACTCATTCTTAGTACTGACTTACCTGTAGGAGCCTTTTTTGTTCTCCTCCATGTTTCTCACCAGATTCAGCTCCAAGTGGGCTTTGTCTTTCCTAATCCAATCCCTGCATGCTCAGACAGTGTCTCTATATTCCATTTGTGTCATCTGACCCTGCTTCCACATTTTTATGTGTCCTTTTTATAACTGAGTTTTGTCAGGAGCTCCATGTTCATCTACACAGATCTCTTGCTGCCTTTGCTTGACTTCCAGCATGTTGGGATAGATCATCCTTGAGCTTAAATGGGTTGATCCTTGAAAATTAACCAGCTGTCCTTGACCCTTTCTCTGCAGGGCTGTATCCTTTGGGATTCTTCTACGCAGATCCCTGAGGAAGCCAAAACCTGCTCACATGAAGTTCAAGGCTGTGCTCCGGCTTGCACAACCAGTAGTAGTTGTTGGAGCATACTTCAATCAGGGCCTGGTTGTTGTTAAGCTTTGCACATCTCTTTTACTGTATCTCCAAAAGAAAATCAAAAACTGCAGACAAGGGGTACAAAAAAGGGAGGAAGTAGGGGTGTTTCTCACACTAGTGGTAGCTGCTTCCCACAAGAACCCTCCATGACAACAGTATTGATGTTTGCAGGTGCAAGGCTGTCAGAAAAACAGGGCAAGAACAGCAGCATGAGGAAAACCATGGATAAATACTCACAAAGGGGCCCTGGAAAATGTTGCTACAGCAGCATGGGTGCAAGGGGCAGGGCTGCAGTGAAGAGTAGGATATAGAGTTGCAGTGACAGGCTCTTAGCCATGTAAAAGACTAAGACACCTCAGCACTGTGCAACAGCTTCTCCCAGCCCAAGCTGTCATTAAGTGCTATTTCCCATCCATGGTGGCTACATTGGGCAATCAGAAATTTACCATACACAGTATTTTCAAAGCTGGAGCTAAAACATGTTGGAGAAGAGTTGCTTGGTCACTAGGGCATTGTAAAAACAAGCTAAAACCAGTTCAGCCCAAGGCAAGACCCATCCTGAGACCCTGCTCTATCAGGTCAATAGCCTGACAACCATTCACTAATAAAGGCAAAAATCTAATTTCCTAGACTACATGGACCAAAGCGCTACATGGAGTGAACTCTCTTCTCTAGGACATCCAATGATGCACTCCTCTATTCTTGGTGCATCTGGGATTGAACTGTCATGTGTGCAACATAGATCATTAGGGAATCCTGCAGAGCAGGTACTACACTATGTTAGCTAGGTGGATGATCCCACAATTTTATTTGTGTTATTTTGTGAACTTCACAGGCTGATATAGATATCTGTATATGATTGAATTTTTTTTCTTTGTTTACACTTTTTTTTTTCAAATAAAACATAAACAATTTTTAAGACTTTTATACGACTTCAGTTTATGAAACCTTGCAACATAGCATGATAAACCCAGTTCAGGTTTTAAATATTATCTGGAAATGTGTTCGACAGCTACTGGAAGATTTTAGCTCACTGTTTAGAGGTTATCTGTATTTCTAATGTTAGATTGGTTTAAAGAGCAATTAATGAGTTTTGGGGGGGGTTGTTTTATTTTGTTTTGTTTTTTCTGTTTGTCTGCTGCTAAACACTGATCATAATACACAGTTTTATTTTCAAGATCAAAAAGATTAGAACTATTCAAGGATACCTTATTTATCTTTCTGTCCTTGGAGACAAAGTTATCAGAAGTTATGGATGTTTGTGAATTATCAAAAGAAAATGCCTGTAATGAAAGTTACAGAAAAGACATGTAATGAGTAAAGAAAAGTAATTTAAATTCAAAAGAATGAAATCAGATTCCATAATGAAAGATGCTGTCATATTATATGACAATACTTTAAGTCATAATGACAATATATTCTTTTTGCACAGTGATCTGAATTGTGTGGAAATGGAAAATACTTAAAGAAAACTCTACAAATGTGATGATTCATCATGTTTCTTTTTAGATAAAGATATACCTCAGAGCTTTGAGTAGGAACTGCCCAGGAAGGTGGTGGACTCACCATTCCTGGAGGTGTTTAAAAGGTGTTTAGATGAGGCTTGTAAGGACATAGTTTAGTGATGCAGTTGGGTTATGGTTGCACTCAATGATCCTGAGGGCCTCTTGTAACCAAAATTATTCTATGATTCTATGAAGGTTCTTTGCTTGTCTGCCAGTGGGGTTTTTTGATAAGCTAATTACAAAGTTAACAATTTAAAAATCTATTATCTTTAAAAAAAAAAAAAAATCAGAGGATTTTTCCTACAAACTGCTTATTACTGTGCAAGAGGTTGCTACAGGAAGAACTATTTTTTGTTGGCTTCTTTATTTTCCACTATTACTTGTCTGCTTTTAATGGTATACCTCATTAGGAAGATGAATTACATACATTGTTTGCACCGTATGTCAGCATAGTGTTGCATTTGTGGGGGTATATATATATTTTGAGCACAATATTTGCACCTGAGTATGTCCCACCTACGAATCTCTGTACCCACTGAAGTCCAAAAAGCTGCAGAAAGATGAAATCAGGAAATCAGAAGATTGATAGCAAGACCTGAACTTTGAGTGTTTAGAAAAAGTTCTACTCTTACTAGGTGCAAAGGGCACAGAATGAGGCCACTGTTAAATATGTGCTACAAATACAACTCAAAGCATCATCTGGGATCCACTGGAAGCTTATTGATCAATTTGAGCCACTCTCTACTAGGGCAAATTTACTATCCATACAAGATTATTTTTCTGCGTAAAAGACATTAGATTTCTGATAATCCAAGCTTCTCTTGTTTAAAGAGATTTTTCTTAAACACTGTTCAATAAAAGATCTTATTAGTGCAAGCAAAGATCAAAGAGGTTACTTATATTTCATCTTATAGCATCCAAACTCAAGCTGTTTGGGCCAAGCAGAAGTCTTTTGGAGAGAATTCCACTAATGTATTTAATTTAATGTAATTAATACATGTAAAACTATGTATTTTTTTTAAGGCAACACTGACATTCCTCAGCAACAAATTCCTTGTGGCAAGTAATCACCATACTATCAAGTCTAGGTAATGCTGATTATATTAACATACCTCTCTTAGATCAAGCTGATAAAGAGCACACACATGCACTTATTTGCACGGGGAGAATGTAGCACTTTTAGCTACAAAGCTAAGTTTATTATCTATTTTGCTAGCACCACCAGAACTGGAGTACTGAATTTAGAAGTTTGCATGTGCACAGGCTAAGGAGAAAGCTGAGATCTCACAGGCTCCTAAGCGCTGATGAAGCTCCAGATAACTCCACAGCATGGTTTGGAGGTAGAATGGGGCAAGGAGAACCTGATTTTAAAAATAAACAAACAAACAAACAAATAAAACCCACCCCCCCGAGGGACATTTTAGTTAATGTTTTGGTTTTTTTTTTTCAGTGCATTGTGATTCAGTGAAAAAGCAGCTGTTTCAGAATACAGCTGTGTTTGCCTCTGTCTCTTTCCCTCTCTACTCTCCCTCAAGGAGGTAGATAAACCAGTTCTAAAGTAGCAAAGGAAAGGGAACAAATGGAGGAGAAGGATTTACTTTCATAATTATTGTAGTTATGTTTTAAGTTTTCATCACAATAACTGATGTTCTTGATGTTTTCTGAAACATTAATAATACTGACAAGAAAAAAAGCAATAAACCACAGGGTTCCTAAGGTAATTGGGTTTGCTATGAACACTGAAATGTGAAATGTTATGGCCTGTGGCATGCAGGAGGTGTTCTGACTTGAAGATCAGCATAAGTCTGTGGCCTTAAAAGTAGGATTTTTAGGAAAAAAACAAGTTATTTTGATGTTAATCACCTGCCTCACTGATCTGCAAATGGAAACTGCAGTTTGATCACAGATGTTGCCAGCAATGTTGAAGATAAGTACTGAGTTGCTGAGTTTATAGAAATAAGTTAAAATGTTTCTGTTTGCTAAGCAAAACAGCCAGCAAATAAATAATTTGGGTCCTATCTCTAGATGTAATAAGATGATGCAAAAGACAGAATCTGAGCTCTGTTGCATGCTGTATTTTCTATTCAGTTAAGGAACTAGTAGTGAAATTTGCCTCAGTATTGGTCTCTTTCACTTATTTCTTCTATTTCAGTGAAGCATAGCTACGAAACTAAGTATTTACTGATCTGATATGGAAAAAGCATCATTATGCTGTGATAATTTGTATTAAGGTGCATATAGCTAACAATTTTTAAAGAAAAGTTAATTGTGACTTATTTCTCATGTAGTTTGCATCTGACTGTACACAAGAAGTAAAAATTAATTTTACAATTAATTTCACACATTTATGTTGGTAAACTACCTTAAAGTTTTGCAGTTTAGTCTCAGTCACTGTTCACACAAAAATCAGTTTTCAGCTCACAGTTTTAAACTATTTGTGCACATTCATGTTGTGGCCTGGATTTTTTTCTGTGGACCACTCAAGAGGACAGGAATTATTATAGGTAATTAATTTACTAGCTAGATTCTCTGTGTGTCACTGTGTCAAGGACCTCAGAACTAATAGTTTAATCCGAGTATCTAAGTTATATCCACTGTAGGAGGATTTTATATCTAATATTTTATTTTATAGCTAAAATAAAAGATTCTAATGTCTCTCTTCACAGCAATCTAGACATTAATCCAAAATGAACACCTGAACAACTTTTGGACCTCCCTCTCTTGCTGACAGTACATAAAACATCTAGAAGGGGGTGAGAGATAATAAAGATATTAAAGTTTACCCAAGTATAAAAGTTAACAGTCAGCTGATCTTAAAAGCCAACTTCCTACACAAATAAAGGAAAACTTGTGTTAATGAAATCTTTTGGCATTTCTTTGCTAAATAGGACCCAATTCTGCAGTGTTTTAACAACAGTTCATTTCATGGAATGATACCTATCAATACCAATAATTTTTCTACACATTGATTTAACAAACAATCATTACAGATCTAGGTGTTTTATTGGTTTTTAATGTAACTTGATCAGCTGATGTAAAACAATAGATCGACTCCAGGTTCCAGTATAAGTTGGGAAATGACCTATTAGAGAGCAGTGTAGGGGAAAGGGACCCGGGGGTCCTGGTGGACAGCAGGATGACCATGAGCCAGCACTGTGCCCTTGTGGCCAGGAAGGACAATGGCATCCTGGGGTGTATCAGAAGGGGGTTGGTTAGTAGGTCGAGAGAGGTTCTCCTTCCCCTCTACTCTGCCCTGGTGAGACCGCATCTGGAATATTGTGTCCAGTTCTGGGCCCCTCAGTTCCAGAAGGACAGGGAACTGCTGGAGAGGGTCCAGTGTAGGGCAACAAAGATGATGAAGGGAGTGGAGCATCTTCCTTAGGAGGAAAGGCTGAGGGAGCTGGGTCTCTTTAGCTTGGAGAAGAGGAGACCGAGGGGTGACCTCATTAATGTTTACAGATATATAAAGGGTGAGTGTCACGAGGGTGAATCCAGGCTCTTCTTGGTAACAACCAATGATAGGACAAGGGGTAATGGGTACAAACTGGAACACAAAAGG
Source organism: Streptopelia decaocto (assembly GCF_964273445.1). Lineage (NCBI taxonomy): Eukaryota > Metazoa > Chordata > Aves > Columbiformes > Columbidae > Streptopelia > Streptopelia decaocto. Next base: position 14,752,660 of record NC_138656.1, on the reverse strand, counting down.
TTCCACTTAAATTTGAAAAGAAACTTCTCACTGAGGGTGACAGAGCACTGGAACAGGCTGCCCAAGGAGGCTGTGGAGTCTCCTACTCTGGAGACATTCAAAACCCACCTGGACACCTTCCTGTGTAACCTCATCTAGGCATTTCTGCTCTGGCAGGGGTATTAGACTGAATGATCTTTCGAGGTCCCTTCCATTTCCTAACATTCTGTGATTCTGTGACTTGCAAAAAATTCTCTTTGCTTCAGAATTTACTGATCAGTACTATGTGATTAAAGAGTTTGCTTTGTGTCCCACAGCAAAAGGTCTCAGAGTTGCTGAATATAATTTACTGAGACTAAGATGAAGCATCTTTTAAATTTCACCTCATGATCGAGAGCCGGCGATGAGAAAGAAATATGGAGGCTCCACAATTCTTGAGAATCCATAAAACACTGTGCCAGCTTTAGCATTTATCAATTTTTAACTACTGCTACAAGGCTCCAAGCAATCAATTATTTCCCAGCTCAGTAAGAGACTTAGGGCTATGCCAGATAAACCAGAAATCAATTTTACTGCCTTGCGGCTGGTTTCTAAATATGTTTCTCCTTACCACACTTAAAAACAAACAAAGCTAGATTTTTATTTTTTAATTTTATTCTGTTACAGATATGGCTGATTTTCCTTCATACTTCACTTGATGTTAAAAATTCAGAAAGGGATAAACTTTTTCTTTGTTGGAATACATATACATTGTCTTTTTATTACTGCTTCTTAAAGAAACAGAGGAACAAATATCTTATTTTTCATTTCCTGAGTCTGGCAATGAATTTGAGAACTATTTTTCATAGTGAAGTGTCTCTTGGCTATTTTTTTGCATCACCCCTCTGGAGTTGTCTGCCATAAAGGAAGCATTTGATCAGTGTAAAAGGTAAAATGTTCTGCTAAGGAACCATGGAAGTTATGATGGTAATTATCAGTATGTTAATGAAAAACATATTCTCCTCCAAAGGCTGAGCAAAACCTTGCATGAAATTCAAAGAAAATGTTATGCTTTTTAAAGAGATAGCCATATAAATATGCAACTTCTCCAGTGCAAGCCTCCTCCTGTGACTGTCTGGGTCTGACTCCGGCTGAGACCAGCTGAAGTGCTGGAGGTGTCCTGGGCACAAGCAGCTCATGCCTCCACCAGGAATGCAGGCACTTCGACCCAATGCTTAGACTGTCAGATTTGTAAGGTGACACTGAGGGGAACTGCAGGCCAAGTTAACATTACATTGTGATTTTCAATAAGAAGAGAGCAGACAGTGTTTGACCCTGAAAGTAACTCCTGTGATGTGGTATCATGCTTTGCAAACATGGATGCTTTTAAGGAGAACCTGAACAACTCTTTGTTTAGTGGGAAGTACATAGCCTGAAAGGGCTCCATTCTTCCTCTGTTATGCTAATCTCTTCACATGCATCATGTACTTTAGTCTTAATTTACACTGTAGCTCCATGGAGATTGTTTCTGCATTAAAAACAAAAAAACAAAAAAACAAAAAAAAAACCAAACAAACAAACAAACAAAAAAACCCTTTTGAAAGTTTTGAAGCTTATACAACTTCTAAGCATTGTTATTTTTATTTTTATCCTTTTCTTGTTATGTGGAGCATGAAACACTTGTGTACATGGCTGTATTCAAGTGGATTTTTTCACTCCTGAATCACAGAAAAACACAGAATGATTGAAGTTGATAGGGAACTCTGGTCCAGCCCCCTATAGAACCAGTTGCCCAGGACCATGCCACGACAGCTTTTCAGTATCTTCAAGCATGGAGAATCCACAACTTCTCTGGGCAATCTGTGAAGCTGCTCAGTCACCCTCACAAGTAAAAAAATGTTTCCTGATGTTCAGACAGCACCTCCAGTGTTTCTGTTTGTTCCCATTGCCCCTGGTCCTGTCACTGGACACCAGTGAAAAGAGCCTGGGTCCGTTCTCTATGCACACTCTTTTCTGTTATTTAATAAGATCCCCAGTGAAACATCTATTCTCCAGGCTAAACGATTCCAGCTCTCTCAGCCTTTCCTCATAGGAAAGGTGCACCAGTCCCTTCATTACCTTAGTTGTCCTTCGCTGGACTCTCTCCAGTATGTCCATGTCTCTCGTGTGCTGAGAAGGCCAGAACTGAACACAGTACTTGAAATGTAGCCTCACCAGTGCTGAGTGGAAGTATCACTTCCCTTCTGCTGGCAACGTGCATAATACAACCCAGGATACGGTTAGTCAGCTTTGCAGCAACGGCATGTTGTTTCGTCTTCAACTTGGTGTCCACCAGGATCCCCAGGTCTCTTTCTTTCAAGCTACTTTCCAGCTGGGCGGCACAAGGTTGTTCCTTCCTGGTTGCAAGACTTTGCACTTCTTGTTGAACTTCATGAGGTTCTCTCAGTCCTTTTCTCCAGCCTCTTAACATCCCTCTGGATGGAAGCACGACCCTCTTGTGTTAGAGCCAATCGTCCCAGCTCTGTGTCTCTGCAAGCATGCTGAGAGTACACACTGCCCAGATCATTAATGAAGATGTTTAACAGGATCAGACCCAGTCTTGACCCCTGAGGTACACTGCTAGTTACTGGCCTCAAATCAGACTTTGTGCCAGACTTCATTCTGCCCAGGATAAGGACAGATCAGATTCAAAGCCTGTGAAATGTAAACTGCTTCATAAATTTACTTTCCTTCTGAATCTTTTCTGGTTCTGACCAGCTCAACCTGGACAATGTCTAAAAGGCAATGACATTTTGATGAGTAGTGAAAGCACAGGAGACCAATGGCAAGGATTATGTACAACTGTTTGAAGTATTTTCATTGGAAATGAGTCACAGGTTCAAAGCAACAGTGCCCTGAACCCATTTCTAATTTAAACTAGGATGTGCTCAACTGTTTCAGACTGTCTTATGAGGAGATTCATTGCCACTACAAGGTCATTATCTACTCTAGAAAAGGCATAAAGCACGTGTTGTTTGACTGCAAATATTCTTACAGTATTTTGCACCGAGAACGATTCTGCTTTTACCTTTTTACATGCTGAGCCATTTGCCTATTAGCAATAATTCATTTATATATTGTTTCTACTCAGCTTATACATAAATAATCCCCCTCTGATCTGACTTGTAAAGCTTTGTTTTGAGGCTTTGACATCATATTCCAAAATAAGTTTGTTTTCCTGTATAAAATTTTACCTATGAAAACTTCATTAAAAAATAAAATACGGAGACAGAGAAAAGACCTATTTATTTATATTTTTTGGCATGTACAAATAGCATTTTAAAGAGCTTTATACAGTCTGTACCATATTAGATTTCATTAAAATTTAAAAGAAATACTAGGGATTTGCAATTTCATATACAAACCCTTTTTTTTTCTTTTTCTCCCAGAGAAATGAGTATTCTTCTATCAAACTTCACACTATGTGAAAAATAAAGTCTTTCAGTACATTGAAACCACACAGTGCTAGTGGCTACAACTGTATTGTAGTAAGACTGCATTGTACCATAGTGTAACCTGAAAGGGACCACCAAGGACCAAAGTTTCCATATAAGAAAAGCTGACAACACCTGTGACAGAATATTGCAACCTGGTTATTTTCACAAACTGTTTTCATGAATACCGGACACAACCTGGAGCATATACAAACAAATAAGATCAATAATTTTGCACAATTAATTCCGTCCAAACAATTTGAAATTTATCTGAGAGTTTTGTTTTGCTTCTCTTTTGAGCAGTTGGCGTGATACACCTGTTGATCAAAGACTTCATTAAAAGACATAAGATTAGGGAAAAAAGATCTTTTATATCAGGAGTCTTACAAAAAGTAAGAAATAATATAGTAGAGTTTGTTATTGAATCTTAAATTGCCTTTACTTTGTGTGTATCCATTACATATGTGCAGTGTACCTGGACTCACCTGCTCACCTATTTCTTTCACAGGACTCAAATGAGACAGAATATGCTCACGTAATGAGCAGCTCTCCACCTCTAGGTGTAATCCTATGCCTTCTTCACTTTACATGATTAAAATCCTGTTACAGAATTTTTTATTTCCTCAAGGACTTTCCACAACATTAGTCACTGTTACCAGTTCATAAATACACATGTATTTTGCAACACCTGCATGAAGACTATGCTCTAGCCACTTCATAGAAACAGTGAAGCACAAACATTAGTTTGGAAAATGACACTAACCCAACATTCAAAAGGCCTGGATTTGGAAAAAAAAATATATATATATTTATATATAAGTTTAAAATATAGATTTTATATTTTATTGGCATAGGTATAGCTGACTTCATTTTCTGTCATGAATCCTTACCACATCTGCAATTCTGGATTGTGTGTTCATCTAGCCTCACATAAAATGAGCTAGACAGCTTTGGCATGGCAAAATTGAGTGGCCTCAAGATAGAATCGTACAATCATGAGATAATTCCGGTTGGAAGGACCTCTCTGATCAGCTCAGAGCAGGGTCAGCTCTGTCATCAGACCAGGTTGCTCAGGGCTTTATCCAGTTCTGGCTTGAAAACCACCGTGAATGGAAATGGCACCTCCCTGGGCAACCCTGATTGTCTTCAAGGTAAAAATGTTTTTCCTTAGATCCAGTCCAAACCTCTCATGTTTCAGTTTATGCACGTGGTTTCTTGTCACCTCTCTATGCAACCAAGGGCCTACCTTTCAAGTCCCCTCCCCATAGGCTCTCAGTGCTACTGCTGAGGCCCCAAGACACCCTTTCCCCAGCCTGAACAAGCACTTGTCTCAGGACCTTTCCCCTCAAGGGTCCCTTGATCCTGAAAGTCAAATCCCTATCAACACCAGTAGTGAACCCACTTCGTGACCCACAGAATCTGTCTGCTCCTCCTTAAGCCTTGTCCTTCCACCAGCAGGATGAATGAGAAACCACCCATGGCTTGCATTCTCACACCCAGAGCTGCATAGTCACTCCTGATATGTTCCAGGTCTCCTCTGGAAGTGTCTGGATTAGGTACTGCAGTATCTTTAGGCAACTAAATCCTGTTCTTAAGTGTTTCTGTACAAAAAATGTTGAATGACTTGCTCAGCATCATATAGCAACATTGTACAAGGTGTATAGCCAAGAGTCTTGGGCTAACATTAAATTATGCTAACATCTCTGTGTGAAAGTCTGGTGTATTTACTACATAGTAATACACTGCTTTGATTCAACCTCAGATAAAAACCATCCTCTCCACTGAATAATACAGAAGAAGTGAGAAGGAAAAGAGAGTAACATAAATTAAGACAATTGTATATTATTATAGTATGCTTTAACAGCTTTTTAATGTTTAATTTCTTTCCTTTTTGCAAAACTGAATTTCCATTGTATTCCTTTCCATATGGTTTATGAGCGACTTGGAACCTCAACAGCCTTTTCACAGAATTCTGCTTCTTTTCTGACAGTGTTAACAGCAAAAATATTGATTTCTGTGATTCAGACTTGTGCTAGAATTATATCAAAAAACAAGATGGCTGGCAATGAGAGGTTAAATGCTTTAATTGCTATGTGTCTTCAACCTCTGTCACTATAAGTAAGGAGACTAAGACTAAAAATCTTTTTGAAGCTGGCTAGCATTGACATTAAAGAAAAGCAGTTCTGCTGAGAACAGTAGCATCCTGTAGTCATTTTAGGTCACTGAAACCATGAGAAAAGAAGTTTGTTTTCCAAGGTGGACAGAGGCATTGGCCTAACGCCTAAGGGCAAGGATGGCATTGTAATTTAAATATTTTATTTGGAAACTCTACATTGGGCTACTTTTAATCGAGCAGTAAATTCTTTTGCCTGACAAGGATGAAATTGCTTCTGCACTCCAGCAACGGTGTCTGTCCAGTGAAGAGAAAAATGCATAAAAAGCAGATTTTTCTGGTGGGGGCAGACTCAACCTTACCCATGTATTCTAATATCCTGTGTGCAGGAGAAGAAAGGCAGAAAGTTTGAAGGAGATGAATTTTACCCTGGGAATTTTCTCTGAAAAAGGGACAAGGGCAAGGTCATAATATCAACTTGCAGAACTTACAGATCCAATAAGAGAGACAAATAAGTAATATTAACTTGATTTTGTATTTGATACCCTAATTCAGATTAAATTGCTGTTACATTTCTGCATCAAAAGGGTTGGGTTTGAGTCAGCTTGACACTGTGTCCTGGATGTCTCAGGAATTCAGGCAACTTCCAAATGCTTTCCTTGATGTGTAACTGGTTAGGCACACTCCTCATGATGACTTTTCTTACCTATGCAGTATCATTTATTGCATTGTCAGGGAAATACCCTTCCAGCACAAGACATTGAGACCAGCCTAAGATACTGTCTAACACCAAGAGGGGGGAAGAAGCAGAGAGACAATTGACATACCAGATTAATTTGAGCTGATTTGCAGTAAAGCGCTCTGAGTTCAGGGCAATGAAAAATGTTGAGATTTTCATTAAATACACATGTAATTCTTTTGGTAGGAGGAATCTAAAGAAACCGTATTTCTTGAAAAAAGGGAATGTACATTCCTGACCTGGTTGTAGTTATTGTGCATTAGTGTCAACAAGCCTACACCAGCTTACTGCAGTTATCATGAAAAAGGACTTGAAAAAAAGAATATATAAGATTACCTGCATATCTATTTTTAACCTTTCTGCCTACTTTTAACTCTTTTGCCTTTCTAGACCTCAAAAAGGAACAAGAACATTCACCAGAAGACAAGATATCTTTTTTAGTTTTTTAATTACCAATTCATTGTTTCTTCCACCTGTCATCGAAGCAATAAGCCTTCCACCATTAATCCCCTTGTTCTCAAGTGGTAGCTGCTCAGCCCTTGTAGTGCAGGTACTTTTCTGACTGAGCTGTTCTGATCATCTCAAGTGTATACCCTTCATTCATGACAGTGATATCATGGTGCTGACAGGCAATAAGAAAGTGCAATAATAGTGACAGCTAAAAATACCACACTGTGGAGACTTGTGGGGTCGAAAACATATCAATTTTATGAAGCAAACTTCAAAGAAACTTCCAAAATTCTGATCTATCGGCTTCATTATACTGCTTTTTAGGACTTCTGGAAACTAAACTGTTTGCCTAACTAGATTTGTATGATCCTTTTCTACTCCATGTGTTCAACCATACCCCCAGGTCAAGAAATATCCGACTTCCTTGATTGCTTTTAATCTCAGTTTTCAAAGAACCATTGAAAAGATGCTTTTCTTCAGCCTATAGCATTTGTAAGAGTCAGTGGCTAAATTAAAAGCGAAATTTTGTCACGCTGATCAGTGAAACTGTCAGTGACTTAAAGAACTTGAAGAAAAAAAAAAAGGCAACAACAGTGCGAGAAAAAAATCAATGCTTTTATGACAGGGAGAGCAAAACAATCTCACAGTATCAACATCCCAGTAAGAGAGCACTACGAGTTCCTTATCTGCAGCAGTCCATCCAGTAATATTCAAATTTACAAAACAGTTTGAGATTGGTCAGTTCTTTGAACAGTATGAAAGCTTATACAGTAAGAAGTTTAGCAATAAAAGGGATAAAAAAGTACAGTGTCATGAAAACTGCATATCCTGAATTTAAATTTCTGGGGTTTAAGGAGAATATAAATAAGCAAAACATAGAAAATGGTGTTCTTTACCAACAAAAAAATTGGTATTGCAACAATATTGTGCTCACTGACACCTGTGCAGTGATACCACACGGATGAGATCTTTAGGTGCTTTCTCCTGTTGAAAATAACCACCAGGTTCTGTGAGCAGAAAGAAGTAACCAGGGCTTCTGAGGCATCCTGGTTTCTTGGTAGCTGTAAGTGACCTGAGCCTACCCTCCACGTGGAACCTTCAGAGAAAAATTGGGCTCACGTCTATAAAGTAAAAGAAGGGAAAAATTAATCTCATTAATCTCTACAAGTTTCACTCCTCATGCTCCAAAAATTTGGCTTGGTGGTGTAGATGACTTTTACTCATCCATACTGTCTATAGAACAACCAGCTTTTCTCATTCTTAGTCCCTGATAAAAATGGGTTTATCCTTTCTAACATATTCCTGAATCCAGTTCCACTTCTGTGTCCAGCCCAGGACTTCCAGTTACCATCCTTGCAGCCACTGGAGCAAGCCAGCTCCGACACAAGCTGTGAAATTCAATATTAGTTTTGTATATTTTGTATTATTTTCTCTATTTACTAGTAGCATTAGTAAAGCATTTTAAACTTTCCAATATCCAAGTCTCTCTGCCTTTTCCTCCCATTACCTTTCTTTACTGGGGAGGACAGGGGTTAACAGAGAGCGTCTGCCACAGTTCATTGTTGCCCTGCAATAAATGGTGGCACTTTCTCATCAATAGCTTTATCCAAGCACCTCCTCTCAAAAGGTCAGTAAATGCTCCTTTACACATTGTTATAAAGATGCTCTACTGTATAAAAGATGCAGGAATCACAGAAGATAAAAAAGCTGAAAAACAGGTTGCAGGTTGATGTTAAGGTTGAGAAGTTTAACCTGCATGATTCAAGAGAGAATGGCAAGCTGGAGAGGGTGGTTCTTGCATAACAGCACAGCGTTGGCAAGAATGGTACTTGAACTTCTTTTAAAATATATTATCATTTTAACATACTTTAGAAAGGCTTTTAAAGAAACACCATTGAGGGCCAAAAGTCTTCTGGACTGAGGAAAGAGGCTGTTTAAAGAGTGCCTTAGCGGATGTAATTCTGTTCGGCTCGAAGGCAAATCCAGTGATGGCAGATCTTATGCACAGTTATCACTCTGAGTCTGCCCATTACAAAAGAATGAACAACTTGAAATCTCAGGTGATTTCAAAAGAGAAAATACACATGCTGGCAATGAAGGTGGTTAGCCACTGGAAGAAAATACTGAAGGAAAAGAGTATTCTCCAACCCCAAAACTCTTTTAATAGGGACAAGATGTGTTGTCTGGAGCCTAGACACCACATAAACACAGGGATCTCAGTCCAGTACAGGAATAACTGGGTGAAAATCTATGCTATACTGCAAGAAGGAGACAAGACAACCTGATCTCATAGATTATATGCTTAGTTCCCATTTCTCTTTGTTAAAGAAAATGGGGTTAATATCACTGGCATAAGTGATTGCTTACGTGCCTGTTGCATTCAGCTAATGCACAGTACTTTTGAAGCTATGATTTTCTGGAACATTTTAGTCTGATACCTAGAAGAGAAGTAATTGAGAAAAGGATGAGACTCAAGTGAAAAAGGAAAGTGAAAAAGGCAGGATGGAGCCCAGTGATTAAAGAAGACCTGAGAGGGAAATTTTCATCAGTTTCAGTTTACTTATCAACGTACTCAGAGATCTCCAGCAAGACAGAAAATCCTTAGCTAGTCAAGCAGAGTATTTTAACGCTTACCTTGCTATAAATGTCAATAGATCAATCCATTCTTCAAAATGATCTAGCATTAAATAGTAAAGCAGCTACACAAACTGTAGAATTATCACAGCCCAAGGGCACCAAACAAATGAACAAAATAGCCACGTTTCATTGTATTAATCAATCAGTCTTAATTATAGCTGTTTCTCTTGATTTGCTTTCACTACCTTTGGTCCATTCTGACTAAAATAGCTTCTTGGTTTTCAAGCAAGTCTCAGCTCAAGTGAGCAGCTGCTTAAAATGGGGGCTACCATCCAGTTTGGCATGGTGCAGAGCAACAGGGGAGGCCTCCTCAAAAGAGACCCAGAGCTAGAAGAGCTGAGGTGCTGCAGGTTAGACTGAATATTGTTGGCAATGCTACTTATAGAGGCTTATTCAGTGTTTGTCACTGGGCACAGTGCCGGTGTCCAGCTAAATATTTTAAAGAGCCTGTTTTATGGTGGCTTATTCCTAATTTCTTTTAAAGTAAAGGGGTAAATCTTTGCCAGTCCTTATACTATGTTTTTTTGAGTTGGTCCTAATTAACAGATATTGAAAATATGTACAGTTAAAACCCATATCAGAGAGGAAATGGGAAGTATTTTGGCAACATTCACCTTTACATCAGCAGGCACAACTTAGACCCAACACTAAGAGTTGAGGCTGAATCCTATTTTGAGTCTCTCATCATTTTTCTAACATAGAATTATGACCAAGAGAGAAGATAACAGCCAGTGACAACAGAAGTCCCTCTAGCATTTTCAGTATGTCTGTGTTTTGTTATAGCCATATCACAGTACAGTCAGGACCCCACAAAAATTAAAGCACTGGTCACATTCCTCTCAGTGCTGTGAGTTGTTTGTGAGATCACTGTCACTAAACATCTTCTTGCTTGAGGCTAATACATGTTTCCAAAATAAAAAGAAAGGTTAAAAATTGTCAAGTCTAGTTCAAATCAGGATAGCTTTTTTACACTGTCATTTTGGAATTCCGTTGTTCCATCTATGGCTTAGCTATGAGTTACTTTGTGCTCCACATTGCCCCACTGATTGCAGCTGTGATAGGAATGTGCATTTTTATGACATAAAGACTTAGCAGAGAGAAGGACGGCTGATTCGGGACAAATGAATATGATACTTGTGAGTTACATTCACCAGTCCTTATGAAGCAGTAAAATCCTGCTGCCTCAGTGATTTCAATAGTGTCAGAAACCAGATTATTTTTTAACTTATATGTTTTTGGTAAAGTCTAGGAAAACTCCTTCAACATTCATACCCACACTATGATTCTGTATCAATTTTTCACAAAGGGATATATTTGGGGCCTAACTCAATCATCTGTGATATTTAAAGAAAGGACTTTTGGGTAAGGCTGAGAGTTTTTTCACAATGCCTATTTGCTAAGTGAACAAAAGAAAAGTCAAGTTAAAATAAATGATGCTTCCTACTCTTCCGAAAGATAACATGCAGGCAATAAACTAGTGTGCAAAATGGTACTGTCAACTGAATGTGGGGCTCTAATGGCTTTCAGTCTTTGTCATATACATCACACATCTTCGAAGTTAACAAAGCAGAACCAAGGTCCTGAAACACAGCATTAAAAATCCTCCTGTCTTCTCCAGATACTATCCTTGGAGACAAAGACAAGGAGAAGTAAATTTGCAATTGACATTAAGCCAATTCTACTCAAGACTGCATCTAATCAATAACCTATTTTGTATATTGGAGATTGCTGGAGGGGAGTGTAAAGTAAGACGGTTTTCTGTTGGAAATCTTAAGACAAAGAAGTGGAGGCAGAAAGCAAAGAAGACTGTGTTGTAAGTATATGACATGGGCACATATGTATCAAATAACTGACATCATTCTGTAACTCCTAGGGCCAGACTTTTGAGAACCAGTACAGTGCTTCAGAAGTCAGTGTAGCAATGACCATTTGCATCATCTAGAAGGTAAAAAGGCAGAGGCTGTAGCAGATGCAGAGGTATGAACCTCACCCATATATAAGAAATCAAGCCTATTTTGCTGTCTTTTTCTACTGGACAGAGTCCAAAAGTAAGCTTGAGGGAAAAGTTTCTTGAAATATAAGAGTGTATCACTAGTACCTACCATAGACTAATCCATGTAAAGAGCCCTTCAACTGACAACAAAAATAGAGAGGCAGAGATAACCTTGTTGTCCTTTTCCTATAGATCATAGGTGTAACAGAGGTTTTGTTTCTGCTTCTACTTGCTACAGGAATATGTTTAGCATCTGACATCAAGAGGCAATGGGCAAAACCTGAAACTCAGGAGGGTCTGTCTGATCATAGGGAAACACTTTTTTTCAATGTGAGAGTGACTGAGCACTGGCACAGGTTGCTCTGAGAGGTTATGAAGTCTCCCACCTTGTATATATTTAAAAGTTATTTGGACCTGGTATTGGGCAACCAGTTCTAGGTGGCCCTGCTTGAGCAGAGAGGTTGGACAAAATGAACTCCAGAGGCCCTTTCCAACTTCAACCGTTTTGTGGAATTCTGTGATTCTGTGACATCATAAGAAGAAAAAGAGAGCATGTATAGATGAGAACTAACTGGTGATTGCTATAGCTATCAGATAAATTGAGCAGGAACAGAAGGCAAAAGAGCCCAACGCTGATGTGGTAGCTACTTTCGAGTCCTGTTTAGTCTTAGCAAAACTAGATTCCATCTGGCTGCATACCACTACCTGTCCTTGCTGGGTAAACTGTAACTCCTATGGCTCTGGCTAAATGCCATTGCTGTTTTCCTGCTCAGAACTGCCCAGAAAAAGGTATCACCTTTTGCATGAGGACTAATTTGCAGCATGAAAATGACCAGTTCCATTTTGTGACTGAAGAGTCTAACTGATTTTTACTTCATTTAGCCCTGCATTCCCTCCCATCTGCAAATAAGTGTGATGTCTTTGAGGTCTGCTTCATGGAACAGTTGAATTTCTCATGCTTTTTGCATGCACTTGAGAAAGAAATAGAGGGTCTGGAGAACCAACAGGATGCATAAACCCTGAGCCATGTAATTCTCTTCACTTGCTGAGGTTAGTGATGCATGAGAAAAAGCCAGAGCAAAATCCATCAGAAATGGACTGTGAAATAACCACAGAATTCCAAATAAAGCAGAATTCTGAGCCTTCCACCCATTTCCAGCCATACAGCAGATCTGAGTGCAGGATATATTCTGCTTTTTTAATCTGATCTGCCAAGTCAGGATTTCATTCGTATATGAAATACTTTACACAAAGATGGCGCTGGGCCATGAACAGCCAGCATTTGTTTATGTTTTGAGTTGAAAATGAGCTGTCTACTGGAAACTTCAAATAAAGAGGCACTTAGAGTATATAAGATTTTATGGAATGAGTAAAAACATGCAAGATGAAGAAGTTTCATACAAGCATAGTTATTTTGATGCAAAATCTTGAGATGTAATTGTCACTTAGCATGTCTTAGAAAAAGAAAAAAAAGTCAATAAAAAGCCAGGTGGAATTGTTTAGCAAATAGATTAGTGTGGCTATTGTTATTTTTACACAACCACATTTCACATCATTATGTAATTATCTAAAAATGCCATGGTAAAAGTCACATCACTTACTGTCAAATGTATAGTGAACACTGAAAAAAAAGTCTTCCTTTTCAAACTGAATTAATGTCTTAGCATATGCCTCCCCTGCTGAGACTACTTATGAAAGTTTTTACGGACGACAGGGTCAATGCCAGTGTATTTGTCATATGTAATTGTGGCTTCTCTCTGAAATGGCACCAAAGAAAAATTGATTACAATTTCAACATCAGCCATTTTGAGGATTACAAATATTTGCTCCATAAAGAAAACGGTTGTATTGGGTCATATTTCTACGTAACTTCATCCTATTAGAAATATAAGCTGTTAGCATTCTCTCTAGGTTTCTTGTTTACTCCTCCTGTATGAAAATTTTGCTAACTAAAAAAGAGAAGACTCCCAGATGTAATGTACATTCAACACAAGTTAAGTCTGGGAATGTAACTGCTAGTTTCTGAACTGCGAAACCACTGCAGTAGGATTTCAAGGACTTCAGTAAAAATTATGTTATTGGAAAATTCAGAAGTACTGTAGTGTCTTACTGCGCTAAGGTATTGTGTGGTAAAACTTAAGTCACTCAAAGAACCTTAGCTCTACCTAGGATAAGTAATATTAAAATATCCAAGTGAAAAAAAAAGCGTCCTCACTGTTACAATCTGAAGTTGCAATAAAATGTATATTGCCCTAAGATGTACTGCATTCATATTACATAAGGACAAAGGTAAGGATAAATTTGTTAAGTGTTTTGAAAATGCATTCCCATCAGGTTGCAACATATTTTCCCTGTTTTTTGCAATGTTTGGTTTGAGAATCGTGAAAGAGTCCCATATATATATATATTTTTTTTTTTAACCTTATCATAATGGCATGGAACTACAGACAAGTGTATTTCATGTTTGACTCTATTAAAATACACAAATTAACTGAGCTAGCCTTTTAACCTGATCTGTGAAAAATTCATTTTCCAGCTTCTGAAAGCCCTGATACCTGAACTTTGGTTTGCTCAAATTCACATTATTTAGAAGGCAAAACACAGTGTGCAAACCTCTGTGTGAACATAAGTTTAGATTGCCCTTCTCAGCCATGTTCCTCTTTAGTAACCCTGCACACCACTTACCCAAACTTAGTGTAGAACTGAATTTTAAGCATATTTACTCTTTTGGGAAGGTAAAAAGTAAAGTAAAACCTTTAAAAGTTTTCCTTTGCTGTAGCAGTCATGCACAGACTGTAACTCAAGCTCTTCTAGAACTGCTGAGTCTGAATTCTTACTGCAGCTCCCTCTTCATCAATCTTCTAAACTGGTATAGACAAACAAAACCAGGCCATTTTTAATTAATTCTGAACTTCCATCTATTTGAATATTTTTTAGAAATGTGAAATACAGTGGATTACAGGTAGAGTTTTGCAAAGCCTGCATTTGTCAATTAAGGGACTAAAAGAAATTTAATATGCTACATCTAGCTAAAACAAAGTAATACAATACAACATTCATTTAATTTATCAATGTAACAAGGTTTTTTTGATGTACCAAGAAAGTGAAAAGGAAATGACAGGGCGTTTATGTATTTAACTGTGAATACTATACAGACTTTTAATATTTCTAATAGATATGATATTTTACTTCAAATATGTAATATTGAATAGCTTCACATATTATGCAAAAAAAAAGATTATTAAAGATAGAATTTATTTTCCTTCAAAAGGTCCATTTGTGGCAACTTTAACTAGATGGTGTTCTTGTCAATGTTACCATTTGGAGACATTCCAAAAATATACAGAATGCACAAAATCTAAAAATAAACAGGATATGTTAAATTCTATTCAGTAGTTAAATATTTTAAAATTTATAAAACATCTGTCTTAAGCTGCTTGTTCGGTCCTCCTCCCTTTTCCTTCCTGCTTCATCTCACCATTTGGTAGACAGAAACAAAGAGAACATCTGCCATCAGATATGTGATATGAAGTGAAGACATTTAGGCACATCAGGATGTTTTATCCATTTTGAGAAACTTTAGAAACTAGAAAGCTGCTGATTGGCCTAAATCTCCAGGTATATGAGCTGGTATTTCTAAAGTACAAGTTGGTCAAAAACAAACAAAAAAATACCCCTTGAGATATTGTCAGGCATCTCCTGTGATTGTGCCATGGAATTATTTTTGTACCACAGCATCAGTCACAAATGAATTACAAACTCTACATCAGTTTCAGTTCCACACTAATGCACAGTAAGGACTATATCTCTTTTTCCAATTATTTTATACTAGGACTACATCAGAGCTGAAAATAGTTTGATGAGAAATTTAAAATTAACCCAAACTTCCAGAAGAGCAACAATCTAAAAATACTTTAATAATGTGAAAAAAAACAGCAGAGCTAAGGAAAGGGGGAAAAGGGTATATAGGAGCAGTTCTAGGGACACACTGTGATCTGTTATTCTAATTATTCTGCGAATTATTCTGCAAACGCTCTATCAAACATTCTCCATGGTTATCAAGCATATGTTTTGAATGCATTATGTGAAATAATTAGAAGCACATGTTTCCTTTTCTATTAATAGAAAAAAGCCAATATTAATCTTATCCTCACAGTCTTGTCAGAGCTCTCCTTTGGCTAGACACTCCCCATGCAGCTGTATCAGCACCCAGTCCACTTGACCTCTTCCTGTTCAGTTCACCTTTTCTTTTGCAGACTGGCTCTTCTTTTAGCAATCCTTGCACATTTTCTTCTTCTTGCCTGTTACCCTGTTACACAGACACCCTGACCCTTCTAACTCCAGTACACCCCCTATTTCTTCTGCATCTCTGTCAGTGTGCACAGATTTGTCATGTCTAAGGAAGGTCTGGATTTACAGGTCCAGGACAGCTCTAACACCAGGGACAATGAAGTCTCTCCTCACCAAAACTTGATGAAGGATTACTGTCACAGAGGCAAAATGACTTCAAGCAATAATAAGCTTAAAACAACTTGAATTTAGAACTGAAACCGAAACCAAACAACAGAAACCAATGCAAGCAGAGAGTGGGGTGGGGATGGTAGTCCAAAATCAGTCAGCACTCTGGCAACATTTAATTAACTGCAGGCTCAATATAACAGTTAGGACCATTATTACCATACAGCCACACAAGAATGATGATCCATAGCATGCACACACTCACTCAAAACAGAAGCTGCTGTCATTTAAGGGTACCCAGAGAAAAAATTGCTTACTCAGGCAGGGCAGGAGGCAGAAGGAGAAACAAGGACTCACTCAAAGACAAATGCAGAAGAAGTAATCATCAAGGAAGAAGGTGAGGACTCTAAAACCCAGGAAGTCCCCTTAAATGGCACCCCTGATCTAAGGAGAGGGCTCCGATCACACTCCTACTGCTCCAAGAAGACTACTCAAAGGAGATCTTCAGCGGGGGCCCCATTTTATAGTCTGGTCAGATATGGCTGTGGTCATTATGAGCATGGTCCAGAAGCTTCTCTGGGCCTGGGCACCTCCTTGGCTGAGGGTCTCACCCCTCCTGCTCACCCAGGCAAGGGATATACATGAGGAATCATCGGCCATCAACTGCCCTATTGGAAAGCTCAGGACACCATTGGGCTGCAAGCAACTGCCACAATAACTTTGTTAAGGTCTTGCCTGAGTTATTTCCCTCTTGAACTAAGCAGCGATGGCAGCAGCACATATGCCAGCACCAACACTGCCACAGTAGAACTTGGAAGTGCTTATCAGAACCAAAAGCATATACCTTCTGCACAGCAGCACTCCGAAGGGAAGAGCTCTGCCAGCTAAAAGGCATAAGATCAACCACTGCCAAGTGTTAATGTTTACACACAGTGTGGTACGTGGTTATTGAAGCAGGAAAAACTTATGGGCAAAAAGGAGTTTACAGGTTATTTGGTATTCTATTTGCTTTTCCCATGGACATATGCACAACCTGCTAGCATCAGGTTTTCTCACAGAAAACATTCTCAGGAAAAGAGTATAGGGGAAAACCCTAAAACACACTTATATGGTAATGATTATTAGTGTGACCCCTAGCTCAATGAATACTGAAGGTCTTTGTGCTCCAATAGTTGCTGCTCTGAGGTCACTTCTTTTTTTCCAAAGGTTTTAAAATTTGTTGGTCCTGATGATGAACATGGGAAAAAAGAAGTACTCATGATTTTCATAGAGGAGAAAAAATCCTGCTTCCCCCTTCCAGTATAGAAACTAATGATTTAGGGAAGAAAACTTCAAAGGAGTTTTAAACTCTTCTCCTTGTTTCTGTAATAACCAGTCTTTTGCCAGTCTGCTGTGCGGCTACAGGAATGTATTTGACAGCCCTGTACCCATCGATGAAGAGCTGCACAGAAACAGTTGGCAGAAGAAGGACATTTTGAAGAGAAGCTGCAAGGGGCAAGAAGAGGGAAAGAAGACTCTGAGCAGGAAGGACACCCTGAGCAGGGTCATTATTTCACAAGGAAGACCAAGCTTTCAAGAAAAAAATAGTATAACTTGTATTTTTACATTTAAGACTTTAAATTCATGACCCAAACCACAGAAATTTAGAAAATAATATAAAACAACTGTAGTATCTCTGTAGAATTAATAAAAACACTATGTGGAAATGCTGTGGCTTGTGTGTTTAATATATGCCCTGCAAAACTAACATCTGTGACAGGAAATCAGTGAGCTCTGCACTTACTCTTTTCCTTAATATCTTAATACCTTTGAAATTCCTCTTTCCGTGCTGCCTTTCCTTTTTGAGTGAAAAAGACAGAAGGTTCAATTTTTAAAAAATGAAAACAACCTTGAAACAGAGTAACTTGGGATGTTGGTAAAAAAAAATAAATAAGTAAATAAAAGACTATGTTGCCCATAGGTCAACACAAAAAACCACTTTCTTCTCAGTAGAAGAAAATAGGAGTGACAAAAGCACAATCAAAGTGCTAATCTGAATTAGTACTCTAAACTTTGAGGTCCTTGCCTTTGTTATAGATTATATACAAACAATGATTTTGCTCAAAATGAAAAAAAAATATGTGCTAATACAAGTATTATTTAAAGTATAATTGTTTTGGTAATGCAATGTTAGAAAATATTTATGAAGCAGTTATTTTTATATTAGCACCTAAAAATCAGATTTTTACTGAAGGATATGATGTTTATATTTTCAAAATTGTTGGAAGGCTTAAGTAATATAGTCAATACTACTTTTATTACTATATCAAAAAAAGATTGTTAACAAAACTCAAAGGTAGAGAATTATTTTTTAAACAGTATTTATTTTATTGTTGATTTTCTTTTTCCTTTAAACCCTATGCAATAAGCTGAGAAATCATTTTTAGTATATTTTGGCAAACCCTTCAGCAAAATTGATCTTAGACTATGCCTTGAAGAAATCATCAGCAATTATGGAAAAATAAACTTCTTGAGTGATGAAATGGTTTATTGCATTGAAGTAGGATAACAGCATACGTTGCTGTTTTTGAGACAACAGAACATGATTTAAAAATTTGTCTCTATCACACATGATACTGTGACAGACAGAGAGAAGGTTTGACACAAAGAGGGCACATGGAATAATCCCTTCCACAACAGCATGTGTATCCATACAATTAATTTATTTTACTTTTATTTTTTCCTCTTTTCTCTGGATGGGGACATAAAACTCATCACTACAACAACCACAAGGCTTTGTGGAAGCTAAACCATGTACACATATGGGAGCCTGGCTGATGTTTCTTTACAACGCTGTGGCAGCCTGCTCTCTCTCCCAGCCATGTGCATGCATGTCCCATCCTAGCACTGCTTGAGGTTCTCACTGTAATATGGTGGCTTTACAATCCAGACTGAAAACAAACACCATAAAATTAGATATTTTAAAACATAAATTATTTGCAATATTCATTAGTAGGGGAAACAGTTACAGGGGAACCAAGTTTATGGGGTTTTGCTAGCATTTCTCTGTGTTAAATGCTCATGCACCTACTCTGGATAATCCGCATAATTCACTAATAGCTCTTCTGTGTGCGAAACAGATAAAACAGTAATCCAAAACAGACAAAAGTATGTAAATTTTTCTGGAAGCATCAGCTCTTACTTTACTTTGAAGACAATGTGACCATTAAATAGAAGTTTGTATCTCAGGTGGAGATGATGACAGTTAAAGGCACTCAGTACCTTTCAGGACAACATTATATGATATTGCAACAAAACATATAAATTTTTCCTTTAATTCATATTATACTTTACATCAATGTCAACATCACAAGGTTGTCTGTTTTAAGATGAAAAATTATTTCCCTGGTACACAAACCAAATAAAATCTATACACATCCTGTCACGTCACTATACTTAAATTCTTCTGCTTTGAATGAATCAAAACCCATATTAAGGATACTGATTTGATGACAAGATCTGTTTCTGAAAAGATCCAGAATGAGAACTGCAATTGCAGGGTTCATCCTCCCACTGGCAAGCATTCAACTACCTGTGCTACTGATGTGCAAAACTCATCTCAAAGGAAGAAAAGTTTGCAAACACTGGTTTGGTAACTTTCAAGAACTATCAGAGATTGTGTTTTTTTGTTTTTTTTTTTTCAATTTAGTTTGTCACACTGCAAAAATGAAAGAGAAGGAGCAAGCGATCAGGCAATTAGAGCATTATAGTGATAAAAGCCATATAAATCATTTACTATTTTTGAGTTCTGACCCCAAATCACCTGCTTACAAAAAAAGGGAAAAGGAAGAAAAACGTATGTCCTTGAAGCTGCTGGCAGTGAAATTAACAAAAACAGCTACATCAGCTGGCATGACCTACTCACAGAAAAACAGTGAAAATGCAGTATAAACCACCTGCTGCCCACCAGTTTACTGCAGTATTAACAGAAATGCTTACCACAGATTTTCTGATTCTTTTTTGTTATGGAGAAAATAAAGCCCATTACACTGAATTGTGAGTATCCCAACCATGCAGCAGAATGTTGTGGAAGACAAGTTGTCCAATATATCATAATCAAAACATTGCATAAGGGTTATCGCTGATCTTAACCAGAAGAGCATTGAATATGTGCAACTGCTGATTTTGGAACTGTACAGACCTCCAAGCATGAATCCACCTTTATCTGCAATATGACTGCCAAATGCAGTGTCCACCTGCATACTGCAAACTGCTGCTGAAAAAAAAAAACAAACAAACAAACCAAAAACTTCTAAGCCAATATTTACATGCAAAACAGAAAGAGATCATAACACATATAATTCAATTAATTCTGCAGGCATATCTCTGAAATTAGTTCAGTGCATGGCCCAAAAGATAGAGACTGCATGTCACATATTATCTTGACTCAAGTTAATGCTATAGTTACAATAGGGAGAAGTTGGTTGGAAAGTTCATTGGAATACAGGAATTGGTATTTGTAAAATAATCAGTGGATTATATATATATCAGTTATTGAAAAACATCTGAATGACAATGCAGTCATTGGTCCCAGCCAGCATGGGTTCATGAGGAGAAAGTTGTGCTTGACAAACTTAATACTGTTCTACGACATGGTTACCCATCTAGTTGACCAAGCAAAGCCTATCAATGTGATATTTTTGGATTTCAAAAAAGCCTTTGATACCATCTCTCACAGCTGGACAAGATGTCCAGCACGCAGCTGGATAAACACATAATGCAGTGGGTGAGCAATTGGCTGACGGGCCAGTGTCACTGTTGAGACTGATAAACAACACAGACAAAGTTCTTCTTATGTACAAACAGCAGTCTCCACTTATTGCCACAAACACTTATTAATATAGTCTTTATCAACACGTGTCTTTTTGCTATTGGTTACAGCCTGCAATAGTAATATATCATTGGCTAATTTTGCTATTGTCAATTTTATTCTTTTACTCCCTTCTTTCTCATGAGTACCTTAGTATCTTCAAGGTGAATCCCTGTTCCCATATCCTCTGTCAGGGAATCCACGGACCCGCCGTTGTCCCCTACAGGCTGGGCTCAGAGTGTTCTAGTAAATGGTGTTATTTCAGGCTGGTGACCAGTCACTAGCAGGGTTCTGCAGGGATCCATCTTAGGGCCAGCACTCTTCAATGTCTTTATAAGTTACTTAGATTCAGAACTTGAGGGATCACTTAGTAGGTTTGCTGATGACACAAAATTAGGAGGAGCTGTCAACTCTCTTGAGGACAGACAGGCCCTGCAGAGGGATCTGAAAAAATGGGAGAACTAGGCAATCACGAACCGCGTGAAGTTCAACAGGGGCAAGTGCTGGATTTTGCACCTGGGACATGGCAAGCCTGGCTGTACATACAGACTGGGGGATGAAATGCTGGAAAGCAACTATGCAGAGAGGGATCTGGAAGTTCTGGTCAATGGCAAGTTGAACATGAGCCAACAGTGTGCCCTGGCAGCCAAGAGGGCAACCGTGTCCTGGGTGCATCCAGCACCGCATTGACAGCCGGGCGAGGGAGGGGATTGTCCCGCTCTGCTCTGCACTGGTGCGGTCTCACCTGGAGCACTGTGTGCAGTTCTGGGTGCTACAGGATAAAAAAGATATTAAGCTGCTACAGAGTGTCCAGAAGAAAGCTACAAAGTATGTGAAGGGTTTTGAGAGGAAGTTGTATGAGGAGGGGCTAAAGTCACTTTGTTTGTTCAACTTGGTGAAAAGGAGACTGAGAGGAGACCTCATTGCGGTCTACAGCTTCCTCACAAGGGGAGGTGGAAGGGCAGGCACTGAACTCTTTTCTTTAGTGACCAATGACAGAGCCCGAGGGAATGGCAGGAAGATGTGCCGGGGAGGTTGAGGTTGGACGTTAGGAAAAGGTTCTTTACCTAGGGGGTGTTGGAGCACTGGAATAGGCTCCCGACAGAGGTGTCATGGCCCCAAGCCTGACAGTGTTCAAGAAGAGACTGGACAACACCCTCATACACATGGTATGAACTGAGGGGTTGTCATATGCAGGGACAGGAGTTGGATTCGATGATCCTTGTGGGTCCCTTCCAACTCAGGACATTCTGTAGTTCTATGATACGGGGTTAGCAGAGTCGTTGTAGATTTGTGGCATGTGAGATCAAAATGTACAAGCATCAATTTTCTTGTAGCAGGTGGAGGGGAAGAAGGTGATTTTAAAATACTAACTATAAATAATAAAATATTCAAAGATATGGAAAAGACCAAAATGTGTCATTTACATAAATAGCTATGACACAACTGACAGAATTCTCACTCTGAACTTCAGCGGAAGCCCACTTGGCTGGCCTATGATAGTGGGAGGAACCTGAAGGTCACAAGACTGAAATGTGACCAGTGTGTGTACTTCATTTCTACATTGCCTTATATCTGACCTTTATATCACAAAGCTAAGCTTAATGACTGCATCTGTCAAATTCTACTTTGTGGCCATGATAGTGTTACCAAAATGTGAATAGCATTTAGTAGCACTGTCTCATGGATCATACCTCAGATAAATGTGAGAAAAATTCAAATGACTCTTGTGACATTAATTTAGGTCTTGTATTTAAACAGAGTTTGCAAAATTAATGCAAAAACTAGCTTAGAATGACTATGTAGAGTCCCTAGAAAATGTGTAGCCCAAACCAGCCTATTTGCTGGTTCACACATTTTAAGAGCAGTTTATCACACATTTAGAAAACACATGTTTTCATTCTAGTAATTAGCAGTTAGTGTTTTGCCATTTAAAGCTCTTATGCTCAAGGGGAACGTGGAGCTAACGTCTCCTCATGACTCTAAAACTGCTCCTGGCACTTGCATATGGAAGGGAATACCCTCTGTTGTGTAATGTCTTTGTAGGTTCTGATTTCAACAAGCTCATAAACACATTTAAGACTGATTAAAATTTATCTTAAGTTAGCAAGTAAACTAGTATAAAGTCTTTAAAATAACTAAGTTGGCCTTTAATTTCCAAAGGGCATTTTTAAAAAATATAGTGGAAATTCTTAAGAAATATTAGTATAATAGGTTTTTTGCTCGAACTCATGATTTTTAGTGCTAAAAGAAAATTAAAAAGTTGTATTGCATATCGACTTAAACATTGGTATGTGTTAGAATTACATGCAGGTCATGGAAAAAACTTGTATTTCAAGCACCATTAACATTCATTTCTATGTAACTATGTTTTGTTTATAGTAAAATTCACTAATATAGTAGTACTGTCTCAGCAATACTGAACAATAAAGATTTTGAAGTCAGGCACTAAAAACAATCTTGAACTTTCATTTTTCTAGACATTTAAAATTTATATTTTCATTATTTTATTTTTTCGTTCTGATTTTCAAACCCCCATGGCACACATTGTCCAAAGTTTCTTTTGCAGCCATAAGAGGACATTTTCAGATGTTTTAAAATAAAAATCACAAAGCTTTCATATTCCCATGCCCCCAGGAGCTGATGCTTTAACAAACACATCAATAGCCTGATATTCATTACGACAATGTAAGTTTGTTTCACAGGTCATAAAATACCTGCAAGAAGTGCCTATATAATGCTGATGCCTTGTTTTGCTTAGATTAAAAAAATACAAGTAGATCTGGCAAAATATTTCTTCTTTAGTGTATGTCATGTATTTTAAGTCATATAGTGTATGGAGACTAGCAATACCTTAGCTCTGCAGGGTATCTTCTAGCATCTTCTCATGGTAAAATGCTTTTCAAGCTTAGTATCACTGAGACAGAAATGTCTAGCCTTTCAGGTATGTGATAAAATATATCTTACAACAAGATGCTATTAGCTCCCTTTGTTTAGTGTGAAAATTTTAAGTACCTATTAAGTGAAGCTTTTTTTTTTCTTTAAAAACCAGCTAAAATAATAATGTTAGTGTAGGAAGAAAAAGCATGGAACAGTGAAAATGGGCAAGCATTTCCATGTAAATGAAATGCATGCAGAACGTTATAATTGCATGGCCAAGGATGGTCCAGTTACCTGCCTAATCCACTACCTGGTAAAGCTGGCAATATGCCGTTTGTATTCACATTTTTATATCATTTTTATAGCTTCAAATGCATAAGTTATATTGGAATTTCAACTGAACCAAGCAGCTCTAGCATAAAGCCTATATCAAGTACAAGTATTAATTGCCTGGGAAATATCTGGAGGGGCAGGCAGTGTGTGTGCAGAAGTGCTCAATTTCCCTAGATTTCAGAGCTGCCTAGGTTTTAAGAAATGTGTGAAAAGAACAAAGAAAACACCCTTCCCTGTAGTTTTGAAAAAATCTTCATTTGAAGCTATGAAAATCTTCTAGTGGTTTCCAAAATGGGAATGAAGTGCTATATTTTCAGGACAGGGCTTGCTGCATCTCTCACCACAAAGCAGAAAGGGCCCAGAATTACAGCAGAAGCTTTAGTGAACTATGGATTTCATTGCACTTTCTCAGGCTCATTAGTTCAGCTAACAGCATCTACTCGTTAAGAGACTCTGTGGGTAGCAGCAGCAGCAGCAGCAGTCACTGATGCTAAAGCAGAGGTACCTGCAGAGACCATGGTTCAGACTGTATTTTGGGCTGGAAGTGACACTGTAAACCTTGGTTAGGGAATGTTCTGTTTAATTTCATTTTATTCACATTTCATTATCATTTTGTTTTCACACTCAAGCCAGCTTCACACCTCTCAGCCTTTTGTACCTCAAAGGAAAGTGAAGAATTATTGGTCATATGCTGCTTTTACATGCACCCCTTTAACCCTGTTCAGGCAGGGTCATATAGCTGTGATGGGTAAAAGATGCCCCTTTAGTATCCCTCTGTGGAAGACTTTTCATTTGCTTCTATGTTAAGTTATTTTAAGCAACAATAGAGACTGAAATCTCACCTCCTGGAATACAGTGGCTTAAACATTTGAAATGCTTTTGCTGGAGGGTGTTGTTAGTGCTTCTGTGCTTTTTTCTTTTTATTCCTCTACCAATCCAGTATCCATTTCTTGCTGTACTGCAAAATGAATATGAAATGTATTTTTGATGGATATACAGTCAACCAGCAAAATCTCCATGTTCAATAATAATCAATAATCAACAATCAACAATAGATCCATTGCTGTATACAAACATGCATTGCCTTTGCTATTCCACTAAACACAGAAACTGTTTGATTAAAGTGGAAAGACTTAATAAGGTCCCAGTGGGGTGTAAGGTTAAGCGGTGGGGGAAGACTTGAGGATGTAGCAGAGTTCCCTACACACTCTCTACCACAGTAGAAGCTGTCCTTAGAGAATTAGGGAGTCCCAGAAAGAAATCACTAGAGTAAGGGGATTGATCAGTTTTTCCAGAACTGGATCAGTTAGCAACTAAGCAAGCCTGTGCTTTGATGTGCAAGGGGAGAGAAGTTTTAACATCTCGAGACAGTAAAAGTGCTGGTGACTGGGGAATACGTTTCTGTAGCAATAGTCTTTGTCCTTCCTTGTATGTCTGTGTCAGAGACAGAGAGCACAAACTTTCTGTTTTTCTTGAGCTCTTTACGGAAGCCCAGCTAGGACTTGCAAAACAGATACAACATCACCCATAAAAAAAAAAAAAATCACTTCCACATACCTTCTCTATGTTCATGGCATTAGGGCATTAGCTGACATGGAGAAATTGAGGCTGTTCCTCCTCGTGGAGGGGTCATTACAAACACCCCGTATTACAGGAACTGCATGTTCTTCTCCCCAGGTAGCAACTTCCAGCTGACAAGATGTCACAGTTTGAAGAGTAGTGACACACTTTCTTGTCAATTTGCATCATGTAGAATAGCTATGCATGACACAGCAAGAAAGAAGAACACAAGTATACTACTCAGACAAAAGCTTTTCTTGTGAAAACTACGAGAGCAGACAAATCTCAGTTTCTTTTACATTACAGTGTTTTCTTACCAACTTCCTCTCCCAAAACCAAAACCAGAACACTGTTGCTACAGGCTGCACTGTAAAATCAGAACTTGTCAGGCTGCTGTCCTTCACTGTCTGTGGCTATTGCCTTTTCTTATGCCTGAGAGAAAATAGATGATCCACCAGCCAGATTGCCAGGACAACTCATTCAAGAAATTGCATTCGTTACTTTCTCTGACGATGGGACCTGGAGCAAATCATGTAGAACAAGCTTGGGTGTGATGGTAGGAGCCCAGACAATTCTAAACATCTCATTAGCCATCACTGCATCACTGTGACCCTAACTGTAAACAAAAATACCTCTCTGTGCTACAGTGCCCAGTTTGTGACGTGGACATACAGACATTTCCTGCCTCATATATGTATTTTGGAATTTAATACATTAAAGATGCAAATTGTGATGTAAGTCCCTACACTATCTTCATGGAGCAAAGCTGAGATAAAATTGACATAATTTAATTTTATATCAATGCACAAATCTCATAGCATGTGTAACAAGCAGTACAGCACTGATGACTGAAACGTCTACACACCCTTAAGAAGTTGAAAGCAATCTTTATTTTTTTTATGTGGTTATTTTTATAACATCTGAAAATATTGCACATATCCAAACCCAGAAATAAGACTTATAACCTTCCTTTTTTTCTCTCACTTTATATGTCCTCAATAAGCCACAGGAAATAGCTTGTCTGCTTTTTTATATACTTTGGCTTGTTAGTGTGAGCGGATGTGTTGTGTAAAAAAATGAAGTTGAGACAAAAATTATAGCTTCATATGCTGTTTTCAGAGTGAAAAGGCACATGACCTGTCCGATCTCCCACTGCACTGGATTTCATAGTAACTGTTTACCTCTCCAATGTATTTTCTACTCACCTGCGTGATGTTTCCTTGTAGCTGACAGTTTCAATTTTTAAAGCTGAAAATTCCTCTCATGAAAAATCTCCATGGAGATTTTAAATATCAGGATAAAGATCTTGAATTGCCCTGTACTTTCAATATTTGGAGGACCATACAGAACAGAATAATAAGGTGATTTTTTTGTTTGTTTTTGAGACCAAAGGGACTTCTGTTCTTGCAACCATTCAGGTTATTTTCAGTGTGTGATACTTCATTCCTAGGTTTAAAGAACTCATCTAATTAGTTCTCAAGGTCAGGAAAGTAAGTGTCAGTGTGTCTTACTCTGTGGTTTTTTGTTTGTTTGTTTGTTTGGTTTTTTTAATTGCTTGTATTATTGTTCGGGGGATGAGCTTGTGATTAGTTGTTTCAGATTTCTTTTCCTGGTTGGAAAAGACCTTTAAGACCACTGAGTCCAACCATAAATACAATATTGCCAAGTCCACCAAGATGGTGGCAAAACTGCTTCATGGTGGGAGAGAGCATGGTGGAAAACAAGTCTTCCTTTTATGCTGGAGGAGATGTGATTGCAAATGATCACTTTTCATTTGAATGCAAAGAAAAAAATTGTTGATATTTTGCTGTAGCAAATTTTCTACCAGTTGGAGATGTTCCATGAAAACAAAGACTGATTTTAACAACAAATACTGTTATTAGTTAAGTGAATAAAAATGATTAGAAAATAGGAATTCCATTTTCCAGGAATTGTTGCCACTACAACTACCTGTTCTTTAGGAGATTAATACTTTCTAAACTGATAATATCTGTGAAAGGCAACAATCATGCATTCACTTTTATAGTGTGTTTTCACTTTGACAGACAGACGGTCAATAGTTTGAGATTGGCCATAGTTACTTACACTGCACTTGCCTTAAGCTTTACATCTGCATGGTATCACTTTCAAGACAAAATAATGAAGTGGCAGACTTAAGTAGCTTTGAAGTATTAATATCTAGTGCAAAACTTCCAATTTTTACTTCATAAAGCTACCACCTATCTCAGGACATGAAATAGACTGAATTCACTCTATAAATCCAAATGGTTGTAATTATCTTGAACTTATGCAGTCCTAGTAAGTTATTTACAGTGGGATACATTTCTTAAAATTTCCTTTTGCATGCCTAAAGTTTGCAAGCACATACATAATTGTCACAACCCCACCTCTGCTTTGATGGAATTGCAAGAGCAAATGGAGTCAAATTCTGCCTTCGCCAAAATCTCCTTACCTCTCTGTAGATGCTCTGCTTCTATTTATATGGTTGGTGGACAGTGATCCTGGCTTTCAGTATGAAACATACCTTGTCTTTATAACCTTGGTATTTTTTTAAAGATCACAGGTGTTCTTGGTGAATAAACCATTAAAAAAAAAAAAATAGAACAAAAGTAGTTCAAACTTTGTCTTGCAGAAAAAGCAAGCCAAACCAAACCAAAACATCTGTCAAATTACCACATTTACAATGTACATGTAAAAAAAAGTCTCACCAAGGGATTTTCCTGCACCAAATTTGGAGTCTCCTAGTTTTTAACTACAGAGGTCATGTACTCTATTACGATAAAGGGATAAGGAAATATTAGTACAGTTGGGCAGAATGGGATGTACCCATCTAGACCTAGGATGAAAGGCTCCCAAATGTCACAAGGAGCCTGCTATACCAATCCAGTGTGACCTGTCTGGTGTTTAGTGAGCTGGAATTGTTATTCTCTGAGGATTTTCCTGTAGGTTTCATTCAGGAAGGAAAATTAGCCCACCCAATTGCAGAAGACATCCCATTCTGCAGAGATTCTCTGCAAGCTCAAAGAAAATATAAACAGTTCTGTTTTTTTCAGAACTTCTAAAAATGAAGGCTATGAACTACTGGAGCAAGATTCAAAGGGAAGCATTGATTTTTATCAGTTAATGTCCTCAGACCAAAGCTAGGTATTTTTGCTCAGAATGGCTTTTAGTCTGACACAATTCAGTGGTTAAATAAACAAAATGTTCTCTTTTATTACAGATGCTAGACTAGATATTGCACCCACTTTTTACTAGTTTGGCATAATCTAAGGATTTATAAAGGCAGAATAACTTCTGAGATGGATCAGCTCTCATCAATCAGGAGGCCCTTAAATGCAAGTACTAACATTAGCACGGATACATAGCCTCACAATACAACCCCACCCAGAAAAACTGAACTGTCATTAAAACTTTTATATTCAGATGTCTGTAGACAAATGACTGACCAGGTTTCACCAGGTGAAGCACCCAGATGTATTTGAAATCCAGATTAAGAACAGGAAGTTGACTTTTTGGAAGATGCTGACTAAGAATAAATGGCAGCATCTGATTCTAAAGCTCTGAGCCTTTACCCTTTCTGATAAACAGAAGAGACTCCATAGACTCCATTTAAGACAAGGGAAGAACTCAGGGAATCAGCATATTATTTTTCTTTCTACATTTTACTTTTAAAACTGCAAGTTCCCCAGGATCCAATGATATTAAAAAAGCAGACAGGGAAGAGAGTCAATGGGACAACTGACAGAGATCTTTACTGATGGTGACAAGTTTATCTTGCACATAAAAATGGTTTGAAAGCTCTTGATTACCTGAAAGAGCTCGGTGACTGTAATCCCAACAGACACTCACTATTAGAATCTGGTAGTAGGGAGAACAATATTAGTCCCCAACACTGAATACAACAAATTAATAGGTTGTTTTTAAGATGGCATTGAATTTCATTAGAAGGCAAGGCCTGATCCACCAATCCATGCTTTAACGTATGATGAATGATAACACGTTTCATTGTATTAATTTATAATACAACACTTTACTGGGTAATTATGTCATCAACTGCCCCTCTCTCCTCTCCAGCCCCAACATACTTTCACTGCTTAGAGAGCAGCTTGGTTTATGGACAAACACCTATGCAAAATAAGTCAGAAAAAAGATGCTGGATCATTATTATTGATGGTTCATTAGGTACAGAACATTTTTCAAACCTGATGACTTTGTTAACTTCTAATATAGTAGGGAAATAGATTATTTGTCACTGCTACAGCACTAAGACAAATCTTCATGAACAGACCTGCATTACATTGATAGGTCTCAGCTATCTTTCCTTTGAGTGCTAGATTTCGTTCTTTTTATTCTAGATTATATATGAGAAAAAATTTCACATTTCATTAAAGTATAAATGTAATGAGCACTGAGTGGGCTGAAACTGATGCTTTCTTTAGTTAAGCCACTAGTTGGAGGGATTTCTATTTCTTTGCGTTACCATCTCAGCTGACCTAGCAGAGACTGTGGAGTGCCTCTCCCAGATTGGTTTGAATACCGGGTCACGGTTGAGAATGAGTGAAACAAAGAGGAGATGGATGTTTGTCAGTTCTTTCTGATGAAAATGTTCAGTCATCCATTTCCTCAGGTTTGATCACATGGTTTGAATCAGATGAGGGGCTGTGCGTAAACAATCAAGTTATGTAGTAGATGTGTTTTTATTTTTGACAGTTGTATATGACTACTCAAAATCTTGAATACATTTCATTCACTTCATATGCAATATTGCTTGGTTTTAATCCTGAGTGCTCTGTGGCCAGTCATGTATTCCTCCTCAGGGAAATCCCAGAGGCTTTATTTTATAAGGGCTGTAATACCAGATTCTACAAAAGCAAAAGTCTTGTATAGAAGAGAAAAAAGATGGAGGTAAATGATAAAACAAATTACTCTTTAACTTTTAATGACATGGAGAACATGGACTGATTCATGAAGCTGATAATACTTACATATGAAGCCAAAGAACTTCTCTTTTATCTATGTGTAGATGAGAACTCTGAAGTGATTCCTACTGACAGTAATTGCATCCAAATCTATATTCATTAGAGAGGAAAAATAAACAGCACCCACAAAATTTCAAAAAAGTTATCCTAAAAAGTATGTGTACACTGGCAAGGCTTTCTAACAAGAAGCTGACCAGTGTAAGCAAGTAATTAAACCTGCTTAAAATGTAAGTCTTTCATAAGAACATCAATAGCTGTTGCTCCATTACTAATAAATAAGTCAGCACACATTTATAACAATGCAATAGGATACAAATCATGGTTCAGAGCCAGTAACAGCCTAAGGTTTGTGGTGAATTTCCTGTTAAAGAAAGATTACCTGTTCTTTAGAACTTAGGTACTTAAGTAGACCTCTATCTCCATCTTTCTGAATATATCTTCATTTAAGTGTGTTACAAATACATGTGCAGACATGTGTCTTTACAACGATAATTATGACTAATGAACATAGAATAGAAATTAATCATGTCAGCAAGGAAATATATAAGCAATTGAAAAAAATCAAGTAAGTTGTAAAGAGCAATTTAATGGACTTTAGAAAACAAATCTGGAAGTAGACAATATAAAGGCCGGTACCAATACGGAGAACCTAAAGGAGAACACTAGATTTGTCAAAGTGCTTATTTGTTTAAAACAACTGTGAGTGATTCTAACAGGTTAAAGGAACACAGGACTAAGTATACACTAAAAAGGGACTTATTCATTCTATTCCAGTGACTCACTATGTGAAACACTTGGGGTCTGGAAGGGAGCAAATGGGTCTTAATTAATCTATATTATAATATTTTATATGTCCTACTCTGTATACTGCTGGTTGGAAATCAAGGTTTTAACTTGTGCCAGCTAATGTCTACAATATAGATGTATAATCTTGGTTGTATTATTTTAAAAAACATCACCATGTGTGCTTTACATACATTATTAATTCAAATTAATTATCCTTTCTGTGGCTGTTTTCAATTTCTGAAAGACCAAAAGGCTTACACTGAGCTCTAGGAAATCTGAGGTCCCATTTTTTTCTACTTCAAGTTTCCTTTTTTCCTTCTATAACCTCACGGTACTTGGGAAAGGTGTGGCATGGCAAGTTGTTCACATGTCTCAGCATCTGAAGTAAACAGATTACTAAATGTTTAAACTGTCATGCATGACTACTATTCTTCATAAATAAAATATCTCAAGAGTGTTTAAAAGGACTGCTATTCAGGACTCCCAAGTTGCTCCCTCCCCTTGGCTTGTAAGCACTTATGTCCTGAAGGATCAGTCCCTTAACACTCAATTGTCTTCAGCACTTTTGCTATAAAACATATGCTCAGGCTTGCCTAAGCAAGGAAGAGACTGCACAGCAGTCCACTGCGTGAGTGAGACTGCTACTGTGGTAGGGAATGCTGAGTGAGAATGAGACAAGCTGTCTTGCTTTTAGGAGGTTGGATATTCATCCCAGGGGTTAGACTGGGTTAGCTTCAGTGCTGTAAATTCATGCCCCACTATTCTGCGCCCTAACTGCCTCATGTACACAAGACCTCTGTAGCCCATGACAATGAGAAATGTCACAATTTTAAGTCACAGGTTTATTGTCTTGTAGATGGGTATGTTTCTCTTACAAACACCACACCTTTAACTGAAGGGGTGGCTCATAAAGTGTTGCATCCATGATGGCAGGCAGCCTGGGGGCAGTCAAAGGGACTCAGAAAAAAGAGTATAGTGTGAAAACCAAATGAAGGAGAAAAACAAAAAAGTATAAGGGATAAAAGAAGTTCCATCTAAGATGTGTGCAGAACAGTAAAATGTCAGTTTGAAGAAGTCATTCCTCACGTGGAAGATATCTAACAATACAGGTTAATGTAACACTTGCAGCCTTACCCCAAAGCACACAGAAGGAATTACTGTTTTTCCCATACTAATTATTTTTTAAATGCCTAACTAAATGAAAACAAGCTTCATAGTGTTGCAGTTTAGCTTTATATAATGTACCCATTCTGTGAGTCATATAATAAACTAAAGAGAGGAAGTGGTATCTCTTCTTATATGTAATCTGCTATAATATTTCTGTCACTTCAATTTTAGATAAAGGCAATACCAAGTCTTAGCCTACATCTTCATAAAACTGTAATTCCTTCTAAAGCCAGTATGTTTTTCTGCATGTGAAGATTGTATAACCACACACTGTGCCTTTACTTACTTCTTTTTCAGTGTTCTGCAACTGTGACCAGAATTTTGTCTTGAATTTAATCTCTGTTGTAAGAGGAGCAGATTCACCTAGCCCTAAGGACACTTGAGCCAGCAACCTGCAGCCAGGCTCTCCACAGCAGGAAGGCAGAGCTCCCAGCAGAGCCCTTGCCACCACCCACCTGACCTCTTGGGGTCCATGTAAAGGCAAAATGGTGTCATGACTTGTTACAAGTTACTAGGACTGTAAATAACCCACATGATACAGAACTGCCTTCAGGTTATTTATACTGGGCAATCAAAGGAGCACAGTACTGCCTTGGGCTATATTTTAAATGGTGTTTAGAAGCTATAAGATTCAAGTGGGTGCTTAGTGAGGCTGGTAAACGTACCTAAGCATCTGAAATCTGTTAGCCTGCTGTTTTTCATCTGTAAAACAATGAACTTTCATAGATTTACCCTATAAAACTATTTTTCTGTGAGGGTAAAAGGGAGTGTATGTATGTATAATTACTCATGTACCTAGTCTTCTGAAGCTATGTTGTTCACTGCTCAGCTACTGCTGAAAAACCAAGCCATTTCTGTCTTTCAGACAAGTAAAATGGTGAGAAACTATGAAAACTAGCCAATGCCCATTATGTTCAGATGAACAGTCAAAAAGTTAACAGGCTAAGAAATACTTGTCAATAGAAAACTGAAATTTGTTTGTTTAAGATGGCAGTTATAACAGACATTTCTGAATCTAATGCGGAAGGCAACCATCTGGCTGAAATGCAATGTCATGTATGACAGGAGTAATGTGACAGACTTGAGGAGGAGAATATTAACCTGCCAGTTTACCACTGGTGGCAAATTTAAGACAGAGAAGGAAAATACTAATATTGAGTATTTATAAAGCATTTTATTTCTTAACTGTTTCTTCTTCTGAATGTCATTCCAGAACTAAAGCACAGTTTGAGAGTGCTTTCAATGTGTCACCAAAAAAAGTGCCAGATGTCATTGCTAAGGGACTCAGCCACCTAGTCCCTTGTGAGAGGAGATTAAATGAAATGAGTAGGAGGCAAAGAACACTGTATGATTTCATCTGAACTTAAGAACCCAGAAGGTCTATTCTGCTATTTCAGATGAGTACACCCAGCATTTTATTTAGTTATAAACTTCTTTTCACATTGTTTAAACTGCAGGGGGAGCAGATCTGCACTATTCCCCCATGTTCCAATCAAAGTCAACTTCAGTTCTTTCTTGATCATATTGTTTGTATGTGCTGCATTTTTGCAAGCAATACACAATGTATTCCTGGGTATCTGATTGTATTATATTTCATTTCTCATATATATTGCTAGGTCAGTTAGGAACAATTATACAAAATGGTGTAGTAACACTTGGTGGAAACAATGTGTCTTTGAACATAACAGTTACCTTGCCAATGACATAAATTATATGCCATACACACAACACGTGGTATTTATCAAGGCTTTGGTACCTAGGTGCCTCTATTAGGATTAATATGTTTCAAGCAAGCCAGAACACTGCAGCAATTAATCAAGTTTCCATAATTAAGGTAACCTTGATTTAAGTGAATTATCCTTAAAGCTCTCAAGAATCAATGGTTCAGATAGAACTGCTAAGTCAGTAACTCTGTGGTCTGTAACTGAATTTTTAGAGTTGTTTTATGAAATTATTTCCATACGTGAGTCCTCCCCTCAGTACTTTAAAGTTCAAATCTACTTACTGGTCCATAGAACTGTTCTGCAGAGGACAGATCCGAGAGCCACCTTCCAGCCTGTAAGGGTTTCTCAGGGCCTAAACTGCAGCCACAGTAACCTATGGCTGCAGCACCACCGGTGATATAACATGCTCCAATGCAGTACCATTTCCTCATCCTCAAGTGCTGATTGAAAAAAACAACTCTCTATGTGTCTGTCCCTAAAGTCATGAAACTCAACAGCAAACTGCTAATGGATTTCAGTGAGAATAAAATTGAATCATGAAAACACAGCCTATGGGTTGAATTGGCAAAAGCGTTGTCCGTCTCTGGAGCCTCTTATACAGGCAGATGAGACAGAAATGTTTAAACTTGCCAACCTTTCATT
This sequence comes from Streptopelia decaocto, assembly GCF_964273445.1. Lineage (NCBI taxonomy): Eukaryota > Metazoa > Chordata > Aves > Columbiformes > Columbidae > Streptopelia > Streptopelia decaocto. The sequence goes on along the minus strand of NC_138656.1, from coordinate 14,717,919 downwards.
TAAATAAGTAGGTAAATATTTTAGGTTATTTAATTAATGATGTAGAATGAGATGAACAAGGAAACCATCACTGCCTTCCAAAGAAAAAAACAACTGGAAAAAAGGAGAACTAGGAATGGTTTTCATCAGATTGTACTTCATTTCCCTGGTTAATCTCCAAAAAGAAATATACACCAGGAACAGGAGAAGCACACACTAACTGCCTTGAGAGAAGTGGTAGAACAAGGGTCTAGGGAAGTAACAGTTCAAATCTTTTACAGAGAGCAGCACAAACAAAATTGCACAAAATCTAAGTAAGTCTTGCATGGAAGACAATGTGACGATCTATTAGCTGTGAAGAATCTAGAAGGTGGTTTGCAGTCTTTTATGAATCTGGTTTTAAAATGTTTGTCTTGGTGATGGGACACAGAAGAACACACAAACAAAGAATAGAAGGTAAGCACTCTTCCTTCACAGGAAAAGTAGAATGTCAGTATGAGCCACGGAATAAATTTATTCAAGAATTTCCCTCTCCACATTTATACACGTTTACTTTCAAACTTTCTCTACTCTTCCTACCCACTGAATTCCAAAGGGTAAGAAAAAACCAATATAATAGCAGAACCTGTGGAAAGCAGGATGAAGTGTGAAGTACTTATTTTAACAAGAACAGTAGTGTTGCAAAACTTTTTCTTTCATAGATGTGTTTATCAATGAATCCAGACAGAATATAGTCTTAGGAAAACCTCAACCTAATCCAAGGTCCATTGAAATAAACATGTCTCTTATTGATGTCCATCAGCATTGTTTTGGGTTTTGTGTATGAAAAGTAACATTTCCTGTGAGCGAAATCTGCAGGCCATGTACACTAGCAGTATATTTAATAATGGTCTCCCAATGAGGGTGGAATAATAAAGAAGTATGCACAAATGAATTCTGATTCAATAGTGCTCCTACTTGTGCATGAAAATCAATGATAACTGCAAAGAAGATAGGTCACCTTGCTTCATTCCACACCTGGATTCATCATTAAACTCATGGTGAGATGAAGACTGACACAGCTACGTGAAAAATTTCTGAGATAGACGCATCTCCCTTATGAGGAAAGGCTGAGGGAGCTGAGTCTCTTTAGCTTGGAGAAGAGGAGACTGAGGGGTGACCTCATTAATGTTTACAAATATAGAAAGGGTGAGTGTGACGAGGATGGAGCCAGGCTCTTCTCAGCGACAACCAACGGTAGGACAAGGGGTAATGGGTTCAAACTGGAACACAAGAGGTTCCACTTAAATATGAGAAGGAACTTCTTCTCAGTGAGGGTGACAGACACTGGAACAGGCTGCCCAGGGAGGCTGTGGAGTCTCCTTCTCTGGAGACATTCAAAACCCACCTGGACACCTTCCTGTGTAACCTCATCTGAGTGTTGCTATTCTGGCAGATGGATCGGGCTGGACGATCTTTTGGGGTCCCTTCCAATCTCTAACATTCTGTGATTCTGTGATTCTCTAGATAGATGATGAGATAGAAATGTGCTTGAGAAACACTGAGAAGCTAAAGTAAAAAAAAAAAATGTAATTTCTCCAGAAAATCATCTTCATGATGTTCAATTTCTACTCTTGTGGTCATAGATCTCTGCTTCATGCTAAAGTGCCAAAGTATATTTCCACTCAAATCAAAATCAGTATTTGTTTGTCTGACCACAGTACCTGCCTCACTTACGTGAGACTGGAAAGTAAAACAGATCAAGACATCATAGAGAAATAGCATAGCCTGGGGTGAGTGCTGAGATGATACATAAAATGGCTTCATGGCCATTTTGTGAGTCAAAGTGGATCTCCCACCAGGTAATTTGATGGGGTTGTGACTTGAGGGCTATTCTTTCCACAGAAGTTGTGGATGATACGTGTGCTCCTTAATATCTCCAAATGTGAGGTTTGAAATTGTCATAACCTTACTCAAAAAGCATGGAGTCTTCTCTTGCATATAGCTGGCCTCAAGGAATTTGAAGACTCATATTTTAGAATCTCAGGCATTTCTCACTCTTGAACAGAAGGTGGCTTGTTCCTTTCTACCTGAGTCCTTTTTGCCTCAGTCAGATTATACAACATGCCGTGAAGCCATTTTATTTATCATCTCAAGACTGAGACACTGAAGCCTAAGAACATTTAGTGAGTTTTGGTGACATCAAATAACAATATGAAGAAAAACTCTCAAGATTTAATCAGAACTCATTACTTAAACTTATTTGGAAGCTAATACCAGCTCCTTATTGTGTTTTTTGTTAATATCTAAATGTAATGTTCATGTCATAAGAGCAAAAAGCAGATGCCTCATGAATTCAAGTCTGTTAGAAATGATTCTGCCACATTTAATATCTAATGCTGCATAAAGCGTAAAAATAATGTATACGCATTTTGTCAGTTTATTCTAAAATACATCTTGAAGTGCTTTCCAGGTATATCTAAATACAGCATAACAAACTTATGAAATCCTGAAATAGTATTCACAAGGACAGATCTCAAAAAGAACCCTTGGTTTGTGGGAGAACATGAAAAAAAAGGAAAAACAAAACAAAACAAAACCACAAACCCAAACAAAACAAACAACAAAGAGCAACAAGCATAGCTTCACAATCATAAAATGCCTTTACTCCTCTGATTGGAGTTGATCAATGATTTACAAGAGGCATAATAAACCACTGACACATATCTCTTTACATACACATAAAACAAAACCAAACAAAACCAAAACCAAACAAAAGCAAAACAAAACCAAAAGAGTGAAAACAATAAAAAATGACTGGGCATTAGAAAATAAGAAAATACTTCTTTTTAGCTGAGCTTTGCTGTAAATGAATTATCAATAAAGCAAAAAGATGCACAATAACAATTTCCAGTTAGAAGAAAGGCTAGTTAGCAGAATGGTGAAATGACAAAGTCAAAAAGACATCATCAGTTAGAGGTGAGACGCCAAAGCACAATGGAGGCAGTCAGGAATATACTCCACAAGGTAAAGCTCAACTACAGCACTGAGAGTTTAACTCATGGCTGATTTTATAACTGAATTGAAAAGACTGCTGAAGGCAAGATGATATAGTAATGTTAAAATGAATTACTGTGTTCTATAGAGAGGGAACCCTCTTCAGCATTCAGAACCACACATGACTACACCTGTCAGTTTAAAAGCAGGTACCATTTTTCTATGCAACAAAACTATTTTTTGCATTTTAAATTTCACTTCTTCTAAGAAGACATTATCCCATACTGGGATTTGGCAAAAAATTTAGCACAATTCTGTTTAGAATGTGACATTAGCTTTAAAAGCAGAAGAGATGTGCATATGAGTAGTGATGTGCTGTTCCTCTTCATGAGTAGTTCACAATCTGACATGATGGAAAGAAGATAATTTTAATCTGAATAATAAACCAATGATTTTCACTTGTGGGAAGACCTGAAAAGTTCAAGGATTTAAGTCAAAGACAGACCTACCCTGGTTTCAAGATTAGAAGTAAATGGTAATCTATCACATCACTAAATAAGCTATTCCAGAGGTTAGTAACATTCATTGCTAAAGATATGCTGTTTATTTCTAATGTGAATTTTTAATGTTTGGGTCATTTCCTGTTCGTTTCTGTTACCTTTAAATGGTCATCTGCCATGAGGTACTTTTCAACACTTCTTAAGCTTTATTTGGAGAAAAATTACAGATTACAGTGCTCAGGCCTCTAATGAAAAGAATTTTGTCTTTAGAAGTTAGATCAGGTGGTTCTTAATTATTTTCTGCATACTTCCCAGTTTCTTTTAACATAAATTAAAGGTGAAATTTGACACATTTATCTTACCTATTTCACATGTAGAGTTAACATCAGGATCATACTGGCTGCACTATTCTTGCTCACATACATAAGAACTTGATTCGCTGTCTCAGTTACTGCACTGTAATAAAAGCATATGTTCAATTGATATTGCTACTCTTTTGCAAAATTTCACAGCACCAAATTTTTCCACCAATTTGTATACTGAACTTATCTACATTTCAGGCCATAGGAAACAAAGAGCTCCAACACCACAGAGACCAGAATTCATCAATGCCCAGAGACATAAGAGGCTACTTTGGAGCAGCTTATAGACATTGTCCACTTGAGCAAGCACTGAACATGGAAGTCAAGATATCAGTTTCTTCCTGGAGAGAGAGCAAGAAGCTGTTATGACTAAATTATGACCTATTGTAGTAATGGAGAATTTTCCAGTGGGAAGAAAATCTTAATCCTTGTCTATCACTTCTCCAGCATATAAGAAAAAACAGTGTTGTACAGACCAGATGTCCTGTAAAAAAATTGCTGATAGGCATGTGGCAGAAAAACAGACCTGCAGAGATTTTAAGACAGTCTGTTCAGCTCTTTGTTGTTCTGCAACCTTGATATCTACAACCTGTCATACCTAGAGGACTCAATATGAATCTGAATTTCTTCATTCATATCAATGGAGTGTTAGCAGCCTTGGTAATGTTAGTCTAAAGTTAATGATGTTACATCCACTACTGCTAAACAGAATAATGAAAAAGTAGATAGTCTTCTACAGGAAGCTTCAACATCTTCTTAGGAAATTACCTTGGTTTTCAAGTGATGTTTTATCTTCAGATACATTGTAGCATTAGCACCTAGTATTACAGTCAAGAGTTAAGATCTACTGCTTTAATTTTTATGCTAAAACAATCCCTGTCCCCTGTTTTGCATTATGTGTCTGAGGGCGGTCCTATTTCTAAAGATGTATAAACGTCAAGATTCAGATGTGCTTTGACTTGTAAAAGGAAACTTTTTTTTAAAGCTATTTTGGAAGGTAGTTATTTCATTTTCACACCTTAGATTTAAAAAAAAAAAAAAGAGAGAGAGAAAAAAAATAATAATAAAAAAATCCTACCAACATTTTCAGTATTTTATGTCTACATTCTGTCTAGAAATAAAGCTAGAACACCTTTCTGCATGAGATTCTGGCACTCCTTCAGTTTCCATGGCTGCTAAGGAAAACTGAGGTGAGTAAAGATTAATAAAACATGAAAAGTTATACTTAGAATTTTCCTAATTTCAAAATAAGTTCTGTGTAACTTCTGGCCAAGCATTTCTCCTTCCCTCAATCAAAATCACTCTAGGTTTTATTCCTGTTTCTGGATAATGTCCTAAAACTGATATTTATTTATTTTATTTTATTTTATTTTATTTTATTTTATTTTATTTTATTTTATTTTATTTATTTACTGTGAAAAAATCCCCCCCAAAAATTTGCTTAAAGAAATTATACATTTAAACATAAACCTAAGACGAGTGATAGTTTCACATCTCTCAAGTCCTACTCCTGACTATTAAGTTGTTGGCAAATAAGTTCCCATATAATTTATCACTTGTAAAAATATAATTCTACAAACTACTTCTCATTACAAACTAATTCTCATTAGTTAACATTTCTCACATGCACTGAAATTAGATCTGCTAAAAGGTAAAAGGAAAAACTAAAATTCTCATGTTTCTGTGTGAAAGCTTTGATAAAAATCTATTAAGTGTATTGAAGTGAAAATCTATATTAATTAGAGAGAAATGCAAGAGACAGGACGAAGTTCCAGCACACCAACACAAGTGACAAATTATAACACACACCAACAGAAGTGACAAATTATAACAGGATTTGTATCAACACATAAGTGGCTGCTTATGTGTATGTAGGTTAATGACTAAGTACAAACGGGATTTGTATACTACTTTGAATAATAAAGTATCAGAGCACAGAATTTAATCTCCTAGGTAACTTTCTTCCCTTCAGAAAAGGCAACTACAATGACACTTCATGCTATTTCAGAAATCACACAGTTGCATGGAAACTCTCTACAGTAACTACATGATGCAAAACAAAATTATTAGATGCACTACCTAATTTTCTTCACAGGCTATAAATAGAACAGATAGTGGCCCATCACTAGTCTTAGCTTGACAGTTTTACTGACTTTTAGTAAATTACTGTGATGTACAGTCCAGTGAAGTTTAGCTGGTATGAACACAATTGTTGTTACAATGAGGTACATTAACTAAAGTGCAAGCTCTGTATGAGCTACCATTCCACAATATAACCATGAGAATTAATGGTTGAAAAAAGGCAAGTCACACTGTCATATTGTAGAATCATAGAATAGTTTGGGTTGGAAGGGACCTTAAAGATCAACTAATTTCAACACTCTGCCACGGGCGGGGACACTTTCCACTAAAACAGGTTGCTCAAAGCCCCATCCAACCTGGCCTTTAATATTTCCAGGGATAGGGCATCCACAACTTCTATGGGCAGCCTGTCCCAGTGCCTTATTATGTTCACAGTGAAGATTTTTTTTCCTTATAGATAGTCTAAATCTACCCTCTTTCAGTTTAAAGTCACTAACCCTTGTCCTGTCACTACATACTCTTGAAAAAGTCCCTCTCCATCTCTCTTGTAGCCCCCCTTTTGGTACTGGAAGGCTGCTATAAAGTATCTCTGGAGCCTTTTCTTTACTGGTGAATTATTCACCACCCAGATGGACCTCTACACTTTTTCTCTCTCTCAACCCCAGCCCTAATACTAACCGGATTTAGATCAAGTGAGAAGCATTTACTAAAGCTCTAGCTGGAGTGAGGCTGAAAAGAAGTTCCCAAAGCAAGAGAAAACCTTCAATCACGTCTGAGAATTTTTTCATTCAGATTGATATAGAGGTTTTTGCTAATGCTGCCAATGGAAGGTACAGGCTGCCAAGAGTTCTGCATTGATAAATTCCTCATTAAGGATAGGGATGCAGCATTAATAATTGTCTACTTCTACATTTCATCAATTATTACATTTTCTAAGTGTACCTTGAATACATATGTCTCAAATTGAGGTTTGGTTTTGCTGAGGGTTTAGTTTGAGAGAGAGACAGCCTAGACCTCTAGTGGGAGTGGAGCTGTAAAGGGTCTTCCTAGGGTTGCAAAGACATTTGTTCCCTGAGAACTGGTTCATCTAGTAAAGACTGGCAACTAGTTGCTATGAACCTTCTTTACCTTCTAAGTCTTCCTGCAGCACATCTTAAAGTTTTCTGTGAGAATTTATACTGAAGAGAGCATTTGTTACAGAGTACATGATTAGCTTACCTTCAAGTACTTCATCATGTTCTCATACTGTTAAATATTGGGATCATTCCTTCCATGTTTTCCTGTAAGCTTTCTTGTCCATATACAGTTACAGCATCAAGGACTGTTTAGATTTCCTTTCTGGAAAAGGAAAGCATAACAACTGATGTTTCCTCATACCAATCTGTGAAAACAATTACATTTTTAGCCTAGATCTAGATGGCAGCAGTGTACATTGTTTATCTTGTCAGTGCTTCATAACCTGGGAGGACATACTTAATGTACACAATAAGACTGGTCAGATGTGGAAACTTCAGAAGTCATAAAGAGAGCTGCAGCAAGGAAGTGCACCAAGGAGACAAGGTTGCTGAGAAGGAAACTTCAGTGTGCCAGTAGTTTTTGTTCAACACATTTTTCTAGCTTTTTCTTACTAGTAAAAATATGGAGAAAGTTCATCCTGGCCCTGATGTAGCTGTAATTTACATAAAGTTAAGTAAATGTCCTCAAGCTGAAACAGCAGGTTTTCACAGAACTGTGAATACCCCCAAAACAACTGCAAAATTGGTACCTGACTTATATTTTCTGACATGAAAAACTAATGCCAAAAGAAGTACAGTTGTCTCTGTGTTTTCTGGAGAGGAAAGGAATATGAGTCGTATCAAGCAACATGAGAGGTGCAGCTGACAAGCCTTGTATACACAGCAAGGAAACAAGACTGGTCCAGGAATAATGTGGTTAGCTCTGATTCTACTGAGATACCCTGGAAAACTGATTTCAATACGGGGAAATGTGCCAGGAAGTCCTTAAAGATGATCCAGTGTGTAATGTATTGACTGGCTTATGAATCAGCAGATGATTGACAGAGAACTGCCAAATGGGTAATTACATCAGGCTTTGTAATATTAACTAAAAAGCAGGAAAAAATGAAGCCTTATAGAAGTCATTCATAACTTTTATCACTTGTCATGCAGCATCCATTAAGTGAAATGCCAGAATGTATAATACTTTGCTATAAAGATGCTATAAAGAACAGTGTTCACTGCTGTTGTAAAACAACAACAGTAATTCGTCCTCCACTTAACCTTCTCCTAAGCCTCAGTCAGACTGGTTCCAGCCTCATGCAAAACATTATTTATGCAATGGCCCCCAGAGCATAAGTATGGAAACTGAAGTCCTGCTTTGCCACGTGGCTTGATGGGATCTAGAGACACCAGAGCATGGGTGCAACAAGATCTGAACATCAGAAAAACATGAGCTGTAGATGGTAACTTCTAACTGATTCCTTACAAAAACTGTATTTTACTAAAAGCCTGACTTTGTTCAAGATAGTCCTGCCTGCAATAGTATAAACATAGGAACTGATGACTTAACAGAATCTTGGACTAGCAGGCAATGTCTCCACTTGAAAAATAATAATGGATGCACTAGTACAACAAAAGCTTTGCTCTCAGATTCTGAGACTATTCAAGGATCACAGTCTCTATTGTTGAACTTATTTTTTTTTTAAACCAGCCTATGCATAAGGCCTTCTAATATCTCTCAAGTGGCAAAGCCTAGTTACAAGAAAAATCTCCAGCATATGTTAGCAAATAAAATCCAATTGTTCTACTTTTTCCTGCAGTTCTTGATAACATTATAATTCCCCCATCCTACCCTAACATTTGGTTTAGAAGTATAGGAAAAACCTTAATTCAGCTCCAGTCTATGGTAAAGGCATGAATGTCACAATCTAGAAAAGAACCTTTGATCAGTATAGCTTTATATTATAGTTAGACATTTTTAAGCAGATACATGACTTTCGAAAACTTCCTGTCATTAAATTTTCCTAGTTAAAAATATGTTTTTACCAGTGAAATAAAAGCAGAATAAAACCAACACTATGATAGGGAGAAATGGTAGTGTGAGTGCAAGAAAATAAAACAAACACTTAGTGATGCTTACAAGAAAATAACTCTTTCTGTTCATAAAAAAAAAAAAAAGGTGTACCACTAACTGTCTGAATTGTACTAGTTAATATATTTCCATGTGCAGTTGTATTTCGTGTGCAGTTGTATTTCATGGCCTGCTAAAAATACACTAATTAAAGCTGTTGACCTAGAATGAAGTAAACTGAGAAATAAATAGATACTATCTAAACCATAAATTAAATGTAGAGTTGCTACACACAGTTTCTCAGTTCAGTGAGCATGGTAAAAACCATAATATGATGAGAAATCCTTTGTAAATCATCAAATTAGTCAGATTCTCACATGGCAACTGCCTCCAGAAGAACAAAATAACAAAAAAACCCCTAGATCTGATTCTGCAGAAGTTTTCTCCTAAGCTGTTACAGTGAAATTAGCAAGATCATTCAGGAAAATAAAGATTTCATTTTAAGTCTTGATCCTCTGAAAGAAAACCTGACTGTGCCTTCACATTTCACATCATCTACCTTGTACCAAGCTTACAGGGAAGCAAGTAATGATCCTATGACTGTGTCCAAAAATGATCAACAGAATGAAGTAAAAATAATGACTTTACTGCTGAACGCATGTAGAGGGAAAAGAAAGTAGGAATAGAAGGTCAGTGATTCACTCCATGGAGCACCACACAGCAGCATTTTATAGGAAAAAAAAAAGAAATCTAATTTGCAGCCAGGACAGAAGAAATGAAGTTAGGAGTAGGTACTACTGGGGAGGCTGGTCACTTAAAGGAAGACATGACCGGTCAGTTGCATTTGGGCAAACATTCACAGACTTGTAGTCCTCAAACAGAAGATGTCAATGGTAGGAGGAAAACAAACTGCAGCGCACAATGTGTAACAGTACAAAACATCTTCCTCCACTGGGATGCATGGGAAAGAGCACAAGCATCAGAAGAAGTGGTAAGTCTTCACTGTCTTCCTTCAGTTGCAACACCTGGAAGGAGCTGAAGAAGAAATTCTGTGAGGAACTATACCAGCTGGATCAGGTAAGAGGTGTAAGGGATTGAAGGGCAAATGTTTTTTTTTTGTGGCAGGGAAATACAAAGCAAGGATTGCAGCAGCAGTAAAACTGGTGCTTTCTTGTTAGCTCATATCTCAGATAAGGGACAGAACGGAATGAACATCGAGATCTTGGAAAAAAAAAAAACAGCCTTGCTAAGGTGAAAAGTGTGAAAAGTTCAATGACCTTCTCCAGTCAAAAGAAGAGTTTGGCAATGAAGGCAAGAAGGCAGCACTGACTTTTCTAAGAGAGAAGGTGATGTATGAAGAAAGTGAGGCCATAAGTCCATGTCTTTTTGTATGCAAGTGAATCTTTGTTTTTCTGACCAAAGGTGAAAAATAAAAAACACAGCACAGAAAATAATTTTGGGGTAGAAGCAACAGTAGCAGCAGCAACTAGAGAAAATAACCATGTCACACTGTATAGCCAAAATTAATACAAAAGAACTGCCTCCTGAGAAATTTTGCAGGTTCAAAATAATAAAAATAATAAAAAATAATAATAATTAAAAAAGAGGTTGTTGCATATGGCTTCTTTGTCAGCTTTCTTGTATGCATGTCTCCTCTTTTGTACCAAGATTATTTTTTGCCTTGGGCAACACTGTGAATGCATAATCCAGTTGATATGCTTGTCCTCACAAGTCTGAAGAGTTGGTAAAATTCTCTGAAATACAAGCTCAGTGTGCTGCATGATGTGGAGAAGATATCTGAGCTCATGTCATTTGAGTAGCTAAGAAAGCCCTCAAGAACTTCAAAAAGATGATGCTGCATGAGAGAAGTCACAAGTCACAAGGAATGGTTTATTATTCTCTTTTATGACTGAAGACAAAATGTTCTTGTAAGGAAAAAAGACCTTTACTTTTTATATATAAAGTTTACTTATATATATATATATATGTATATATATACTCCTTTCACCAATTCTTGTGCATAAAAGTAAGAACACCAACATTTTCTTTCTAATATACTGGAAGGGGACTTTTGTGAAATTTAGGTGGATTGACAAAACTAGTATGTTTTCAACAGCTGCACTGTTTGTAAGATAAGCCTTATCCTTCTTCAGAAAGGTTTTGTAGTGATTTCTTTCTCTTTGTTTTAATGGCTATAATGTCACCTCTGGAAAGTTAAAACTGAAGCAAGACCAGAGGATTCATTGCTCTGATTATTTTCTTAAAACAGGGGAGGTTTGTCACTAACAATCTGTAGTTGTACAAATCTGTGGTCAACAAAGAAAAAATTACGGTCTTTCAGCAAGTATTCTTCCTTTATTTCAAGTTACTAACTAAAAAAATGAACAAACCAAAACCACAGGATTTTTGTAAATCGGATTCCATTGAATAGCAAAACAAGATGAAGATCTAAAGATCTGAAAACTCATTTCAGTATCAGTTGTCTCTTTGACATAGATGGGAGCTGTATGTTTTGAAATGTTTTGCCTTGTCTTGAACCATAACAACCTATTGAAAAAAGAAATATAGAGCATTAGTGGGATAAATAGGCTCATATGGTCTAGTTCTGAGTACACTTGAATTACTTTGGTGAACATACATGCAACTACCCAGTTCTGAGAGTAAGTGGACTGTTTGCCAATCTTCACAGTATTTGTTTTTTCCTTTTTTTTAAATGGAACTTTCTCTATTTCAGTTTGGGCCCCTTGCCTCTTGTACTTAGGAACTGAAAGACCTCACGTTTCAAAAGCATTTTATAATTTCAATCCTAAATATATTTATAGCCCATTTTATACAAATTTCTGTGTGCAAATGGAGTCCCAGATTAAATAGCTCTTCTTGCGCCCTGGTATTTCCCTTGACATATATTCAGAGTAGAATCCTATCTCCCCTTCCACATGTATTTTGCTTAAACAAACAAGCCCAGGTAGTTTAGTCCCTTGCATTATATTCTTCCCTTTTTCTGATCATTCTGTTTTATTTTGCCTGCTGCAGCATGTTTTATTGTTTTTTTACACAGACAATCAAAATTACATATAATTCCAAAGGAATTTGCAGTGCAGAATAGTATTAATGTTTAATCTCTTCTAAAAGGCTCTTGACTTGTGTATTTACAACTGCAAAAAATTAGTAATATCCATATTCTGCATCCCAAATACTACACCAACTTTCAACCAGATTAGAGGGTCAGCAGGTTCTATCAAAACAAAACATAGAGGGCAGGCTCATTGTTACTGCTTTTCTAAGAATGTGGATTTGTATTCCATTCTACATTTACCTTCGCAACTTGTTTTTCCTTACCAAGTGTTAAAATATCAAACAAAATACTGGGATGAGATTAACCTAGCTATGGTTTGTCTGAATTACTTTTTTCCCCCTTATTTTCTTAATTGCATCTGGCCTGTTGCAGTTTCCAAAACAGAAAAAAATTGAAGAGGACTTGAACTTGTTCTTCTGTCCTGCATGCTTGTTTCTTTCAGTGGAGGATTTTGACACTAAAGAATAAATTACTTTCTTTAAAATCTTGTTTAATGATATATTCGGAGTTCTAGAACCACCCATGTAAATCTCAATGAAAAGGAAACATAAGGCAGCATATCCTTGTTCCTGTAATTCTTTGGACAACCCTACAAAACCATCAGATGGTTGAAGGATACTGACAATTTCCAGCGAAGAACCTCCTGTGCGCTTCTAGTCCCTTGGGGCCACAGAACTTGCATGTCACCTCACTCTTCCCCAGCATGTGAATTCCAGCAGAATGTTACTGAATGCCACGATTCATTCCTTGCCATGGATGGCTGCCATGAAACATAATTTTGAATCATGGTATATCACCACCTGCTTGACCATCACAACTGTGTTATATAGCTACCAGACGGCAGCTACAGAAAGTACACCCAAGTCTTTCTTCTCTACCTACTTATAATGCTATATTCTCCAGAAAAAAAAAAACAAAAAACAAAAAACAAAAAAAACCACACGTATTTGAATGTTGTCATTTGTTTCCATTTTACTTTTATCTTACTTCTAACATGAGGTTAACACACAACAGACTTAGAACTGTGCACTTTATTACCTCATTAAGATACTAAGTATTTTCTTGAGTTTAAGTAGTTGTGGACTTCTTTGCAGAACATATAGTACATAATGAAAATATGTAAAGAGGAAACCACTATTAGTCAAATGCAACATATTTTTAATGGAAATATATTTTTTTTTATAAACCATAGCTGAGAATTTCCCTTATCTGTAGATCAGTTGAGGTCCTAAATGACACTCAAACACATAAACTGTGAGCTTTTTCAACGTCTGACACAAATCTTGAAAATAAGACAGGAAAGTTTATTGTGGAAAAGAAGGCAGCGATGCTCTCAGAAAAGTACAATACTAGAGTTATTACTGAATATGCAACTAGCATCAAAGATTTATTTCTTCTCAAATCACCTTCAGGAGAGTCTACTTAGCATCCACAAGGACTTCTGAAAATTACAGAGCTGTGGTGTTTAAATAGGTCTCTTCTTTTTCATGGTCTGGTGGGATGCTGTGGGCTTCTAACAGCAAAACAAAGTACACCAGAATTATGTCATCTTACTTACAGGCTACTACATTATTTTCTACTTCAGGAAATGTTTGAAAACAATTGTAATCTAAGCATTAGTAGAATTTGGGTGCCCTTTTTTTCAAAGCAACATTACAGAGCACCTTTGACTTCCAGTAAAAAAATGTAATGACTGTTTACCTCCTTCTGGAAAAAGTCAAGATAAACATTTGCCAGTCTTCAAAACTATCCTAATGGCAACAAAGTACTTAGAAGAGTTTTTTCTGAATAATGCATATGTATTCAAGGTACACTTAAGAAATGTAATTGATGAAATGTAGACGTGCACAATTATTAATCCTGATTTTTTTATGATCTCTCTCATTGACCACCGATGCTCTGTAGATCAGGCTACTTATTTTACAAGTTTCTGCAATCTTTCAGTCAGCCATATTCATTTTTAATTCCACCTCCATCAGCCAAAGAACTTTCAGGAACAAAGTTAGCTTTGTTAACCCATGCAAATTATATCAAGTGGGCTGTAAAGGAATATTTATTTAGTGCAATCAGTACTTTAAAGCAGAACAGAAAGTTAACTGTGCTAGGGACAAAGAAGACTATTTAGGGTTCCCTTCAGTACAACACCAAAAACAAGTACAATAGCAAACCAACATATTCAATGGTATAAGCAGTATTGAATCCATTAAAGATTTTTTTTATTTATTTATTTAAGTACAGCCACGATTGCCTTCCTACACATCTCTTGCAGAATAATTCATACAGTCCAGTCATTTAGAATTGCAAATGTGGTATAGTACCTCTTGTCAGTTGACAAACAGTTGTAGTCACATTTAAACAGAGAATGAAAAAACAGAAATTATATAATACTATACCATGGAAGAGATCAAATTTCACTCATTCTAACCACCACAACTCCAGTGTTCCACACTCACCCATTGTTGTGATTACTCTAATTAAGGAACTTCACTGCCTTACTGGGTCTCTTGGTTCATGCAGATGTCATCAGAAGTGTATCTTGTTTATCCATGGTAGCAGAAACTGAGAGATTTTGGCTCATGAAATGCGTTGAAGTAGCTGCCTGCATTGCTTATGCTTGAAATTTTGTTGTACAACATATTTAGTGTGCTTGAGTAGTTGCCTTGAAACAGCAATGTGGAAATGTCATTCACCTGTCATGTAAGCTGAACTTAATTATACAATAATTGCACATCCGATACACTGAAAGTGAAAGGAAGCAGCATTTCCTTCTACTTACCATGAAACAAACATGTATTATTCATTCACTCAGCTACTATACTGAAACACTTTTAGAGGCATTACCATTTTACTCTAAGGTACAATGAGTAATTTATTAAGTAGTGATGCAGATGTTTATAAAAATACTAAAATGAAGTTCCGAAATGAACTACTGCAAAGAGCACATGAGACTGACAGTCTTATTCATGGTCAGATAAAATAAGCAGTAATTAAGGTTGGGTAGGACTGCTCAAAGGAAATTTTTGCAGTTTTCCACAATTCAAAGCAGTGATACTCATGAAGCAGTTCCCAGCAGTTCTCATGGAGCATATGGTACTGTGCTGACTACCTCTCCGTAGTTGAATCTTATCCTTAAGCTATTGAATAGACAGTCCTGCAACAGGAAAGGTTTTGTGGAAGTCACAGCAGAGGTTACAGCTAACAGAAACAGGAAGGAAAAATATTCCATTGAAAAGCAAAGTTATACACAACTACTTAGAAAATTTAAGGAATTTGAATTTTTTTTAATACTTTTACAATAAAAATCCACATCTAGTTCAGCATGCACCTACCTCAAAAATAAAGCTTACATCTTTCAGTTTCCTCAGTTTAATCTAGTCCATCCTGAAACAATCACTGCAGAACAGGAAAGAAATGTTTAAGATAGACATACTAGTGAAAATCAACATAATGAATACTATTAAACAACTCCCAAAACATTTGCTAATGTACCTACTTTCAGCTTACAAGATTTCATTTTGCCTGGTTGACTGAAACAGAAATGAGCAGCTGTACTCTAAGAGACATGAGATATTTAGTTGTTTAAATCAGAGATAACAGGCCATGCACAAATACATATACATCCTTTTTTTTTTTTTTTTTTTTTTAAAGGATCCCACAGCCCTTGAAAGGGCACAGGATGAAGGTTGAATCAGTTTGAAAGAAAACTGTTCTTTACAGAAAACTGTAAGTGAGAAAATGAGAGCTTTGATGAAACATGGACCATGGACCTACAGCTAAATGATGAGTTAAACCCAACTGTTGTGGAAACCTGAAACCTGTATGTGATATACAGGGTGTTATGGAGGGTGAATGATGCTCACCAACATGAGGTTAGCATTGGCAGCGTACTGGGAAATGTAAGTGTCCCCCAAAGATGAAATGTTCCCTTTTCTGCTATATCACCTCCCAATGGGGACTTTTATCTTCCTTCTTATTTGAGAAACTATCTAGCCATATAAAAAAAGGAGCCTTACCTGTTAGCTGGCTCTTACCTGTATTACTGCTGACAAAAGATCTCTTTAGCCCAGTTTGAAAGAAGTCTCCTTTCAAACTATATTAAGATTGTCAGAATCAAGTAATGGTAAACACAAGATCACAGATTTGGCATAAAAAAAAAAAAAAGAAAAAACAAATAGCAAAACCCTCTTAATTATATATCAGCTCACTGGAAAATAATTTCCTTTTAAATTGAGGGGGGAACATGAGCAGCTTTATTAGTTTGATCACCAGAACAAAAACACCTGAGCAAACTGTGACAATGGACATTGTTTTCCAGTTTAAACACTTAGTATTGCAAGTAATTAAATGCTCTTCCACACCTTATTCACTTCTCTTTTCAGAGACATGTAGCATTACACTTCACCATATAAAATAGATTTTTGTACTTAGAACATGAGTAAATATGAATTGTATCCAACTTCCAGTGGTTGAACAGGATATTCATACAGTCAACTTTACTCAGTTAATACAAGTGCCTGAAAGAGAGCCTTGCCTTCTATATAGTCAGTAACACTTATATGGCACTTGAGTGACTCTTCCTCTGGAAAGTCCATTGACTGATAACTCCACAGTTCACCAACTCAAGCACCCACTTCTCTTGACATGTACTGAAAGGATAGGGCTATTTTACATGACACTCATCAAAGAACACTGGGGCTTTATGTATTGCTAGTTTTCCACCCTTAACCCTGCAGGAAATTTTGCAAAACTTCTAACCAGACTTCAGGATGTAAGAATCTGAAGTATCCCTTTGGAAAGATAATAAAGTTTTGGGCTCAGAAAACCAACTACACCGTAAAGCCTATTATTACAGAGCTCAATCATAGTTATTGGAAGATTCACTTAACTATTCACATTTATCATAACACCCTATAAGTAGCACTATCCCCTTCTAGTCAGATATGGCTTGATTAGCCAATACCCTTCAATAAAAATGTCTGAGTATATTACAGGTGGGTAGACTTTGGGAATTCACTGGACTAAGCCTGGGATAGAAGTAATGCATATGAAACTTTCAGAATTCATGTGGTTTTCCTAAGACCATGACAATTATTTTCCAGAGTTCTGTGCATATGAGATGGATTTTTTATAAACCAACCTATTTGGATCATCCAGATCTATTTTAATGTGTAAAGAAAACAGCTCATCCAGCACAATAACAAGGATTTATTGCAGCCTTTGTGGGACCAAACTAAGTGGAGCAAGCAATTAAATGCAGTCTTTTTTTCTAATGGTATGATACCTAGATAAGGTTTCCTAGTGCTCTGCATTGACTAATGAGTGAAGCTTCAATTCAAACATAAAGAACAGCTTAATGCATTCAACAGCAACTCACTCAGAGGCAACAATTTTAGAATGTCTTATGTTCAGGACTAAATACAATATACTTGTATATATAACTAGATATGTATATAGCCAAATACAGCTTCAGATGAGAGCAATTACCAGAATGCTGAACAAGAGAAACACCTTAATGACTTATCAATGAGATTCAGGTATCATTATTGCATATCTAGCAAAACTCAGTTTCTTTCTGACACTACTAGCAGGTAAATATTGTGATATACTGAACACTTACCCAAGACACTGATTTTACCTGTTCCTAGAGGTCTTACCATCCTACATTAAAAAATGTATGGATATTTGATATTGTATGGTATTGATATTTTCCTAGTAACACCTAGTTCCTTTCACTTGCAGGTCTTCATGTGCTTTATACATAGAGTGTTTCCACTTAACCATAAGCAAAGACTGAGGCAAATAGCGAAGCAAGACAGCAAGATATAGCTCAATATGCCAGTGAGATACAAAACTCAAATCTTTGGCTCTCAGTGTGATGCTGAAGTTTTTAAAGCAACTGCTCTTTCTCAGACTGCTAGTGAAGTGCCTTCTCATGAATGGTGTAAATGCCTCTTCAAGCAAATCTCATTAGCATTTTCTAAGAACAGTGCCCTATCATCAGGAAAATTATTCTTTCGACTACATATCTGATGTAAAAAAAAAGGACAATTTTTACTTGTGTTAGCAAAATTTGCTATGATGTTATCTTCCATTTTAAGTACTTGCACTACAACGAATAGTGAAAGCTGGTACATGTCCTTTTCTTAAAGGGACCTATTCAAAAAACAATAAAAATGGTCGGGTTATTTACTGTATTATTTTCCCAGTGATGGAAAATGCAAGAAAGCCACATAAAAACAAGAGCCATTTTGAAACTTCATTATGTATTTTTTTTTATCCTTTAAAATTCAGTACTCACTTCAGAAGAGACTGCATATATACTACCTATGGTGCCTTTTTAGAATTTGGCTGGTAATTTAGAACATAAACGAGGACTATATGCAAACTGCTAAAAGACTCTCCCATCCAGAATATTTAAAAGACCAGTATGTTTCTATGCCAAAGACAAACTTTCAAGAGACTAGTTTTATTCAATATTTGCTGGCTGAGTTGCAAAAGACTCTTGTTTCTCAAACCTCCACCTTCTGCTGAGCCAGTTAAAACATTTTGACCCTGATCCTTCTTACTCAATTAACTAGCCTGCCTCACAGATGTATCTTTTCACTGTTTATTCTTCACATTAGAAAGACCACATAGAAAACACAGTCTCTAAACAAACTTCTTGTTTTCTCCTGTGGTATCTTAAGCATGTTTTTTTTTTTTTTTTTTTTTTCTTATTTGGACATATTTTATCACTACTGCACCAAAAATCCCACAGAAGGCCATAGCAACAGGCTGATTTTATGCTGAGAGTGATCAGTCATCCATGGCTGGAAGGAACAGTGAATCCCAATTTCATTTCAAAATCTAATGAAGTTGGCCTTTCAAATCCACTTGATGTATCTACTAATATTAGGCATAGATTGAAATATAAGATTTCTTCCTCAAGACCTGTCACGATCATTTGAATCACAGTTGTTTAGAACAGAGGAAAGGACACCAAAAAAAAGAGGAACACGATAACACTTTAAATGACACAAAAATTGATTAGACAAAATACACAGGACACAGGAAGGGGATTTTGATTAAAAAATAAATCAGTTTTCAATGATAGCAATTATGAATTAATGTCACAGATTGCCTGGGAGAGTCCCAGAGCCACTGTTTTTGGTAGTTTCTAAGGAAAGGATAGCCACTCATAGCACTAAGAATGAACAATCCATCAGGAATGATACAGGGAAAATATTCCTATACTGGAGTAGGTGACCTCATGAAGTTCCTTGCAATCCTATGCCTCTATGATTCTGGCAACTTTTATGTATATGGCACATATTACACTATCAAGCTAGTCCTGTATTTCTCACAAAATACTTACAGAAAGATGTATCTATAGACAACTACAGATTTGTAATTAAAAAAAAAAAAAGATCAACTTTGCCTTATAGTGGTATTTGAAATAAAAACTCTATTAAGTTTAATCCACTTCCCAAAAGTAATGGTGCATTTAGGGTGCTATCATTAATACTAAAGTCGGGTGTGAGGATTGGATGGCTGTGGTAGAGGTATATGTTTACTTTGCAGGATTCATTTTTTAAATTTCTATTACTTTTACTCTACTTTCAGAGCACTAAGGCACTTAAATTTTCTGTGTTGTGTTGTCTTGTTACTATTGGGACATCTTACTCACTGACTTCATTGACTATTTTATCAAGCATCAGATAGAGTCATTGTGTATTCTCCACTCAGTTTTACAGTCAAGTATCCCAGGTTTTTCACCAAGCCCCAGTGTCATTACAGCTGAAGAAGACCTACTTCAGCTTCCACACTGCACAAAAAAGATAGAAGTTGGAATAAGAGTAGGTATTAGTCACAACGTTTTGCGGATGTCTTTTTCCATTTTCTCTTTTGATTATTCTTTGGCTTGTTTCTCATGTCAGAACTGAGCAAGGGTTAATACAGTGCTACTCTGACAGCCCTATGCTAGCTGGAAACACAAGCATGTTCTCTGGAGGTTATTTCTATCCGTTAAGGTAGGCATAGCTACCTTTCTATGTTAAAAGTGATTTAAAGATTATTATTTTAATGAAGTGGTTACTGGTGGTGCCTTTTCTAGCTGTTCAGATTTTATGGGTTGAGAAAGTATTGCATCATTTAGCAAATACAGCAACTAAAGTGAAAAGTAGCTGGTTATGTTAAGGAAACAAACCAACACAAAGAGCAATAATAATTTAGCCTGTGATTGGAAAAAATAAGTAATTGAGGACAATTATTGTGAATAAGCCTGTCATTTCAAGCAGAATATTCAGATGTCTGCTACAGCTAATTATTAGTGCATTTCAGCACATACCTTTCCAACTTCTATGGCCATATGGTGCCCTTACATGCACTCTGGGCACATATAAGAGGTCTAATTTAAATTACCTCAAGCACTTACATAATGCTTTGTATATTCAGAAATCTGTATGATTCTTGGCTGGATCTACTCTGATCTTTTCCACGCTATCACTGGAGCGAGCATTGGGGAGCCAGCCAGAACATCTTTCCTTGTAAATTATAGCTAGTCCTTGCACTAACAGAAGGCACAGGTGCAGAAGCTCCTTTCCCCAGCTCTGCTGTTGTGAGCCAAACTCTAGCAGTAGCATAACATCAGATATTTCTCCTTACCAGGAGTCTGAGTTTTGATTCTGAACACTCTATTTGTGAGTCCATGTAACCAATATTATGACATAGTATATTTCTACATATACATGTAGTACATATATGTTTATTTCTAAACTCTTGTTCTCCTTATGCTAATGATAACAGCTTTTAAAAAGATTAAAAATATGACAGCTTGGCATTGATTTGAATAATTTCCTGAAGATTAAAACCCACCAAAACCACTAAAATACTTGTATATGTATCTTGCTTAGAACTTGGCTGCAGAAGCTAAATAAAAAATGCTTCCTTCCAAAGCACAGGGAGTTTTTGGATACTATGTGAACCACACAAAACAATAGCTTCACTCTGTGAATGATACTGAATTCCCACAAAGAAGTTTAGGGAGGTGGAGATTCTCCAGACCCTTGTGCAATCTTCCACACACTACCCTTGAAGCCTCCCTTAGTGCTCAGAATGTGCCGTACTCAGGGCTACAGTTGGTCCCTAGAATCCAGGGGCAAACATAAGTGTTTAGAGGGTAGTGTAAATTCAGTGGGTTCTCCCTCTGACTTGGCCTTCAAAGAAGCTCTCTGCCTCTGTTTCTCTCCTCAGGCTTAGTCCTTTCAGACTTAGGTCCACAGGAGCTTCTCCGACTTTTGCATTTATATAATGTTGCATGGTGAGTGTGCTGAAGGATAGCGATGGAGGGAAAAGAGTCTTTGCTAATCTTAAACACACGCCCATTGCTAATTTGTTTACATGCAATATTGTAAGTTAGCGTAGATGACAGCTGCATGACAATTTTCAGTAGCTCGTGAAAGAATCTTTTTTTTAATGCCGTATTTTTTTAGCATTATTTCTGTCTTGTAAGAAAGACAAACTAATACTTCCTGTTAAAGACTAATCAGGTTAAACAATTCTTTATTATTATTTAACTTGAATTAAAACCTTGAATTTTTGAAATTGTGATGAATTGTTGGTGAAATTTTTATTTCATATTGCATTTTGGTGATTTCGACTTCTATTTTGCATTAGAAATTCTGAATCAGAAATTTGTCATGTTTCTTTTATTTTCCTTCTCCAAGCACTTAGTTTTCACTGAGATTTGAAAACATTGTGTGAAAGCTTGTTTCAGTTATCTTTCATTCACTTCCTCAATGCTATGACTATCAGTTACGGAGGAAAACTCGACAAAGACAGAAGCATTGAATGGAAAAAGGGAACAGAGATAGATGAGGAAAAATGGCCATATTTCTGGTCCTTGAAGTGGTTCCTTCATTTCTCCTTCCCTGCTTGCTCTGAGCTATTGTCAAGAGACTGGCTTCGGTTCTTCTCATGTATATGCTTATCTCAGCAATAATGTCCAGGAGCTATAAATCACTGAAAAACTCTGCAATGTCAGGCTTAAACACTCCTTTGCTTATGGAAAAAAAGGTGTTACTACTAATAGCATCAATCCTGTACTCTTGTGGGTCTGATCCTACTGTAAGAGAAGTTCTGCAGTGTCACAGCTACAAACTATACCTTTTCATAGAACTAAAAGGATGGAATCCCTTTGGAAAATAATATGGACTTACAGATGAAGAAAAGCACTAGGAATAATACAAGCTAACAGGGGGTAGGAATATACTGTGAAACCATTAAACAAGCACCTGCTTATAGAAATCTTCAATTATTTTCACGTTAAAAATATCACACACAATGAGTGAAGGATGACAGAATTTAGGTTATCCAAGATTCGCATTTTGACTGTATGGATTTGTACAATTTTAGTCTTCATCGAACCATGGAAGACCTTAGTCTAAATTCACTAATTCTAGAAAACTTTCACTATTGAATTCAATGAAGGGTTTAGGTGAAAAATGAAGTATCATTTTTTCCCCACACATAAGGCAACCATGAATATTTCACGGTTGCTTGTGAGTATATATATATTTGTATTTATTCAAGGATGATGGTTACAAGAACAAAAAAAGAGAAAGAACAGCATGTGATAGTTGCATCATCATGTCTACTTCACAACAGGTGTTAGTTCTACAGAGACTTAGGAATTAGAAATTAACTGCACAAAACAAGAGCAGAGCTATAGCATGGCCTTACCTAGTAAAATAATTGTATTGATTTTTAATAAATATTCTTGTCATGTGATATCATAGACAAACATTGTTTTTCTGAAAATCTTTCTTTACAATTTTCTTATGGTCTCAAATGACTGGAGCTCACAATTGCTTTTATAACTTTACAGCACAGGTAATACATACTAAAAAATAAAAGGAATAATCTTTATTTAGATGTACTGCCTTCCATTTACTCCAGCATACATTCTCTCATATACATTGGTAATTTTCTTTTGTTCTTTAAATACAACAAAGTGAACAACACAACCAATCTGCATTGGACATATGTATTACATTTTTACAAGGTATAAGCTTTCCTCAAAAATATGAGAATTTTTGTATAAGATAAGTGAAGAGGAATTGTCAGATATTTTATACAGAGTAGTTCAAACAGGCTGACACTTTCATATGCAAGAAAATTTACCAAATTTAGACTATTGGACTTTTATAGCTAAACTCTTTGTGTATGTGTGCTTGAGTAAAACTAAGGTTTGAAACCAGCATGCTCATGGCTGGGTGGATTATTTATCAGCCAACCAGTAGAGTTCTTCTGAATATTTGCCTCAGGCAATTTAGCTGCAAATGAGTATTTCATTTAGCCTGAATGTGTGTGCATTTCTCTGGAAAAGGAGATCCGCATTGACTTAGTTGTCTGTATGGGTATAGGCATGGGACCAGAAGGGGCCCTTCCAGTTTTGCTACATGTATTGATATAAAGAGGAAGAAAAGGGGATTTTCTGCCTTTTGTCTGTATTTCACACAATTTAAAAAAGCATTTTACTGACATGCATAAATGTAGAAATGTATCTAAACTCTCCTTTAAATTATTCTTAGGAGTACAGGATTTATTAAGCAAACTCTCTACACAGTTTTGTTCTCATTTGCTTACATGTTTTTGCATGCACAGAAACAAATTTTTGTAGAAGTGACTGGTCTCCCAATTTTTTTAACACAAGGTTGGTTCAAAGGTAACTGTATGAGAGAGGAACAGAAAGGGGACAATGATGTTCTTTGTTGGGCCAACAGTACTTTTTTAATTACCTAACCTTCAAAGAGTTTATTAAGAAATTTCACATATAGGTTAATCCAAGTTGTGTTAATTTCCAGTAAAGGAATAAAAAGTGTATAGAACTATGGTACTTTGAGTAAACGAAAGAACGAAAATGGAAATAAAGATTAGACCTATTATTTAAATAAAGTGTTTCTACCTCTTGAATATTTGAAGACAAATGACAAAACATCATATAAAAAAATTATATGATACATTCCCATGTACAGACACCCTTCTATTCCTTTATTTTATAAATTAGACTTCATTAGAAATACGCTTGGTTCATGCAAGCATACCTTCAACAAGGAGAACAGGTATCACATACAGACACAGGTGGATGAGACCACAACAATTGTGTTAGACCACAACTAACTTGTGTTAGTCACTGAAAGCCTTTTAAAGTACTTTAACAATCTACAGGCAAGTCATTGCCACAGATCACATAATACACATTGAGATAACTATTGTCCCCATTATACTCTTATCTGGACATACTGTACTTCATATCCTTGATCTTAAATATCAGGCTTTCCAGTTCCCTCCACTCTTCCTCATCTGATTCTATGTCAAATCAGAAGTATCACAGTTTTATTGGAGGGCAACAATAAAGTGTGGCAGGTGCTTTCTATGAACCCCCTCCTGCCTCTCCACTAAGGCAAGGGAAAAGGAAGAAAAGGAAGAGAGACCTACCAGTTGGAAAGTAATTAAACAAACAAACAAACAAATAATAATAATATAAAACAAAACAAAAACCACAAAAACTTTACTAATAATACTGAGAGAAACAATACAAACTATACAAAACCAATATTGAATTTCCCAAAGTCATCTGCTACAGGGACCAGTGTTGTACCAGTGGCTGCAGGGCAGACAGCAACAAGTCCTGGACTGGAATCAGCAGTAGACATGAACTGGACTCAGGAAAGCACAGACTGGAACCAGGATCAGGATTGAAGGCAGAGCAACAGTCAGGGTCCTCTGCAGGCGTCAGCCATAGACCAAGGGCGTGAGACTCTCGTGATCCTCCGGCTTCAAGCTGAGTATGATGTCACAGTATCACAGTATCACAGTATGTTTGGGATTGGAAGGGACCTCAAAAGATCATCTAGTCCAATCCCCCTGCTGGAGCAGGAACACCTAGGTGAGGTCGCACAGGAACATGTCCAGGCGGGTTTTGAATGTCTCCAGAGAAGGAGACTCCACAACTTCCCTGGGCAGCCTGTTCCAGTGCTCTGTCACCCTCACTGAGAAGAAGTTTCTTCTCAAATTTAAGTGGAACCTCTTGTGTTCCAGCTTGATCCCATTACCCCTTGTCCTATCATTGTTTGCCACCGAGAAGAGCCTGGCTCCATCTTCATGGCACTCACCCTTTATATATTTATAAACATTAATAAGGTACCCCCTTAGTCTCCTCTTCTCCAAACTAAAGAGACCCAGCTCCCTCAGCCTTTCTTCATAAGGGAGGTGCTCCACTCCCTTAATCATCTTCGTTGCCCTACGCTGGACCCTCTCCAGCAGTTCCCTGTCCTTCTTGAACTGAGGGGCCCAGAACTGGACACAATATTCCAGATGTGGTCTCACCAGGGCGGAGTAGAGGGGAAGGAGGACCTCTCTCGATCTACTAACCACCCCCCTTGTAATACACCCCAGGATGCCATTGGCCTTCCTGGCCACAAGGGCACAGTGCTGGCTCATGGTCATCCTGTTGTCCACCAGGACCCCCAGGTCCCTTTCCCCTACACTGCTCTCTAATATGTAATCTCCCAACCTATACTGGAACCTGGGGTTGTTCCTGCCCAGATGCAGGACTCTACACTTGCCCTTGTTAAATTTCATTAGGTTATTCCCCGCCCAACTCTCCAGCCTGTCCAGGTCCCGCTGGATGGCAGCACAGCCCTCCGGCGTGTCAGCCACTCCTCCCAGCTTAGTGTCATCAGCAAACTTGCTGATAGTACACTCAATTCCCTCGTCCAAGTCGTTAATGAATATATTGAATAATATTGGCCCCAGCACTGACCCCTGGGGCACTCCACTAGATACTGGCCTCCAACTAGACTCCGCACCATTGACTACCACTCTCTGGCTTCTCTCCCTAAGCCAGTTTGCAACCCACCTCACTACTCTATTGTCTAGACCACACCTCCTCAACTTAGCTGTGAGGATGCTGTGGGAGACTGTGTCAAAGGCTTTACTGAAGTCAAGGTAGACCACATCCACTGCTCTGCCATCATCCATCCACCTTGTTACATTCTCATAAAAGGCTATGAGGTTGGTCAAGCATGACCTACCCTTGGTAAAGCCATGCTGACTGCCCCTAATAACCCTCTTATCCTTGATATGCCTTGAGATGGCACCAAGGACAAGCTGTTCCATTACTTTCCCAGGGACAGAGGTGAGGCTGACCGGTCTATAATTACCCGGGTCCTCCTTCTTGCCCTTTCTGAAGACTGGAGTGACATTTGCTTTCCTCCAATCCTCGGGCACCTCTCCCGTTTCCCAAGACTTGGCAAAGATGATGGAGAGCGGTCCAGCAATGACTTCAGCCAGCTCCCTCAGCACCCGCGGATGCATCCCATCTGGACCCATGGATTTATGAATGTCCAGACTATTTAATTGCTCCCTAACCCAGTCCTCATCGACTAAAGCAAACTTCTCCATTGACCTGGCTTCATCCGGGGTCTCAGGGGTACAGGGCTCCCCAGGACAGCCTCCGGCAGAGTAGACAGAGACAAAGAAGGCATTCAGTAATTCTACCTTCTCTGTATCTTCTGCCACCAGGGCACCCACCCCATTCATCAGTGGGCCTACATTGCCTCTGGTATTAGTTTTATCTGCTATGTATTTGAAAAAGTTCTTTTTGCTGTCCTTGACCCCTCTCGCCAGCTGTAATTCTAAGGAGGCCTTGGCTATCCTAGCTGCCTTCGTACATCCTCTAACAGCAGCCTTATATTCCTCCCAAGTGGCTAGCCCCTGCTTCCATGACCTGTAAACTCTCCTCTTCTGCTTGAGCATACCCAACAGCTCCCTATTCAACCACCTAGGCCTCCTGGCTCCCTTCCTTGACTTCCTACGTGTGGGGATGCTCTGATCCTGAGCGTGGAAGAAGCAATCTCTGAATGCCACCCAGCTATCTTGGGCCCCTTTTCCTTCAAGCAGTCTTGCCCATGGGATTTCCCCCAGCAATTGCTTGAAAAGGCCAAAGTTAGCCCTGCTGAAGTCCAGGGTTGCAATTCTACTTGCTATTCTGTTCCTGCCACACGAGATGCTGAACTCCACCATCTCGTGGTCACTGCAACCCAGGCAGCCCTCAACCTTTACTGCTTCAACCAGACCCTCCTTGTTAGTGAGGATGAGATCCAGCAGTGCACCTCTCCTAGTCGGCTCCTTCACCATCTGCATGAGGAAGTTATCATCAATGCACTGGAGGAACCTCCTGGACTGTGGCTGGCTGGCTGAATGGTCCTTCCAGCAAACATCAGGGAAGTTAAAATCACCCACAACAACCAGGGCCTGTGACTGTGAGGCCACTCTCAGCTGCCCGTAGAAGGCCTCATCAACTTCCTCAGCCTGATCTGGTGGCCTGTAACAGACACCCACAACAGTGTCAGCCCTGCCAGCCTGCCCCTTGATCCTGACCCATACACTCTCAACTCGCTCGTCATCTGCTCCTGGGCAGAATTTAGTACATTGTAGTTGCTCTCTCACATAGAGAGCAACTCCACCACCACGCCTGGCTGGCCTGTCTTTCCTGAAAAGGGCATAGCCATCCATGACCACATTCCAGTCATGTGAACTGTCCCACCATGTTTCTGTAATTGCCACCAGATCATAATCTCCCGACTGAACATAGGATTCTAGCTCCTCCTGCTTATTCCCCATGCTGCGCGCATGTCTATGGCATGGAACACCTCCTTGGTCAATTTGTGACACCTGTTCTATCTGCCCTCTCCTGCAAATACGGCCCCTCATTTGTGAGACATAAGAGGTCTACCAGCAACCTTGGCTGCTATAGCAATAAAATATAAACATGGGCCTTTTCTGCATACAGTTCTTACCCTTAGCTCTGAAGAACTGTAACAACCGGTGTTAATAGCTCTGGACCAGAAACTGCCTGAAAAACATGCAGCCAGCTTCAGGAAAAAATGCAGTTACTTAGAAGAACTTAGCTGAAAGGAAAATTCACTAAAAGAGAACTAGTTTTGTTTTAACCAAAACCAGGAGAAGAAGATCCACGATTCATGAGATTTTCAATTTTTCACAAATGACCAGCACATACATGTGAGTAGGATGCTAGGGGAAAAGAGTGAATAAATTACATCACGTATATGCATTCATATACGTACTATAACTTCAGCCTACATGTCTCAGTTTTACTTACTGTGGAGAACTCTAAATAATTGCCACAGCTACCAACACTACTACAGCTTTATCAGTGTTGGCAGCCCTAGTGTAGATGGCACACCAGCAGCTGTCAGTAGCATCATGTCTATTAAACCAGCTCAGTGCCAATCTAATTAACACAGTGCTGAAACAGCTGCTAGTGCTGGAGAACTGTGAATATTGCAGCTCCTCATATCAGTAATGTCAGTGGAGCTGCAATAGTGGGAATGTTCTGTAAATGTTCCCCAGCGCAGAACAAGGCTATGTTGGCAGTGACCTGGATTTCTGTCCTTGTTGGGCAAAATAATAAAAGGAACTTGTAAAACTCAACTCTGTACTTAAAATCTAATTAAAGACTCCCCAACCTACATGTTTCCATTTGAATTTTGAAGTTCTGGGTTTGTGATGACAAAATCCTTCATGTATCTGACTTCAGCACCATATATGATCCCCCTGCTACAAAGAGAGCTGTACAGACAATGCAACCCGTGAAATTGTTGCTCAGCACTGGAGAAAACTTTGTGAAATGGGCAAAACTGTTCTGATAACAGGTCCCAAAAGGGTACTGGTTGGTTTTATCATTTCTTAATGAAAGAAGAAGATGAATTCACTATTTTTAGACTATTATAATGAAGTACAATTGCATATACCTCAGTGGAGGACACAGACAACCTTTAATGTTTGATGCCTTCCCTCTCTAGTTATTTGGATTAATAAATGTGCCACTGTATCTTCAGAGAAACTTTCATGACTTGCCTGAGGAAATCGCTATAGTAACTTTTGTCTTTTAAAAATGGCAATTATGGAACAATGCTTCAGGATGAGAAATACAGATTAAATGCCAACTAAATATAATGAACCAGACAAAAAACCAAACTGTTGTAAATGTGCTTCTTCCCTGGGGGAATGGCCTCCACTGATCTGCCACTCACCTGTTACACAGAGGGTAGGGGGAAAAGACAGGTCAATGAGCTCACTGGAATGGGCAAGTGAACCTTTTAGCTCATGTAAAGTCATTTTCTCCTTGAACAGAAAGGATTTGGGAAGATTCTGGGGAGACATGAAAGACAAGAGTCCAGAAAGCACTTAGGAGAGTTCACATTTTGCAGAATAGAATTAAAGTTAAGAAAGCTCGACTGATGTCTTTAAACTAATTAAAACAACCATTTCTCTTGATGTACAACAGAGATCTATGTCAGGTTTAAGTATAACTTACTGCAGTGAATCACAGAATCATAGAATAATTTGGGTTAGAAGGGGCCTTCAAAGGTTATCTAGTTCAATCCACTGCAATGAGCAGGGACATCTTCAACTAGATCAGGTTGCTCAGAGCCCCGTCCAGCCTGGTCTTGAATGTTTCTGAGGATGGGGCATCTACCCCTTCTCTGGGCCACCTGTGCCAGTGTTATACCACCCTCATTGTAAAAAACTTCTTAATCATGTCTAGCCTGAATCTCCCCTCTATTACTTTAAAACCATTACCCCTTGTCCTGTCACAACACGCCCTGCTAAAAAGTCTGTCCCCATCTTTCTTATATGCCCCTTTTAAGTAATGGAAGGCTGCAATAAGGTCTCTCTGGAGCCTTCTCCAGGCTGAACAACCCCAACTCTCTCAGCCTGTCCTCACAGGAGAGGCGTTCCATCCCTCTGATCATATTTGTGGCCTCCTCTGGCCCCTCTCCAACAGGTCCACATCTTTCCTGTACTGAGGGCTCCAGAGCTGGACGCAGGACTCCAGGTAGAGTCTCACCAGAGCAGAGTAGAGGGGCAGAATCACCTCCCTCAACCTGCTGGCCACAAAAAAAACACATTCAAGGCAAACATTGTCTCTTTTCCATTCTTGCTTATCATAATGGGACCCTCTTGCCATTATATAAACATCTGATGACCCTTTGCTGTTACTGAGAGCTTCACATTTTCTCCGGTGAGCTGCATAACTTAAGAGACCAACTTAAAACATTTCTATGAAAATTTTCCTCAAAATCACTCATTTACTTGTCAGTACTTATATGAAATGATAGCAGAACTTGCATATACTTTTTAAAGGTAGACTTGATATATGCTATATTCACCTCCACAATACAGGGGTAAATGGCTATTTCTCACCCAGTAGTAGAACTAAGATCCATGAGTTCTGTACCCCTGCCCCATACCCTAAACATCATGCCTGGGATTTCCGGACACAGACTGAAATCTCCATTGCAGTACATTAGGAATTAAGAGAGTCTGTCCCCAAATGTAGCAGCCAGTGCGGATGGCTGCCTTCTAAAGCTCCTGCTGGCACAGAGTAGTGGTAGATTGTTCAAAGAGGGATAGATTCGGGGAGCAACAAAGAAGCCAAGAATAAAAGTTACATCTAGCTTTGTTCCATGTGCAAAAGGAAGTCTATTATGTTGCAGGAAGCAAGAGATTTTAAAGGACTAAAGTTTAAAGACAGATGCTATAAAAAAACTACACACTACTTTTCTTCTTTTGGCTCCACAGAAACCAGGAGTTTCAACAGAGATTCCTTCAAGATAATTTTTTCCTTCAAGATACTTTTTAATTTGGGACTCTGATGGTTATGCTGCTTCATATATATGAATACCTGTAAATTTTGAACTCTCATTTCAATTTTAATCCCTTAGTAGACCCATTGTTTCTGAGAAAACAACAGGTTCCTTAAGCTCTCCTCTGTAGGAATATTTATCTCAGTCCTGTGTGGATATACCTAGAAATTATATCCCCTTTTATGCTAACTGTGTATTTTAATCACAGTTATATCTGTGTATCTATGCATGGAACTATATACACAAATATATTCTGCTTGCTTATATCCACATTCACTGTTGTTTTATCCACAGAACCAACAGGGTATAAGGTGCTTTTTGCCCATGTAACCTGTAACTGTCCACCAAACTACACAGCAGACACTGTCTTTTCATTCTGTACATAAAATGACCAGGGGCCTGAACATAGTGAGAATCTAGGTACCAAGACAAAAGAAATACATGTGTATATATATCCCAACAACACAGTTTTTTATTCTGCTGCTCAAATCAGAATCAATGACAGAGAACCCTATTCTCAAGATCTTGCCCAACATTCCTCTCAGCCTAATCTTCTGCTGTGACAAGGTACTCTGAAAGTCAAAGGAAATTATCACATCATGAAAATGTATCATTCTATTCCCCTCCAATAATACTCACCTGCTCTTAAATCAAAGCTAATTGTTTTTGTTTGGTTACACCACCATATTTAAAAAGCAGTAATAGTTTCATGTTCTAGACAAAACCAGTTGACAGACACAATATGCCAAAAGCTTTTTAAAAAATTATACTAAGTGGTATCATTTGTTGCTGAAGATAAATATTGCCTTAGAGGAGACACCAATAGCTATTTAACAGCCTACCACAATAATAAATAAAGCAAGAAGTGAAGCAGAAAGCTAAACTGCATCTGCATCCAACAGACTGTACCAAGCAAAGGGAAAGAATTGCATCTATAATTCAGCTTTTATAAATAAAGTATATCCACATGGTTTCTCTGATGAAAGAAAATAGTAATACAAAAAGTGTAGAAAATTTATAACCAAAATCATCATTAAATTGTGAAATCTTACACATCGAGAAAATATTCATGAAAATTCTTATTAACTTGATGTGTTAGAAAATATAACTGCATTTGTTGCCTGTGTGATATTGACTGTGTGGCAAATACATTTACCTGTGATATAATTAATAAAAAATAATCAGCATTCTTTTAGAGCTTTTAGACAGTACAGAAATGTCAAAGCAATGAACAGCATAAAGCTAGGTTTGGGCTTTTTTAGTGGCAGACCTAAGTAGAAATATCCTCCAGTAATGCCCAGATTTGATTTAATATGCAATCTGTCAACTAATCTTTATGGTAAGTAAGTCAAAACATGGTAAAAGAAACTTATGTTCAAAAAACTTTTTATTGTCATTGGCTTGTATTTTGAATTAATATCCTGAATATAAATGTCATGATTAACACATGATTAAAGTACAAATGAAGGGAAAAGCAATTAAAGCCCTTTGCTTCTTTTAGCAGAGGAAGGCAACCGCATTCTAGGAATCTGGTGACCTGTGCTGTTACCATGGCAGAAGGTAAGGCAGGATTTTATTTATTCTTATCTTAGGAAAATGAAAGCAAATGTCCTAGAGTCCTTGCAAAAAAAAAGAAACAAGCTAAAAATGCATTCATGGTAACAAATACTGGATTCTTGGAAAGTTTTTGTTTTACTAGACTCTCCAGGAATATTCCTTGATCATGAAGGTTTTTTATTTATTTACTTGCCATGTTTCTCCTAATGATCTCCTTTTACCTGGAATGCATGTTTATGAAAAAAAATCAAATGAGAAGGAAGATGAAAATAAACATGCAGTAACAAAAGGAAAATCAAGTACCTCTTGACTGTGCTTTCTACAGGAATTGAATGTAACATTCAAAGCCACCTGAGTCAAAGCAACCAGCAGGTAATCTTGCTGCAGTCAGGGCAATGGAGCAGAAGTGCAGAGGATGGGAACTATAAATGAGTCAGTGACAGTGGATGTGGACTCTGGCATACAATAAACACAATCTTCAGAGTTTATATAAGGGATAATATACCATCATCTTAGTAAACTTCACCTTTCTATTAGTTCATGTACTCTGGAGACCAAGTCATGCTCCTAGTAAAATGTAAAGCCAGTTCACAGTTGCTGCAACTTAAGCCAAGAGGAAACAACAGTGAATGATAGGAACCACTGGCATAGAAGCCACATCTTTGTGGCCTTGGCCATACATAAAATATACCTGCACCTGGATAGAAAAAATACAGTTCTGTGAGGTGCCACCTGTACTCACCCAGATTCAGCACAGGAGCATTTCATTATGCAAACTATTGCTCAAGATGTTGCCATGAACAAAATCATTTTAAACAAGATATCATGCAGTTCCTAGTGCAACGTATAAGCAAGAGAACACATGAAGCAAGTGGGCAGGATGAAATCTGATCCTCTGTAAGAAGCTGATGCACAGAGACAGCAGCAACTGAACCATTTCACCAATCTGATTTCAACAGGCCTCACTGATATTGTCTGCAATCTTACTCATTGCTTAACAGTGAGATTTTTGTTTATGTACTTACATACCCTACTCACTGTGCAGCTTTTTCCTCACAAAAGCTCATTCCTACACTTTTCACTCAAGCTGCAAAATGCATTACTTTAGTATAATTTTCTTCCTTTTGAAATGCATTACAAAAGTTATTCTATAAATAAGAACAATGGATTCCACTGAGTCATTTTCTGAATGGAACAATCACTTAAAGGATATTTTTTTGTTCCAGCTCAGGGAAGGGTGATGGAGGTTCCCTCTAAGAGACTTCTAGAGAATAGACTTATCTTGCTATAAATTACGTGGTATCTTTATAATTTCCAATTTAAAAAGACAAAAAACTTCTTGTTTAAGTCCTTTCCTCATGCCTCAAAAATGTGACAGAATGGAAAGAATATTTTTTGTCTAAATTAGCTGAATGTTGATCTAGGGAACTGTTCTAATTTTGGGAACCTATTATGCACCTGGCACTAATAAAACATGTACAAAATTATTTTGTAGCCATTAATCCATATTTTCTGGTGTATAAAAGTACTGTTCTGACAAAATAGTAAAGGGACACTCAGAGAAAGGTTTTTAGTTCTGAAGTAGTCCTCTTTAGATTCACCAAAGCTAGCTCTGCCTCTGCTAACCCCCTAAAAAATACAGGAACTTGGTTGGGTGGCTGAGGGCCTAGGTGCCTGGACACGAGTTGCCTAAGATTTGAAAGCTGTTCATGTCCTTGCTGGGACTTAGTGCATCTTAAGAAGTCCTTTTACATGTTTCCTAGGGACCCTAATTGATATATGTGCACAACATGGGCACTTTGTGCTAGTCATCTCAGCAAATAAATTATTTTCCATGTTGTAAACATAATCCAAGAGACAGTAACATAGAAAGGTATAGATGAATCAGATGCCTGGGACCCAACACACAGCTGAGACCAATGGACATGCACGTGAACATTCAAACACCTTGACTTCATTTGCTAGGCACAAGAGACATTAAATTGCCTTTTAAATCACTAAAACCTGAACTAAAACATGGAAAAACTGAATGGACTCTTTCACAAATACCCAATCTTGACAAAGGAGCAATGGCACAACCTATTAATTGTTAACAGAAATCAGTGTTAATTATGAAGAACAGATTAGTAATCGACAGAGGACAAACCCAAATTAAAATTCAATGTATGGTTATAACCTGGATCCATTTCACCCAGGTATAGCAATCACTAAAGGTGAAATTAAATTAATCACCAAGGAAAAAGCGGCCTTGGACATGGAGAGTGTTGCATAACTTAGAAATTGAGAGGTCTGGAGAAATTCAGAAGACATAAACTGCTTTTAAGCAAAGTGTGGACAGATAGGACATTCATCAGTGAAAGAACAAATAAAAAGATACATTGATCACACTCTAACCCATGTCAGTGGCAGCCTGTGTAAATTCTGTTTTTTCAGTGTTGCAGTCCAAATATGGCAGTATTTATAACCTTGAATTTTACACTTCTCTTTCTGTTATCTTCGGAGCTGGGTCTTTTTAGCTTGGAGGAGACTGAGAGGTGACCTCATTAATGTTCATAAATATATAAAAGGGTGAGTGTCACAGGGATGGAGCCAGGCTCTTCTCGGTGACAACCAGTGATAGGACAAGGGGCAATGGGTAGAAACTGGAACACAAGAGGTTCCACTTAAATATGAGGAGAAATTTCTTCTCAGTGAGGGTGACAGACACCGGAACAGGCTGGCCAGGGAGGCTGTGGAGTTTCCTTCTCTGGAGACATTCAAAACCCGCCTGGACACGTTCCTGTGTAACCTCATCTAAGTGTTCCTATTCTGGCAGGGGGATCATACTGGATGATCTTATGGGGTCCCTTCCAATCCCTAACATTCTGTGATTCTGTGTGTGAATCTTGGAGTAAGGTTTTCAATTTTTGTTGGCCTCACTGAAATCAGGGCAGCCAGTCAGATGTAGATGAGTCAAAGAACTGGTTCACTGTTTTTACCAAAACTTCCTTAGCTTTAAGACCACCCAAAGGAGAAGTAACTGAGACATCTGAAACCCTCATCTCAACCTAAGGCTGTCAAATTGATATGGGCCAGACCACTCACTTCTTGCCAGTGTTGTAATCAAAGCTACACAGCTGCAACAGTGTGTGTAAGGACTTAATGGGAAACTTATTTAATAGAGTATAGATAAGGTACTGAGTTTTGAAAGTGCTAGGTTTGAACTTGTACATTATTTCATTTTGAGCTTTGTTTGTAAATCAAATGTAAATTTTACACCTGTGTCATAAGTCTAAACACATTTGACCATAAAAATGAGTGGCACTTTTAAATCAAGAAGGTTGCACCGATACAAAAAAATACATTAAACCTTTTCACATACGGTTTAAAGGCTAAACTCTTCTCCTTACCTACAAAATATCACTACTGCTCTCTCTCATCTCATAAATGGATCATGTAGTAATTGTCACCTCTTTATGAAATGAACTACTTGTGTATTAAAGTTCAGATTCTGGCTAGTTTGAAACTTTAAAACAAAATCAAAGAAATATTAGTACCACAGCATTCCCAAAGAGATGATGATGGCATGAGTAATAAGTTGTTAGGGTTTGTTTGGTTATACACAACATGCAAACACATGCTGACAAACAAGTGAGTAGAGGAACCAAGGAAGGGGTGGAAAAGACTTATCCTAAAAGTGGAAAAGGTATGCTACACCTGGTAAAAAGATCAAACAAACTACTGCCCCCTGGGGAAATGGGGTAACAAACATTGTGTTACCACTGCTGCAGCATCACCACATGGTGCTCATTTTGGAAAGGGGGACAGGAACAGGGAGTTGGCTGAGTTACCTACACAGGAACAATCTAGCACTAACCTAGCAACTGAAGAGGAAGAAGAGACAAAGAACTCTAGTCTCTTTCAATATTAGCCTTCATCTTAAATGCCTGCTATCTTGTAGCTCATTAGGTGATATCATTTTGTCATAAAGTTCCTTAATGTCACTGAACATTGCTCCCAAAGGTGAAGAAGGTTGCACTAACAAGCAGGGGCTTTCATGCTTTGGTTGATGATTAAAATAACCTGTTGGTCTGCAAGAACAAGGCTATGGCCATAAATTTTCTCTTCAGTGATTTCACCTTTTCATTAGAATTGAGAGCTTTGTTCCAGACCTGTGACAGTGAGCCAGGAACACAGGACAAAACAAACTATGCTTAAAAAACATCAGACAATAAAGCTTAGGATAAAAAAATCCAAATGATTAACCTTTCATCCATTTTACTGATGACTTCTTTACAATTTTAACTCTCTTTACGGAAAGCTGGAATTCACTAGAGGTAACTTCTTTTGCCTTTGTTTCAAACTGATGCTGCATTTCAGGCAGATTGTTTTTGTTTTTTTTTTTTTTTTAATGTAGCATCAGGAGAACAATTTGTCTCTAAACACAAAAGTCCTAACTTGAGTGATGTGGCATGGAAAACTCATCATGGCTGACGGCTACAAGCTATCACCTAATAACAAACCTCCTGCACTGCTGATACAACCACTCTGTGAAGGTAAAATGTTCATCACTTACACCCACCTTGAAACAGGCAAATATAGGTAACTGAACCAACAACTGAAATCTGAAATATTGCATCAGTTATAGACAAGTAAAAGTCTCAAAAAAAAAAAAAATTGTCAGGTTTTAGGCAAGCTTGTAAAGACATAAGCACATAGACGTGTTGAAATGGCTACAAAGGTTTCAACTTCAGCTAAAAGGTGTCATTTCGTTTACACCCACGCTCTAAGCTGAAAACTATATTGAAATATATAACAGTAAGATCACTCATCACTGGAAATATGTGCCCCACATATAATTTGGCAAGAATATAGAACTGAATCAACTACATTCGAAGTGTAAAAAACACAAAGAAGTACTAATACAATTTATATGATCACTATCCTTGTGTTTTGATTTTAACGGTATCTGCCTGCTTTAATCTGAATTCCACTGGTCATAAATTAGTTTGACATGTCTTCTTTTAGGAAAACTGTGTGTTCCCTCTGTTTATTATTATAGTCAGATCTGTTAAATCTTCAAAATTTATTCTAAAGCCTTGAATTCTACTAAGATCAGACTAACAAGGCTATAGCTGCTGCAACCTCTATCCCCCTTCTCCCTTTTTTAAAAGGTATATTTGCTACATTTGCCATCCTTCAGTTATATGGAAAATCAGATGGCAAAGAACTCTTAAAATTACCTTTAAATATTACTAATAAAATAAAAATTATTATTCTAAAACATACAGCTGTTCACATGGTTATAATTTGGACAAAGAATTGTTTTGTCCTTTGCCTTAACACTAGATGTGGCAATATGCTGACCCATACACTATTTTCCACCAGCTGCTCTACCTCTATGTCATCATCTTTATTAAAAACCAAGGCAAAATTGGACTTCAGTAGGGTCAGTTACATGCAACAAGTTTAGTGTGTAGGTCATTCTTTAAAAGGCTATGGCTGCAATGTGTGCTGTTTTACCTCTATTTAAATAGTTTACTCAGATAAGTTGTATTGATGAGGACGTAGCTGATGGTAGTCTTCTAGAGATGCATGAACTCAGACAACTACTAATAGTAAGCAGCAACATTTACTATGTTGAAAGTTGAATCTATTTTGAAGCATATACATCAGGTTTACATCCCCTATTTTAACTGAAATAAGATATGCCACGGCAATACAACATCTCTTTATAATGCCTGGAGTACCTTCTGGTTTTTTGTTTGTTTGTTTGTTTGTTTGTTTTAATGCAGTATTTACTGTGTAACAGATGTTGAATCTTTGGAGAGCTCCTGCTTATTGCCCGTGTGCTCTTTTGGCCTCCCTAGAAACATTAGAAACTCACACTTGAGGAGTTATTTGTTTTGATTCTAAATGACTCTTACTTGGAAATATACTGCTAGATCACTGGCTGTGATCTTCTGAGTATTTCTGGATGAACTGTGCAGGACCTAGTTCACCCAAAATTAATATTGATTGTTTGGTTAGAGCATCAGACTGGAACATAAGGGTTCTCTCTCTGCATGTTCTTGCTTAAATCACTTCATGAGTCTTATTGTGACACAGAGCTGAGATGAATTTTCCTAAGGCACTTTTTACTCCTGGATGAAAAATAGCATATAAGAGCTTACCATTGTTATTAATGGTTCTAAACCTGAACATTCTGACAGAAAGTAATTACTTTCTGGATAGACAGTTACAAGTATTTCTCAGTTATTCTTGCTTCCTAAAAAAAAAAAAAAAAAAATACTGTGAACTTTTTAAAAAATCTATGCTTGAAAATATTTAATGAGGTTATCAAAACCAGGTATATGTATGGAAACAACTTAAAACTGTTTAGTTTTGACACTACAGAAAAAGATCACAGGTTAGATTCTTTTATGTCTCAAGACATTCTTCTCAAGTAGAACAAGACTCCAATGTCTATGTTTCAAGCAGACCTTGTCAATACTGTTCTGTGAATATATTATTCCATAAATGGTGCAATTTTTCACTGAATATAATTCAATTAATATTTTTGCAGTATTCATACCCATATAAATTATTCATATAATAATGGCAATATTTATCAAGTAATTAATCCTTTCTAGTGTTTAACCAGCCCTAGCTGCATACAAAGTATGCAGAATGTTTCAGCCTATATAGAACAAGCACAAGTGTTCATAACAATTAATCAAATGTGGGCATTTCTATTTATCTTATTTCTTACAGCCTATGACCCTACTCTTACTATAAGCATAATGAAGACTTCTCCAAAGCTTCTTGCAGCTAGTGGGAATATTTCCATGGATTTTCATGACCTTTGGATCGGATCCTGGTACACAGAAAGTACTATTTTCTGACCAAAAAAAAGCATCTCTACTCATGATTAATACTAAATGTGGACTTAGCTTTAAGCAGGCATTTAAGTTACTTCCTAGGAAGAAAATAAATGGGATTTAAGCTTATTCTAACCTGACAAATACATACTACATCATGTGTACCACTGTCAAAAACAACCTTCCCTCACAATTCAATGCAAATTAGTGTTTTACCGGTCAGAACATGAATAGCCACCAAGACTAACTACAGTTGTACTACAGAACAAAATTAACTAACCCAGATCACTTAATAGCAAGATATGCAGATATTTTATGAGAACTAGACTTCCAGACTCAGATACCTATCACATTGAAGAAAATACATCCCAAGCCCCCTGCTCCCTGAATCAGAGTCAAATTCCACTCTCCCAACCTCAGTCTGCACTAGCATCCAACTCTCACACTAATTCCCTTGAAAGAGTGAAGTTATTGCAGAAATTCCTGTCTAGGACTTCCTCACACAAGCACATTTCAGCCTTCATATTTTGGTAACTGTTCTTAGCTTCTTGCAGAATCGAAAGAATTTGCTGTCCGCATATGATGCCTGATCCCTTGAACAGGAAACTAGCTGATTTATCCTTTAACTGGAGTGCAGTCAAGATTCTTTTTGCACTCAGCATGAGTGAGTATCTCACCTTGTGAGATACTTTCCTGCCACTAAGAGTCCCAAACATTCATGAAATGCAGATCAGAACCATAACTCCAGTCCCACACATAATGAGGTAAGAGAGATTTTACAATAGCCAATATATTTTGAGCCTGTATCTCAAGATAAGATGATAGCTTTTTCACAGACTTCAAACAATTCAAAAACCAGGACTAAAACACCCTACCAAACACTACAAAATGCAAGACAAAAATCATAATTTTTGCTAGGTATCATCAACACGGGGTTTTTTTCTTTTTTTTTTTTTTTTTTGAGAAACTTCCATTCTTCTACCAATTTTATTGTTTTCACATGGAACACAAGTGTCCTAGATGCTTGTCATAAAAAGACTTTAATGAATAATTCTGGTTTTAAAGACTACAACCAGATGATCTTTTTCTTTTTTCCTACTGAGATTCCTGACTTTCATAGTCCTCTGGATATCATCTCTACTGTGGGAGAACAATAAAAAACTTCCTGTTTATGAATTTTTAAAGTGTGAAATGGAAGTGTAAGATGAATAGAGTTTTGAACACACACTATTAATCTGTGAGCGATTACCCAAAAAATGTAAGGAGCATGTACAAATACTTATGCATTTAAGATGATTGCTAACCCTGTCTCACAAAGCTGTTTTTTCCTGCTGCTTTATTCTGCATTCCTTTGGTCATAAGCTAGTTTGATGCATCCTTCTTCTCACTGTAGTTGTGTTCTTCCTTCATAAAGGTAGGCAATAACCCTATTTATGTTCTGTTTATCCACCAGTAACACATCTATAGCTCCCTTGATAATGTTTTTTTCCAAACTTTTTTTGTCTTGACTTCATTTAAAAGTGCATATTCCATATAAACTCCATTTTCTCTTTATAAATTATGACTATTATATCAAATATTGTTATGTCACTGTTGCCATATATGGCTTTCTGATATTTTGACTTATGAAGTGAGAGTAGCCACCTGAAAACTCCACAATGCATGTTTCATGTCTAATTGTCTAAGTTATTTAACTATTACTTCACTTGCTTAAGGAATGATAAGTAAAGAACTACATATTAATTAAAATTACGATTAAGGTAAACTACCATCCCATTTATTGTATGAAACTTTAAGCACTCTGTGTTTCTCAGCTTTTACAAATAATGTTTTATTTCCATGCAACACATCTGAAATTTATTTTGATCATGAAAAATGTATCCTTCACACGTGACAATACGAAGTATTGAGTGAGGCACATTAAAACGAAGGGGTGTTCAACCAATTCTAAGGTCTTTATAGTTTAAAAATCACCTGCTAAAAAGCTATGAATGTTCTTACCTGTGACTGCAAGAGTTAGTTGTATTTTCTTCCTCAAAAGAAAGCAACAGGCCTGACTGCCAATTTCTTGGCAATTGCACTTGGTATTTCAAGAGGGTTTCTCTTTCATAATAGAAAAGAACTGATTTCAAATTTATAATTGATGTAGCCTCACTTGTAAGGGGGTACATACTAGCTGCAGTTTATTGCAACTCTATCTGCATGTTTTCACATGGGATTGTTTCATACAGAACTAAGAATAAATAAACAAAAAAGCACACACATCCACTTCACCCTTAGACTTTCAGTTGGGAAGCAGTATGTAACCTGGGATGTGGCAAATTATATACTGGAAATTTGGGCTGATAATCAAACTCTTTCATGTTTGTCTTACAAAAGCAAAGCTTACATTTATTTTTGTTTGACAGACACCTACTGGAATGAGCCTTGGTTTTAACATTAGTTCTGCAGAATAAAACTCCAGGTAGTTCAGTGTTCGTGTAGCAATTCTCAACCCAGATCAGACTTTATCTATTTATAAAGGAGCAGGTGCTGAGAGAGAAAGCTTCCTTGTCTGGAACAACAATATAGTCATTAGCAATTCTGTAAGTTGACTCATGTGGGTAACTTCTAACTTGGCTGAATAATGATTATACGAGCAACTAGTCCACATACTGACTAGATTAGTCACGTAAATAAGTGGTCACTAGAGTAAAAAATGATTTCATGCTTTAACTTTGTTTTTCTTTCCCCTTAGTGTAAGGTTTCTGTAACACAAAGCAGCCCGACTGTAAGCAACAAAA
Source organism: Streptopelia decaocto (assembly GCF_964273445.1). Taxonomy (NCBI): domain Eukaryota; kingdom Metazoa; phylum Chordata; class Aves; order Columbiformes; family Columbidae; genus Streptopelia; species Streptopelia decaocto. Next base: position 14,675,980 of record NC_138656.1, on the reverse strand, counting down.
ACCCAACAACTATGGGCTAACTTAATAGAGCATGCACAGAGTAAAATTTCTTACTCAGCATCATCCTAGCAAGACAGCCAATCTGCAGGCTGAGCTAGCATGAACTGTCCAAGGAATAACTGCAGTACGCACTATTACTATACTAGCAGGAAGTCTGCTGCCCACTGTTAATTTTTCCCGCTGGCAAATGCCAGTTCTACGCCAATACGTGGTGTCTTTTGTTTTCCCTTTTGTGCATATGTGAGTATTATACTTTGTAAAAAAAAAAAAAAAAAAAAAAATACTCAGGATACTCAGTAGACTCAGTAGATTATTGTATTTAGCCTGCATCTCACAATTCTCATGGAGTTGTTTGAATTCATAGGACTGATATTTACTTACAAAAGACTACTGAAAAGTGGTAAGTTACCCTATACACTATGTTACATTGGTTCTACTTCTGAATACAAAGGCCAAATAAAAGGCAGTAATGTCCTTCACTGAAGAGGAAAAAATGCAACTGCCACAGTGACTCCTTCTGTTGCTCCTGATGCTGTATATATTAATGGCAACATCTGTTGACATTAGCAAAGAGGAATGCAGAACTAAAGTTACCATCAATAAATCATGTTTTTGTGTAATAAATAGGCACTAGCATCTGCTTTTACAGCTGGGAGTTTTCCTCTAACCATGAGACCAGACACAGTCACTTCTTATCTTGGATACTCCCGCTTGTCTTCAACAATGCTAGAATGAATTAAGAACAGAAAGAAATGTAGAAATAGCACCTTTCCTTATGGGAAATTACAGTACTATTTGCATTCTTCTGAGTCTTCTTCCATGTACTGCCCAATTCTTTTGTGTGTGTGCTGTAGTCTGAGAATGTCTTCAAAGCACCTTGATAAAGTACATGCTCAGGACAGTACTTCTTTTAAATTCTGTGCTTGACTGCTTCCTCTGTTGCTTACCAGGTAAGTTCCCAAGGTTATACCCAAACTTCATGCCACCTGCCCAGAATATTAGAACCACAAATTATGGTAACTTCTCTGGGCGTGATGGGAACAGGCAGTCCCATGCTCACCCTGCAGTCCTTTTCCACCCATTTTCTTGACACAAATTTCTAACTGCAGCACCATGAGTACTTGGAAAATCTCCTGCTTGCTTTGCTTGCACCTAACAAGCCACTTCAAAGACTTCAAGCCTCTCTCGTCTCCTCACATGCTAAGAGTTAGCAGCTGACCCATTGGATGGCCACATGCTTATACCTTAATGCACTCACACAGAAGAGGATTGAGAGGGCTAGGAAAGTGGTACCAGCTACAGGACTTATGTAAGGGATTCTTCTATATGGAGATCATAAAACCATAATGTTTGGGTTATCAATAAAAACATAGTTGTGTTATAAAATAGGAAGTTTTAGGCTCCCTTCTTCCCTCCAAACAGTGAGCAATAACCTCTAGACAAGAGAATGGAATGGTATTGACCAGAGTCAGCATTGCATTGCATGGACCTAGTCTAAAATAGCTCTAACAAAAACCCAGCATCAGAGAGGAAAGCAGAAGGTAAATCCTGCAGTTATAGCAAGATTGACACTAGAAACTCAGCATGCATATTCAGTGAAGTGACAATTAAGACTATGGCTTTGATTCAACGCTCTGATAGTTCTCTTTCTGAGGGAGGAGCTGTCCACGATGGAAGTATTTTTCATCCTAATCGGGGCAGAGCAAAGATGTGATGCTGCAAAGCTTCTCCATCTCATGGGGAGAAAGTTCCATATTTGTGTCTGGATCCAGACAGTTATGTTGCCTTTCTCTTCCAGCATGAAGTATTGGGACAAACTGAGCAATGCACAAAGCACAAAATACTAAGTTGCTGTTAAAAGTTGGAGACTGTGTCTGGACTCTGTCAGCACATTAATTCTCTTTCTCCTATTCCTTTAACAAGAGCTAGCCATCCCATTTTGACTGCTGTTTTGGCTAGGGAAAAACACACACTTCTGATCCACAACACAGTAGCACAGGGAGATGAGCAGAAAAGGTGGGACTGACTGTGGATGCCTCATATACAGATGTGGAGAATCCAGGGAAAGTCACATGTACTCATGACCAAGAGACAATGGTTTAGGGACTTGAGCACTCTTGCTGGGGCATGATGGTCTTAGCAAGACTGGCTCCAGATATCCCAGGTCCTGGAAATCTGGGGGAAAGTCTGGACCAAAGGTGGTGTACCCTTAGCACAAGAACACCTGAGGCTCAGGTGGAGACAGATGAGATTCAAGAATACTTAAGCAAACTGGACATAGACAAGTCCCTGATGCACCCCAAAGGGGTACACCCTCAAGTGCTGAGGGAGCTGGCAGATGATCTTGCGAGACAATTCTCCATAATATTTAAGCGATCATGGTGAGGAGAGGTGCCTGAGGACTGGACAACAGCTAGTCCATGTAGGCTTTCCAGACCATCTGTCAGAAGAGCCTCGTGGAAAAGATGAAAAACCATGGGCAGGGTGAGCAGACATGGAGATGGAATGAAAACTGGCTGAATGGATGTGCCAAAAGGCTCCTGAACAGTGGCACTGAGTTTAGTTGGAGGCCAGTTGAGCCCTCGAGACTCTTTGACAGCGCTGAGTGCTTGAGGTGCTGCTGCCTCAGCTCTGTCCCAAGGGCTGAGCAGATGGGTCTCCACTCCTGGGCCGGAGTTGGGAGGAGCTGTGCTTACCTCTCTCTTCAGTGTCACCGTGCAGGTTGGGCAGCCCAAGGGAGGACGTCAGCCCAAGGGAGGAGCAAGGACACCCGCTGGACAGTGTCCGCTGGATGTGGTTCTGCAGGGACATGGGGCCTCTGTTGCTGCCCACAGCTTGAAGGAGAGCAGGGCAAGGGCTGTCCCAGGCTGTCACAGTGGTACATGAGCTCCCAGAAGCCTCCGAACCGGAGCTTCTGAGCCAGAGCCGTGGCTCCAGCTGCCACTCCCTGCCCATCCTGCTGCAGCAATCCACATTGCGCTGCAGGCAGGGCAAGCAGGGCAGGGCAGGCTCTGGGAATGCTGGCCTGGTGTTCTCCATTGACGGGCTCTTGCTCTGTTTTCCTTTGCAGCAGGAGGGAACAGCGGGAGGAGGAGGAGGGGGCTGCCCTGGCCGTTTGCTCTGAAGCAGAGCCCGGTTGCTGCCCAGGTGCCAGGGCAGGTGGGCTCTGGCTGCAGTAAGGTGCTCTTTGGCCAGCCCCTGGCAGCCCTCTGTGGGGAGGACATCACGCTGCCTCAGCCCATTCAGGTGATCAGCCTGGACAGGGGGTCCCCAGCCCTCCTTCCGCCTGCTCCAGAGGCAGCTACTCCAGTAGGATGGGGGATTCAGTTCTTCACCCATGGCTTACACTTCTGGTCACAGCCCCTTTGTGGGAGCATGGAGCCCAGTCTGGGCAGTGCTCTGGCCACCACTTTTGGAAGGCAGATCCTCAGACAAGTCACTGTCCTCCTGCTTCTCCTGCAGGAGCTATTGGCTGTCCTGCAGAGGGAAAGACAAACAACTGAGGTGATATTCCATAGGGCTGCCACTGGGACAGAGTTTGAGGGAGGACAGGAGCTGAGGGAGGCCCTGGACTGTAAAGCAGATGTCAGTCTGGGAAGCCAGCCTGTGCTGCTTCTGACTGTCATCTTAGAATCATAGAATGCCCTGAGTTGAAAGGGACCCACAAGGATCATTGAGTCCAACTCCTGTCCCTGCATGTGACAAGCCCACAGCTCACACCATGTATCTGAGGGTGCTGTCCAGTTTCTTCTTGAACACTGTCAGGCTTGGGGCTGTGACACCTCCCTGGGGAGTCTGTTCCAGTGCTTCAGCACCCTCTGGGTGAAGAACCTTTTCCTAATGTCTAGCCTAAACCTTCCCTGGCACATCTTCCTGCCATTCCCTCAGGTTCTGACATTGGTCACTAAAGAGAAGAGTTCGGCACCTACCCTTCCTCCTCGCCTCGTGAGGAAGCTGTAGATGCAATGAAGTCTCCTCTTAGTCTCCTCCAGGCTGAACAAACCAAGTGACTTTAGCCGCTCCTCATATGGCTTCCTCTCCAAACAAGAGCAGCAAGGAGGAGCAGATCTCAGGGCTGAAAGCGTTTAAGTGTGGGCAGCAGAGGAGGAGAAAAAAAAGAATTTTTGGGTATCAACAACTGAAAAATTCCAGGAAAGTCAAGAATTCCAGGTGTGTAACAGACTCTTCTGTGCATCTATCAAAACTTTGAACATTGAACTAAGTATATGAACTATTTCTATGATGCATAAAGATGTCCCCATATAAAAAGCATGCACATGCCTTTTAGAAAAAAAAAAAAAAGTATGTCAGGAGGAACATGTCATTCACAATTTTGCAGTTTTTGTTTTGCACTGATTGAAGTTTTGTTTGTTTTGTAAGCAGACAACCTGGCAAAGTCACAAGAGTCACAATTCTCAGCTATTTAACCTGCTACCTAAATAAAGAAGCAAAGTAAGTCCCCCCTTTTTGTCCATGTCCGCTGGCAATCTTCATGCTGCCTTGTGTCATCTGAATCCCAAATATGCAACAAGAATTTCTTTCAACTCACTAGACACAAAGATATTGGCACTTTTATAAAGGTCAGATTTCACCTCAGGTAATTTAGAGGGGAAAAAATTTGAAAGAGAAGACAAAAACTTCTGGTCCCTATACAGAAGGGCTCTAGTCTGGTGCCTTCACATTTCTTTTCCATGCACGGCTCACTAGAGAGCAAAGCAGTCAAGGATCTCTCAGTGCAAACTGGTAGATCCAGACAGCTCAACATGGTGTTTTGCAAAAGCGTGACTAAAGTCCAAGAAGCAACACAATACCAGCCAGCTATGTTGCTCTGTCCAAGGCAGCGTGTTTCACCTGCACACCTGGGTTGCTTGAAAGCGACAACAAGGGATGGCGCTGTGCAGAGCTTGGGAATAACTACACTGTAGTTATCCAGGAGCTCTCTGTTGAGCCCTGTTGTGTGCCAAAGGGGCACTGTAAATCTCTGTAAACTTACAGGGGTGTAAACAGGCTGTAACCCATGCTGATAAGGTGCCAGAACAATGCCATACTAAATGCCAGTAAAATTTCTCTCTTCTGGGCTATAAACAATTCCTTTTAAACTGTATTACCCAAAGACAGGGGAGCAAAATGATGCCTATTCCTGCCTTTATGGTTTTATCAGTGCTTTTTGGCTCTATCACAGGTGCTGATTTCCTGTTACTGGTTGGATTTCATGGCTGAGCCACCGTGACTCCTGGGATCCTGCAGTTGATGTCCACAATAAAATTATATTTTTTGTCCTCTTATGACTGTGTCTGCCATACGATATTCTGGAACAGGAAGATTTTGTTTTGTGATGAATCCTAGTGGAAGAGTTTAGGATGATCCCTTGTCCCAGAATCCTTTCCAGCCGGCATCAGGCCTGATTTCAGAGAATTTATGAGTAAAACCAAAGCACAGAATCACAGAGAACAGTGGAAGTTGGAAGGGACCTCTGGTGGTCACCTGGTCCAATCCTTCTGCTCAGGTAGGGCCACTCAGAGCTGCTTGCCCAGGGCCACGTGCAGGTGTTTTCTGAGTATCTCCAAGGAAGAAGACTCTACATCTCTGGGCACCCTGTCATAAAGTGTTTCCTAATGGTGAGAGGGAACCTCCTGTGTTTCAGGGTGTGCCTCTGGTCCTGTCACTGGCACCAATGGGAAGAGCTTGGTTCTGTGCTCTTTACACCTTCCCTTCAGGTATTTACACACATTGATGAACTCCCTGAGCCTTCTCTTCTCCAGGCTAAACAGTCCCAGCTCTGTCAGCGTTTCCTCATATGAGAGATGCTCCAGTCTCTTAATCATCTTAGTGGCCCTTAGAAGGTGATCTTTTAAGACTAAACATCTTTCTCGTCTTCCTCTACCCTCCAAGGCTTTGACCCTTTAAATCATCAAAATATTTAAATATTCAAAAGAGGCTTTTAAATTGCCTGGAAATTATCTCTAACTAAAGGAGAGTGTCAACAACAGATGAAAAAGCTAGACAAGCAGATGACTCAAATCTGTACAAAATGTTCTTTCTGGTCTATCTTCTTACTGCCTGCACTTCAAACAAACCTGCAAATTTAAACCCCTCATGACTGAGGCAATACTCCTGTTTCAGGTTTGTTTGTTTGTTTGTTTGTTTTGTTTGTTTGTTTGTTTGTTTGTTTTATTCAAAGTATTTACAAAATCATAAAGGATACTGCATATGAGTTAAGGCAGGGAACACGTTACTGTTCCATTACTTCATGGTATTAGACATAAAATATCATTTTTTCCAGGGATGTAAGCTTAATTGTATTAGCAAGAAAACTGAGAAACTCAATATATTTTCTCTGTTCTGCATCCATTACCATTCCCGCATCTTTCCAAATAAGTACATACCAGTAGGCTATTCAGGAAAACCACTGATGGGGACTTTGTCAGCTCAAAGTAGAGTGGAGTTTTTTTTATTGCTGACAGTATCTCAGCACCCTCAGGAGACAAAGGACTGGATCACGTAAGCCTGAACTAAACATGAAACATCTTGTGACTCAAATGGGAACACAGTGGCATGTATTGATTATTTTTAATTTACAGAAGAGTATCATTTCTTCACACTAGAGATTTCAAAGAGAGAATACAGAATGCAATAATAGGACTGTTAAACTGACTCCTAGTTCTGTTCCTTCGAAATTTTCACAATGGTCAAACTGGATGAAGGCTTTTCAGTTTCTCATTTATTCTTTCCTTCCCATTAACAGAGGTATATCTCTCAACATCTTCCAACTTGGTCTTCTGCAAAATATGTGTATACATACATATATATATATAAAAATTATGCAATAGCTGCTATATATACAGTTCAGAGATCTGTTTGTACCAGGGTAGTTTGCAGAACTTCCTACAGTAGATATCTAATTCCTTGTGCTCCAACAAGCTTCATTGTGTTTACCATCACTGCTACCAGTGGCTCTTTTCCATGCTGCTTTGGGTAACTTTCATTGGAGTGTTTGTTGTGGAAACTTAAAGATCCGTATAAAACTTAGGTTAAGTGGAGTTTCAACAGATTAAGCACTGGAAAGGTTTCCCAAAGGAGAGAATAGCATGAAGCTGGAAGCCCATCAGATCCTCCACACAAAACATGCATCAGGAAAGTTAAGCTTAAGAAAAAAATATTCCTGCCACCAATGAATCATAGAATCACAGAATGATAGGGATTGGAAAGAACCTCTAAAGATCATCTAGTCCAATCCCCCGCCAGAGCAGGAACACCTAGATGAGTTTACACAGGAATGTATGCAGGTGGATTTTTAATGTCTCCAGAGAAGGAGACTCCACAACCTCCCTGGGCAGCCTGTTCCAGTGCTCCATCACCCTTATCGTGAAGAAGTTTCTCCTCATATTTAAGTGGAACCTCCTATGTTCCCGTTTCCACCCACTGCCCCTCGTCTTATCATTGGTTGTTACCGAGAAGAAGCTGGATCCATTCTCATGACACTCACCCTTTATGAGGTCACCCCTCAGTCTCCTCCAAGCTAAGGAGACCCAGCTCCCTCAGCCTTTCCTCATATGGGAGATGCTCCACTCCCTTAATCATCTTTGTGGCTCTGTGCTGGACTCTCTCCAGCAGTTCCCTGTCCTTCTTGAACTCAGGGGCCCAGAACTGGACACAATATTCCAGATGTGGTCTCACCAGGGAAGAGTAGAGGGGAGGAGGGCCTCTCTCGACCTACTAACCACAGCCCTTCTAATACACCCCAGGATGCCAGTGTCCTTCCTGGCCACAAGGGCACAGTGCTGGCTCATGGTCATCCTGCTGTCCACCAGGACCTCCAGGTCCCTTTCCCCTACGCTGCTCTCCAACAGGTTATTCCCCAACTTATATTGATACCTGGAGTTATTCTTGCCCAGATGCAATACTGTACACTTTCCATTGTTACATTTCATTAAATTTTCCCCCGCCCAACTCTCCAGCCTGTCCAGGTCTCGCTGGATGGCAGCACAGCCTTCTGGTGTGTCAGCCACTCCTCCCAGTTTGGTGTCATCAGCATACTTGCTGACAGTGCACTCTATTCCCTCGTCCAAGTAATTGATGAATATATTGAATAGTACTGGTCCCACTACTAACCCTTGAGCGACTTCAGTAGATACAGGCCTCCAACTAAACTCTGCCTCATTGACCTCAACTCTCTGTCTTGAACTTGCCCAGCAGTTCCCTGTTTAAACAAACAGGTCTCCTGGATCCCTTCCTTGACTTCCTATATGTTGGAATGCTCTGATATTGAGCTTGGAAGAAGCAGTCCCTGAATGCTAACCGTCTTGGGCTCCTTTACCTTCAAGTACCCTTTCCCATGGGTACTTCCTAGCAATTGCTTGAAAAGGCCTCAATGGGACAAGCACAAATTCAGGATTGTAACAGGATGTCTCTATTTTTTTCAGATTCCTGCAGCATACAACCTTTATTTTTGCCTTTTTGATATGTATCTACCTCCAAGCAAAGCTCAAAAAGCTGGCTGTATCTCTGAAGGCTGAGAATTTTTTTGACTACTGCTTCTGCTGATTTCCTCAGATGGGCAAGAAAAAAGCTGGGAAAACCCTTGGCCCTGCTGTTTCTTGCTTTTTGATGTATCTGGCTCTAATCCTGAAGAAGGGTGATGCTCATGAAGATCATATGTACCTGTATTTCTCATCACTTGTTATGACTCAGCACTCCCCAGAGCTGAAATTAATCATCTACACCTGTGCAACATTAAACCACCCAAAACAGCAGGAAGTAAAGTACTGCATGTCACTAAAACTACAATTCAGAAGATGGTCTTAAGCAAGTCTGACTTGGATGTACTTCAACGTGCTAGCATGATGAAATTTCTCACAGATGAATACTTTGTGGATTGGGTTTGGGGTTGTTTTGTTTTAAACAAAAACAATCAGCAGCATCACGTTGGCAAAAAGTTCCTCATGGATTGTTCTCAATGGTTTGCTATTTACGCTGCATTAGTCTAGACTTTATCCTTCTGTGTATCCCTTCCCACAGTTCAAAAACACAGCAGCTTTTTTCAACTAAAAAACAAAAATCCAGTTTTTCTCCTCTAAGTCTTCATTAAACACTCAAACAATAGAGTTCAGTTGCATAAAAAATGCTAGAAACTTCAAATTAGCCTCCATACCTAAAAAAAGGCATTCTACTAATTTTTTTGACCAAAAATATTAATATATATTTTAGCTAATTATTAACACTTTTTTCCAAAGTAGCCCCATGGTGAAAAAGAAAAAAGAGTAAGTACCGATGACTGAACATAAATGGTCAGCTGTCCTCAGAGCAATCTACTCTGAAAGTTACATCTGGAATTTACTCATAGAAACACAGAAAAAAAAAAGCCCACAGATATGACAGTATCTGATTGTACTGTTTTTGGCCAGGACAGTTGAAATTCTTCCTAGTAGCTTGTATGTGTCTGTGTTTTGCATTTGCACTGAGAACAGTGTTGTTAATCCAGGGATGGGCTGGTTATTGCTCAGCGATGCTTGCACAGCACCAAGGGCTTTGCTGCTCCTCTGATGGCCCTACTAGCTAGGAGGCTGAGGGTGCAGAAGATGTTGGGAGGAAACACAGGCGAGACAGCTGACCCCCACATCAAACTTCCATTCCTGGAGATGGCTTAGCTCCTGCCTGCTGATGGGAAATAGCAAATGAATTCCTTAATTTGCTTTGCTTGTGCATGAAGCTTTTGCTTTACCCATTAAACTGTCTTTATCTCAACCCACAGGTTTTATCGCTTTTACCTTTCTGATTGTCTCCTTCATCCCACTGGGGGAAGCTGAGTGAGTGCCTGCATGGTGCTCAGCTACCCAGCAGAGTTAAACCACAACACTGATGATGTCTGACCTAAGAGAAGATTTGGATTCATTAAAAGAGATAAATACACAGATCGTGATGTTGTTGCCTAAACTAAGAAATGACCGAACTCTCTAAACTATCACTTGAGCTACATTTGGTCAAACACCCCCCTCAAAATTAAACAAACAAACACACGCGCACACACAAAAAAACCCCACTCTCACACAAAAGAAAATACAACACACACACAAAAAAACAAACCCACACACACCAAAACCCAAACAACACTTAACCAAATGCCACTGCTGGCACAGGGTTATATTAAGCGTGGCAACCAGAATCCATTCAAAGTATTTCATTTGCAGTTCAGAAAGCCATTCAGCCTTCCACTTAAGGTATATATAAACACTCTCTTGATTGTTTATAGATCTAAGCAAAGGCTGAAGCTCTCCTACCTCCCATTGGGCTTACATATACAATTAAAATACATGCTGAACTCCATTTTTGAGTAGCACTTCTGCTCTGAATCCAGGCTGTTAGTCCTGTTTCAGATGGGAGACATTGCTGAAATATCTGAGGGAAATCAGAGTCAAAACCGTATGACTATATGGGATCTATTCTTACTGATAAAGAAATGATGAAGGTTATTTTTCATGCCTTTCCTTGGAACAGTGTAATTTTTTTTGACATGCAAAATACTCTGCCTCTATCACACAGAGAATGCCAAAAGCAGCTTCTAGATAAAACCCTCAGCTATTTGCAACCAGCTTTATTTTTAACATATCCAAGAACTATAGAGAACTGTCAGCAAGAGACATACGGTGTGTTCTATAAAGAGCAAGCAATTGCCTGCCAACAGAGTTGTTATGATTAATTGCCAGTTAAACAGAAGGTAGGAAGTTCTGAAGGAAAGGAGAAAGAAAAAAAAATGGTCTGGGAAAATTTAAGAGGGTCAAGTAATATAACTGGCTTGAAAATTATTTGATAACCGATTAAGGTAAAAGACGGCGTGATAAAGGTGGGTTAATTCAAAATGCTGGGTGGATAATTACAAGTAACTGATGTACATTTCAGACTATGAAAGGTTTCTTAAGTTTCTTCTCTCTGCAGGTCTGAAGGTGAATAAGCAGACCAAGGAAAATTAGATCTATATTCACTTATAAAAGCATATACATGTGAATTAATATGAAACTAAAAATCTAGAAGAAATCAATTGTGCTTTAGTTTTTTTCAGTTCACAGACACACCTTAAAAGCATATCTAACCTACAAAGTCAAAATTATAGTCTTAATTCATCCTATCCTTATTCATATGTGCTGTGATCTAGTCTGCCAAAGCATTTTACTTCTTAAGTTCTCTGCTTTTATTTGCTGCAAAAGGTCTAGATTAGCTTTCAAATAAACAGTTAGTCAAGATTTATTCATACTCCTCAAAGTAGCCCCTCAGATCATAGATAAATTTAGTTTGGAATGGACCTGAAGAAGTCGCCTAGTCCAAAGCCCTGCTCAAAGCAGGCCTGATTAGATTAGGTTACTCAATGTCATGTCCAGACAAGTCTTGAACACCTCCAGTGATGGAGATTCTACAGCCTACCAGGATAACAGGAATTGTAAACAATAACATCTCACTGAAGCATTTTCCTCTTAAGGCTGAGCAAGCCCAGCTCACTCAACTTCATTCATGATGTTTCAGGCTCCTGACTATCCAGTTGGGCTACTGGACTGCCTCCAGTATGTCAACACTGTTCTTGTACAGGGGAGCCCAAAACCAGAAACAATATTCCACGCACAGTCTCAAAAAGGCCAAATATAGGGAGGGACACGTGACCTTCCTGGAGCTGGCTAATGACTGAACATAAGTAGTTAGCTGTCCTCAAAGCAACCTACACTGGAAACTGCATTTGCAATTTACTCCGAGAAACAGAAAAAATATCGAACTTTCTTATTAATACAGCCCACGACGCAGCTGGCCTTTGCTGCAAAGCTGTGCTGTTGGCGTCATGGTCCACTTCCTGTCCCATACACAAGCTCACTCCACCCTACATGCAAGACTTTATGTTGCCTTTTACTGAACTTCACAAGTGGCCCCACCTGGCTTAGGCCGGGCCCATGGCGGCAACCGCTCCCTGTCCCCATCCCGAGCCAAGACACCGCACTGGAAGAAAGACCAGCAGGTGGAGACCACCGCACACACCGAGTGCACCTGCGGCCTCCGGGCTGCCCTCTGCCCAGCTGCACTGCAGCTGCACACATGCCGTGGTGGGCAGACCTGCCTGAGGAGACGAGAGCACACCGCAGTCACACCCCTATGGAGTGACAGCAGCATTGAGCAATTAATGCCACAAACTTAATTCTCATCGTTTCTTTCGTGTGAAACTTCATGAGCACCTGCCTCGTGCAGCCAGCAAAGCTCTTTCATGAGGCAGAACAGTATCCGGTTACAGTAGGATAAACGTTATATATTATGGGTGTCCTGAGAGCAGCTGTGATCAGTGAAGAGTTGTGATTGACCGGTGAGTGGCACATGTGAGGATGCCACACTTCAGTAAAAGAGCATGTTGAAAAAAATCTGTAGAGGAGCAAGGCATGTGTACAGTGTACAGTGTACCCTTATAGACAACTGCAGATTGAGAAATTGGCACAAGCTGTGAACGTGAACCAGCAAATTATGATTTAACACTGTCCCTCTTCCACACTTGAACCATCACTGCCATGATGAGTTTGCATTTAACTTCATGAGACCTGTACTTCTTCAGAAGGATTTCAGTACCCTCAGCTCCCACTGCCATCACCCCATTGGTAAGTCCTTGTTCAGCAACACTAACACACACTTCATTTTAAACACTGTTTAGGACTTGCATGACACAAGTCTGCCTGTACATGACACTATTTTCTTGGATAATCCATGCTTGCACGTGATATAATTTACTTGTCAAAATACAGGCCCAAATTCTAGTTTTATTGAGCCTCATGAGACAACATTTTGTCAAAAAAATCATTATTAGACTTTCATACAAGAGGTCCACCTTCAGAAGTTCATGCAAGTGTGATCATGGATGGAGTTTGACTTCTCATTCAGTTCGTCAGCTCTCTGAATCCAAAGGTAAAATCTGAAAGAGGAATGTGCTATTCATTGACAAATTTGCTATTATAGAAGATTAAACTGATTATCCCATTGTTTACCTGGGATGTCCCCATAACTTAGACATCTCTTGCACAGGAACAGCACATTTAGGAGTTGAGGTTGAAACTCAACTTTCTCTTCAAGTCATTGATGACATTTTTAATTTCTAAAGGCCTTCTCCCTTGTTCTAAAAAAAAAAAAAAAAGTATTAGTGATTCTAAAGAAATATAACAAGGCAAGGCAAAGCAGCTGAGGTGGAGCATGAAATTACATTTCTTAAATATCATTAAGATTAGGTTAATTTTATACCACTGGCCATTCTTGACTTTAGTCAGAAGGCTGGATTCATTTGACAACTTCTTGGTCAGTGGGTTAAATTTGGTCATGATGACTTTAGTCATTAATTTACTGTGAAAGGTTATTATTAGTCAAAGGTGATAGGAGCAGCAAGAATAAATAGCTTATTACTAATTTGTGTCAGTTATATATGAACTCAGTGTTTTTCTTCTTTTTCACCCACGTGAACTGCAATCACTTTCAGCAGGCATGCCCCTAGTTGCCATTTAACATGGCAATTACCCTCTTCTGTCTGCCTTTCTCACAACTGTGTCTTTCTTTGCAGCTATCTTTTTTTCCTCTGTCTCTGTTGTGTGACACCAGAGATGTGTCTGTTTTACAGATAAGAAGGTAGGTCTTTGCCAGAAATTCATAATCCTCTTGTCCTGTCTGTACTTATCCTCCATTTCAAACTTTTCTAGTAACCTCGTTTTCTATCTTTGCGTTGCTTATACATATATATAATAGCAAAAAAAAACACAAACCAAAACCCAAAGATAAATGGATAACAACAACAAAACACCACCACCAACAACAAAAAAGACAAGACCAAAACACTAACTCACTCAATTACATATTTTGCAAACTGATTATTTATTGCTGAACAAAAACGTTATTAGGTTGTCTGCTGTATGTCAGGGCAAGGACGGCTGCGTTTTTGTGCAATGTGCTGACCCTGACTACTTTTTAAGGATATAATACTGTTAGTAAAGGCAGCACTTAATCACTGGAAGGTTTTATAAGGTTATGTGGAGAATTTTTGATCATTTGGAAAATTTAAATCAATGTGTGCTTTTGTTCAACCACTAGTTAGCTGAGGAAGTGACCAGTTTACATTATCAAACATGTAATTTAAAGAAGGTCAGACATGCTACTTACAGACATGATTCCTAGGCTGAAAAAGTCCACTTCTAAATGAATAAGAGGAATGTCCATATAAAGCAGATAAATAACTATTCTTGCCATGTTTAATTTATGAGTGGTGAGAAGAGTTGCTGGAATTGCTCTTAGTTTTGTTAGGAAGATAAGAAATAACAGCTGAAAAACTTTCCCAAGAGAATTAACATTTGGAAGAAAAGTAATTTCCTTTTATTTTTTTCTAGCTAAAGAAATCATGAGTTAAGAGAGAATGATGGATATTATTTTTTTAGCAAATGTATAGCCGTACAAATCTTTGAACTCCAGACCTCTTCTAACAGACAACTAAGATTCTCACAGTGTTCTATTTTAATTTGTTCTGAATCAATATCAATGAACACTGAGTATTTCTATCTATTTCATCTTAATTAGGAAGGAAAGAAGGACCTAGACACTTCACTCATAAATCAGATAAGACTAAATCCAAAACTGTTTTCAGATCTGACAAATTTTGGCAAATACTCTCTATTTCAAATTTTGAATGGGATTAGATCCAGACAACCAACTTCCCTACTCAACTTATTCTTCTGAAAGTATGGAACACTGCAATTTTAAAATGGAAGCCTCAGAATATATCATCAGTCTATTTTTCCCAGTTCTGTTCAAAGAGCTCTTTGGAAGTGTAGTTAACTTCTGTTTCATATGTTAATATCATATTAAATTGCCTTATTGCTTTGTGATGTACAGAAGCTTTGACGTTGGCTCCTCTATTTTATTTCAGTAATTCTTTTTTCTCGTAAGCTTGAAAAAAGAATCTTCCACTTAAATAAGTTGATTGCAAGCAGTTTCAGTAATTGAATCCCTAGATATTTGTCTTTATGCTGGGAGGTTTCATTTAACTTTTAAATGCATTTTTAATGCTGAAACAGTTTTATTTAAAACTGTTGCAATAAAACATGTTAGAATTTTCTATTTTTGTTGCCTTTTCTCCAAAAACCTTTTTAAAAGCTGAGGTTCAAGGCAACATTATTACACTAAGAAATATTGTAAAACATATTCTGAGAAATGACAATGATTTCTACAAGTTAAAGCTATCCTGCTGTCAATCTGTTGCGGAGTATTAAACAGCAATAAAATAGTTACATTTAAATAATATTACTAATAACTGGAGGGTATTTTCAGTGGGAAGAAAATCTTTTGTGACCAAAACACATATTTTCTGTAAACCGACACCTCTCTACCACAAAGTTAACAAGTCAGTGGCTGTACAGCTGCACAGTAGTTCTGTCCTCAGGACATGTGTGATCCATGGACAGGTGGGCCCCATAAGGCAGTATTTGGGAATCAAGAGATGCTGGTGAGTTTCTCCCTGCATGGCACTGTGCTCCATTTTCTGCAGAGGGAAGTGGTTTGATTATTTTGATGCTTATCAAGATGAGTGCTTTATAAATTTATATACCTCAAAAGTATTAATTGAATACATTTTCTGGTGCAGAGAGCATGAATTTAGTCCATGGTCCTAAGCCATGAAGCTAATGCAGCTTAACAACAGGCATGTTCTCATCAGCTGGAGATGCAAAGCAATTTGGCCATGTAAGTATCTCTGAGCGTCCCTTTTAAATAATCACTCACACAGATCTTCTTTTTGACATAGTTTAGGAAAATTTTGAAGTGTTTCCAAGATACAGAACAAGTAACTGAAACATAAGAGCACAGATAGTTCAGATTCAGGTATGTAAATATCTAAACTACCTCAGGCAGCATAAAACTGAAGTTTTGTTCCTTACAAACCAGTCACAGAAATATAAAGTTACTATTTTATTATAACAATAGGGAAGTCGGTGTCTTTGTTACTTACTCATGTAATCTGGGCTTAAAATATCTTTTGTTTTCATCATTGCTGCAGTGAAATTAATTGTTCTCTTTAATACATCTTTCAAGCTCTCATACATCAATGAATATAAGATGAGAGTATGATGATCTTCAAGGAACACTTGGTAGCTCACTCTTATGCAAAGGTGAAAAATGATGAAATCAGGACATACACAAATACTGACAGGCATTTTTCCTGATTTATTTTTTTTTCAAAGAGTCATTCCTAGAGGATGCCCAGCTCTTCCTAAGCTAATTTCTCTGAAAGCAATCCAAGTTAAGACATTCAACAACACACAGAGTATGTTCTTAAGTATATGTTCTTAAACCAGTATTCTGTTCATCCATCATCCTATGTCTTGATTTTGAGCAATGGGAAAGTAGTTGAACAGAAAGAAAACCTAGTTTAGCTGTTGCTTGTACCATTCAGCTGATCCTGCAATCATACTCGGGAAGGTCTTCCACTGAAGTCAGAGCAGGTACAATGAAATAAGAATTCTGGATTTGGCTTCATTGTGCACATTCAAACACAGTGTCTGGAAGATGAATAAGCCAGACTGATACTTACAATGATGCATAGTCATTCTCAGACAGTACATTATTCCAAAATCTTTTGAAAATACCAACTTTTGGACACTCACAAGGTTTTTAACAAAGAACTCTCTAAATGAATTTTAAAATACTTTAAGCTTTGTATCACTAAAAAGGAGACCTGAAAAATTAAGTCACTTGACCTTGCATTGGTGGCCATGACAACATACAGTAATTTTTGAAAATTACTGTTATTCCCATGAAACCCATTAATATTGCAGACAACTATCTGGCTTATCAAACATTGCATAGTGTAGCTTCTTCTATAATTTAGGGGGGTTTGAAGCTAGGATTTGAAAAGTAAAAACTTTTTGAACACTTCATATTTACTACTTTGCAGTATTCAAAAGGAAAATAATGGATGCCACCCTGTTCTGCTCCATCCAGTGAACAGTTCCTCAAAGAGCAATGATTCCTGTTGTGACTAATTCATTCAGATTAATGTGGAATATCTTTTTCTGAGTCCTATTTATGTAATTCCCCATGTGATTTCCTTTACCCTATTTTGGAATGCATCAATCATTCAAGGCCATCACAGACATTTTGCCTCCGGCAGCAGTGAATCCCACAAATCACTTATACATGTCAAATATATTTCCCAGTAATTCTAAAACATACCTCTTCTTTCCTCTTGTTTCTTTCCATTCACACTGCTAAATACTACAGTAAAAGGACCTCAACCTTATTTTTTCCTGCTCGCAATTTAGCTAGCCTTTTTTTCTTAAAATCAATGGAAAGACGTTTAACAAAGTATATAAAATGCAACAATAGTATTGAACAATACAAATATGTCAAGTGTTTGATTTTCCTCCACTCATTTAACAATGTTATCTCTATTGTTAACTTCTGTTGGAGGCTGGGCAGAAATCGATATTGCTATTTGTGTTTGCTCCTTTGGAGAGGTTCTGCCTTCTCAGACCGTGGTAATTGTGCTCATTAATTGAAGTATGGAATTATTTAGGCTAATGTGTGTTTAAGTTAAGTTTCATCTCTGCTGCTTCTATTTCCCTCTGGAATGTTTCTCAGTTGTCCATAGATTTCACCATCTCTGCTGAAGCACTTCAGTAGTGTTACTGACTGTCCTGTTTCTGTCTTCTTCCTTGCCCACATCAAATGTCTGGGTTTTATAACAGAATTTAATTTGTATCTAATGCAGATTTGGACCATTATATCAGATACTGACCCAGAGTTATCTGGCTTTTGCGATGAGTAGTCCTGTCTCACAAACCAGTAGTTTCTAGAAGGACTTGACAAGTGTATTGATAAAAGCTTCTGCTTTTCCAGAAGGCTTTTTAGGAGATCCTTCACCTAATGCCCTTAAGGAAATTAAGGCAGCTTAACAAGGAAGACAGCTCCATGGGTAAATAACTGGATTAAAGTCAAAGAACAGAAGGTAAAGCTAAATGGTCAGTAAGTGGTCAGAAGTGTGTTAAATCACCTTGATAAGCAACTTAGAAATAGGTACCAATGAGACGTGCAGTATCAATGTTTACAAATAATATTAAGTTATTCAAGATGGAGCAACTGCTGAGAATTGCAGAAGGTGCTTACAAAACTGCGTAACTGTTTAAATGTATTTTGCACTCAAGTGTTGCATATGTAGTTTTATTTGCCTCATCTCAAAAAGACAGAACTGGAAAAGGTTCAGAGAAGAACAGCGAAGATCACAGGTATGGAGTATCTTCCAATGAAGAGTGACTGTACAGACCAGGACTCTTCAACCTGGTAAAGACTGAATATTTGACAGAGCCATAGAAAACTGTAAATAGAATGAGAAGTTGTTTGTTTATTTGTTTGTTTTTTTAATTTATTTTCTTTCCCAATGGAGGAACTAGGGTTCATCAAATGAAGCTAGCAGGAAGCAAGTTCACACTGAGCAAAAGAGGATGAATCTTTATACAATATGTAGATAAACTTGAGGAAACCCTTGTTATAGGATGCTATGAATGCCAGCCATTTGCACGATCTCAGAGGGGTGTTGTATAAAATCATGAAGAAGAAATCCAGTTGAGCTATTAAATACAAAGATTTAACTAAATCTCTCTGAAGAAGTCTATAAGCTGAAAATCCTTGACAAGAGTGCATACCAGGAAGTGTCACTGGAGGCTTGAATGCCCAGGCACCTGCTGGTGGCCACAACTGGCAACAGGACACAGGGTTAGACACGGTGCAGATATGTCTTATATTCTACTCCCTTGAGTAGTGGAGTTGTCATGCTGGTTGCTTTCAGTTCCCAACACACTTGGAACAGCCTCTCTTGTTATGTGACAATGGATGCTGTGCCTAACCAATAATATACTAGCCAGCGAAGTTAGAAAATGACCCACCAGCTGAATATTTAAGCCTAAAAAGTCTGACTAAGATGCAGTTTTTTAAACACAGAAGGTCATTTATGTTTGGAAACCTTTAATACAACCATAGCACACTCCTTCTCATTGACAGCTTTTGAAGAAACATGTAGCTTTTCTCAAAATCTAGGCTTGTGTGCAGACACCACAGACAGGTTGTAGGTTGGATGTGCAAGTCCTGACAAGAGATAGACTTACTTTCTAGCCTAGAGGCTGGGCACAACTTCAGTCTGAGCCCCTGTCCTAACATGGTTGATGAAAGACAGCTTAGAGAATTGCCATTGTCATGAATTGCATTCAGAGAGGCATTTCCAGTTGGAGTCAGGCCTGTGTCTTTAAGATATAAGTATTCGATATTCGAAGTGTAACTTCACAGGCTTGTGTGTTAAAAATGATTATATGTGTAATTCTTCACAGAGAGTCAGCTAGCATATGTTGATCTGTACCTTTAATTTCTAAGAACCATTTTTTTTTCCTTAGTAATGGGTAAAACAGAGTAATTTTTTTTTAGAATTTTTGGGTGCTAGGCACTTGTAAAGTTGCATTTATTTAGGCTCCTCTCTCTAATGAAAATCAATATATACGGTTGCAAGCCCAGCTTTCTGGGTCCTAGTCCCAGTAAAATCGAGAGGATTGATTGTGTATCAAGCAGCAAGTTCATATAAGTACGTAGGACAGAAATGTGCCATGAGACTGTTTTATTTCTTACATCTAAAAATAAGCAGGTTCAGATTCTGAAGAGTTTCAAATCTGAAATTTAAAAAAAACCCTTGAAAATTAAGAACTGCTCTTTTAGCCAAGTCTATCAATTTCAGTATAATCAATGTAACTGAAATTTTACATTATCCAGAAAGGTCAGTCAGGTCTAACTTTTCAGAAATAGAATTGTTGGGCAACAACACCTCGGTATATTTTTTGTTGGGAATATGTTTTAATCTCTTAAATGTCTTATTTTTCCTTTCACAAAAATAATAAGAAAAAGATAACAGAGAAATAGCATGCTTTCTTTCATTGAAACAAATCCATTGAAAAACTTTGTGTTATCAATTGTCATCTTTGTAATGTTACATTCTTAAAAACATAATAATTTTAGCACCTCAGTATAAATACAGAATTAATTAATATTAATCCTAATAAAGTACAGACTACTGCCAAACTACTACTTAGTTCCCATTTCACAGTGTACTGCGTTGGCAAAATTGTGAGTTCAACAAGCTAATAGAATCTGGTTTGAAATATGGCCTTGATTTTTGGAGCAGCTATGCAGCATTGTAATTTTACACAGTCAAATGCAGTTTGTATTCGTCTCCCCATCTGTAACAAGAGGATAATCATTTAGTTCACAGGAGGGTTATACGGATGGGACTGATCCTGTCAGGTCTTATATCTGTATCTTGCTCTATAGTCACAGGAGTTCAATACCTGGAGGAATGCACGGCTGAACCCAGTGTTAGCAAAAGGCTTTGGAGATGAGAGCATAGAGTGCTATTTTTAAAAGATACTTTATTCAGCCTTCAGCTGTGAAATCCCTGCTGCTATGTAAAGAAAACATTCATTTTCCTTTAAAAGAACAGTGTGTGGGTTAAACATTTATGATGGCAGGACTATGCACAACATGTGGGCTTTAAGTATAGATATAAAAAATAGCCTAGAACACTGTTTCACTTAAACTGTTTGCTTGAGCTAAACACTTATGATGAACTCTGAAGCTGGTATCTATAAATATATCTTGACACTGAACTCCTACTGCAACCAGTGGGCACTAAGCACCTAAATACCTCACAGGAGTTGAACTGTATGTCTTGTCATTGGTGCTTAGCTGGGATTTAGATTTAAATGACAAAAATTGCCATTTGCAGTAACTATTCAACTGTTGTCCAACTCTGGAAGTGCCACAAGTCCCTAGTGAGATCAATTTTTTACAGTAGAGCTCCAGGGAAACCTCCAGTCATGTACAGAAATTTCCCCTTAACGCTACCAAGTATCTCAATATTTTCTCCACAAAAATTCCAGCCAAGTCCACAAACTACGTGTCCCACCTTTTTTTTCCTCCCTAATCTGGCAAGCAAGTAAAAGCAAACAAAACAGGTCTTACTGTCTAAAATATAGCCTTTAAGACAAAGCCAAGGGAAGGAAGATGGTGGTGGCCCTCATCCCATCAGTTGAAACAGCAGCTTCATTTTTAAAGTTTTTATCCAGGAAGACCAGAGTTCAGATCTTCCTGTTTGGTGGGGTCAAGTCCGTCTCATCTGATTTCAGTAATCAACCAGAATATTATGCACAGTGAGGAACATGTATTCTCAGAATTTCCATAGAAGCTTTTCTCATTAGCACAGAATACATGGTTAATTGGGACAGTGTGTGCCTGACTCTTTAGCCTATTACTAAGGATGTGCACCTGGAGGGTGCCTATTTTATTTCCAAGGACAAGGCCTATATTTTGTTTGTACTTTGTAAAATGCACTAATAGTCCTTAGATCTAGTACTTTGACCAAAAATTCCTCCTCCCAGGAGAAGACAATAACTGTGCACCACATTTCCATGTTTTGAAAGAAAAGAGTATTTAAGAGTGCATAGGCAGGTACCTGTAGGAAAATGCTGTGTGTATTTCTAGATACCATTCAGCAAAATATTTAGACTACTGCTTGAGATATACTGAAGATTTAAAATTCAAAACCATTTTCCCTGCTTTTCTATTAGCAAATGAGATGGTTTCCTGGTCACTTTACTAGATTTCAGGGACTCTTTCCAGACCTGCACAGGGAACACTAGCACTTAGTGTAGTCCCATGGACTTTGCTTTAGCAGAGAGCTCAGTGGGGGTCACAAATACACAAAAGAGGTATTGAGACATTTAACTTTCTTTTGATAATACTACTAAAAAAAATCTGTTTAAGTGTTACACTGAAGATCCTGGAAATTCCCAGAGACACCCATACTCCGTTGTCAGTAAACCTGGGCTGTCTGCTTTCCTTTCCTCCTCTCCTGATTCAATTAACACCTTCTGATGCCCCTAAACCTTCACCCTGTATTTATTCTCAACATAGAAGACCATCCACTAGTATAAATTCCAATTCTGTCATTGTTTTTCTCTTACTGACATGATATACAATGAACCATGAGTAACAGGAGGGTCTGTGTGTACACATTTTGGGTAAGGGAGAAGAAAACTACTACTGCTAATTTTCATCTGTTGTCAGGTTGATTAACTTTCTTCCAGTCACTATATCACTGACCTCAGAGGAAGGAAAAAAACATAGCAATGTAAAAGCACATTAGCGTTTAATGAATATAGTAATGTAAAAACTTTGGGCATGAATACACTGCAGACAACCAATTGCCTTTTTCAGCAGAGAAAAATCATGCTTTGGGCTACCACATCTACCTCGCAGTCTCTACCAGGGCTAGTCCATTCAAACCACTTCCCCAGGTAATCCTGCTCCTGGCAACCACATGACTTTTTTTTTCAGCTCATAAAGGGTTGAGGCTTTTTTCAAATACAGGTTTTTCAAAGATACATAGAAAAGCAAAATGCAATCAAATTCTCAAACAGATCATTTTGTTCTCCCAGTATTTTGTTCTGTACATCCATGTTACACTTGAACTAGAAGTGACCTGTCACTTTTAAAGCTAGAAATGTTTGAAAAATCAATGAGAGAGAAAGAGATATTCATTCTTCTCTCTGCAGCTGTCTTGCTCCTGTTTAGGTGCAAAAGGACTGCTAGTACTAAGTACCAAAAGTCCTGTCTATTGTTATAGTGTGATCGCTTCTTCTCTGGTCAAAGAGTGTTTCTCTGCCTCAGACTTGGTTTATTGTGCTATAATTTCCCCATAGGTGTCACTCATCTGACAGCATGCATTCAAATTACATTTCACTTTCTTTTGAATGAAAAAGAAAAATCTTGATTCACACATAAAATATTCATGTCACAATCTCTGGAAAAGTGATGGTATCCTTAAAGTTCAGACATTGCCCCCGCTGGGGGTTGTATATACCAGTTTAGATGGTATACACTGTTTTCAGTCGCCACCGTGAATCAAACACAACTGCTGGTTTGATTTCTAAGTGCTGTCACTGTGTACCATATGAATATATATCAGGAATGTAAATTGTCTGAAAAGCTGGTATAGCTGATCTCATTACATAAAAGGGGCATTTTTTTATTAAGGGAACAATAGAAAATTTGCATGTCTAGAAAGCTTTCTTGCGAGTTGTCAGGTAATCATTGTACTCATGGGGAAGCTGGTGCACAGTCTTCCTTCTGCGAAAATCACTGCTTTCAAATCTTTATACCTATGTAGTTCAGTGTGTTAACATACACAGCTGCCTGGAACTGATATAGCAGTCATGAGCAACGTGATCCAACTCCAGCAAATCCAGCAGCAGCAGTCTCCAGACCTCACTGGGATGTCAGTCAGGTCTGTGATGGACCAGGTGTGCCAGTGGGTCAGACTGCACCTGACCGCTTAGGAAGGTATGCCTGGGAGGCTGAGCACTAGTGGTCTTCTCCATCTAAATCATGTGTAAAGGTCCGCTGCACTTTTAGTGACCACAGCTGTATCTGAGTACTTGGATATGTTAGACAGGGCTACCATCGCCTGTACAAGCCAAAAGAAGACAACACACTCAGTGATGCCATGACAAGATGTTTTCAGTTTGTCAGCCTGTTATCAGTGCAGTGACTCCAAAAACTACCTTTCCCCTGTCTGGCAGATCTGCCCAAATGTGAAAATGTTGGCCCTGCTTACATTTGTAAAACTTCTCCACTATTGCCTTAGCACACTCTGGGACATTTTGATATCTGTCATTTAACCATCATCTCTGTGTTTCAATGCATGTCAGTGTTTGGCAATGCTCTGGCTGGTTAACATTTAAATTCTGTCTGTGATGCCATTCACTTCACTAATGCAAATAGTCCTGTGTGGCCTGACCCACTGCCCTGAAACCTTTGGCTCAAGCCCATAAATGCTGCAGTTCACTGAGCTACGCTTGTCTCTAAGGTAACACCCACAAATATGAAAAAGGAGCATGCTACAGCTCTGTTTGAAACATTAAAATGAGTATTAAAAAGTACTGACACAATTAGACCTCAGCGGGGTTTAACTCTTTACCTGAACTTGTATGAATTATGTACACCTTTAATTCATATCTCTGGTTTCTAACCAATTCCTTATCCATCTTAATAATGTATTACCTCACCCATATTTAGGGAACTTTTACAATAATCTATCAAGGGAAACTTTGTCAAATAGCTTTCTAGAAATTCAGACATATTAGATCTATTAAATTAATTTAATAGCTGTTCCACATTGTAAAAGCAACCACTTCCTTTTTTCTCTAATGGTGAGGAAAAAAAAGTAATGCTTCAAGTCATTGCGTTAGCCTCAGTCTGCTCAGATTATGTGGTGTGTCTGGTTCAAATAACATTTTTTGATAAAAACTGCCAGTTTGCACTTGGATGAAAACTGTGCTTTGCTGGTTGGTGTCCTTACCTCCTGCAGTGCACATTCCCATTGTAGCCACAAGTCGATCACCTTAAATAGCTTCTTAACACCAAAACCAAAAAATGGTGAAGAAAAATACCACCATTTTCACCTTCTTCTGTATGCCAGAGAGATCATACTCATCTTCTTGAAGTACAGCCCCAGCAGAAAAGGTCTCATATTTTACTACAAAAAAGTATATTCCAAGCCCTTGCAGCTGCAGGGGGAAGTTTTAACATGTTATCCTTATGTTTTCAAAACTCAGAATACAAATAAATTTAACTCTATAGGTAATAATATTTCTTAAAACCCAGGCATATGGAAATATGACTTGTATTTAATTAGCTGAGCAGTGGTATTCTTCATCAAACAGGAACAGTTGAGATTGATTGTTTCAAGAGGACAACTAACCTGTCCTTGAAAAATGGTATTTGTCTCAGCTGAATATTTGGTTGGTGTTGATTAAAAGGATAGTATCTTGCATTTTTATATATAAAGTCATTTATCTTGTGAATCTGGAGTTAGCAGGCTAAGTATTGCTAGCAACTAAGAACTGAAAATAGCATCGAGTCTAGTAGTGCTGTTAAGAAGGCTTGATACATATCACGTTGAAAAATATCTCAATTCTTGTTCTCTGTTTAAAGTGAGAAGACTGCTAATCCAGATTCTGAAGGGGAGTTTTTGCCCTGAAGAAGTTGGTACAGTGACTTAAATTTCAAAGAGATCAGAGAAAACACTGTTTTCTTCTTTTGTTAACTTTGCTTAAAATGTTAAGATGTGTCAGTCTGATTTCTGATAAACGAAAGGAACTTACGTTTGAAAATGTACTTTGGAAATGGCTGGCTGGCTGTTCACATCCAGGGTGAGAATCAACTATCAAAATTGAAGGCATTTAATTATGCTAATGTTTTAATGTTGCCTGTTAAATAAAAGTGAAGTTTTCATTTTTAATGTGGAATATGGAACCGCTCCTTATGGCTTTTTTAGGACTTCTTGTTCTATCTCATAAATTCATACAATCATATTAAGCTATGAAAAATGAACTAATGACCACAGTCTTTTTTGATGTAGTAAATCCACCTGAAGTCAGGAGAGTAAAACAGCTATATTTATTATAGTCAATTCTATGTTTAGGTACTTAGTCTTTTCTGTTAGCTGTTCTCTTTATTCTGACAAAGAATGATAGAGAGGGACTCATATTTCTAAAAATTATTGTTGTAATAAATGAATGTCTGACTTTTTCTATTATTAATATTGAATGAACTCTCAGAAAACATTCATAATTGTTTATGACAACACACAATTAGTTAAAATGATATTGATGTGTTTTAGTAGGAGCCCACAGTCTGCAGAAAATTTCTCCCTCTATTTCAAGGAAGAACAATTCCTGGGATTTAAAGGAACATTGTTGGCACCTTTCTTTTCCTTTAGAAATTGAAGAAATTTTGGACTACAGCATTGCATGTATATAACTTTCTATGGTTTTCTTATCATCACTTTCCTTCCCATAAGTTGAATGGTGTTTATTGTTATTAACTACTCAAAAGAGTCCTAGGAGCTCAGTCAAATCTCCTTGATTTCTCCTTGAATCTATGCTACTTTGCTTTGAGTCTGGAATGGAAACCAGACAGAAGACTCACATGACAAAAAGAAGCAGTGTTTGGAAGAGGAATTGTGTTGCACTCACAGTCTACGACTAATGAAAGCTGGGTACTTTTCCCAGTGACTTCTGGTTTTACTCTGAGCAAATCACTTAAGTCTTCATGCAACAGTTTTACTTCCCATAAAATAGGACCATAATGATCCCTTCAACTATTTTTGTCTCTCACACCCTTGTTAGAGTGTTAATTCTTAGGATACATCTCACACTGTATGGCCTGAGGACAATAAAGGTCTTGGTCTTAATTGGAGTCTCTAACTGGTACCTGAAATGCAAATAATAAATGCAAATTCAAAGGGAAAATTCAAGGTTGTTCTTATTTTGCCTGAATGACTTTGCTTCTTTTTTAGTTATGTCTGAAAAATATTTGGCACTGTATCTTTAGTGTTGCTCACTGGCATGTTTTAGGATCATTGTAAGGCTGAATATGTCCTAAATTCAAGAAAATAAGAGAAAGCACTTATTATTTTTTTTAATTGGTTTCTTTCTTATAGGCTGCTGTATTTAGAAGACCATACTTCTCAGCTGTGTGTCTTTCATTTGGTTGTTTCAACTTCAAGCTAAGCAGGCACAGAATTTTTTTGTTTAATAGGCCAAACTCAATGTATCATAATTAAACCAAAGATAATCTTATTTTAGCATGAAGTGCACATCTGAATTTCATGTTATCCTACAAGAAAATCACATATGATTTTTGTGTGGCGGGCAAACTGAAAGTTTACAGCTTAAAAGTCTGGGGTGTTCTTATTTTTTTTTCATTTTTACTCTTTCATTAATTGAGAAGAGAAAGTAAGCAAAAGGTAACTGATCCAACAAAGAGGAGGCTTATGGGCTTGGGGCATCAGAAGAAGATCCTGTCCTTTTTGCCACTTACTATTTCTGGTCACTTGAGTTTTAAAAGTGCATATAAGTCCCCATTATAAATTGAAGTTCCTGTCTTGTGATAAAACATTGTCATAAACAAAATCTGCCTGTAAGAACCAATTTCTCAGACCACTGCATGTGGCGCTGTATCCCTTCCAGGAAAGGAGAGGGTTTTTTTTAACAGCAACTCTTTGACACATAACATAATATGTTGGTCTTTGTGTTTAACGGATGGAGTACTGACAAGATCAATCCAGAGCACCCAAGTTGCATCCTGCTCTGAAGCTCTTCCTGCAGAAGACACACTTTAGCCACTAAAATAAACAGAGAACCCATGAAGACGAGGTTGCTAAATATATAACTAAGTTAGATGCCCAGAGTCAGGCATCAAAATAACTTTTTCTGTGGTGTTCAACCTGAGTATAAACTGGTGTTGTCTGAAATTGAATCCTTAGAGGAAACAATGAATGCTCCCAGATGTCAGTGTTGCTTCAAAGTATAAGCTAGCTACAGAAAATGCAGTTGCTTCATTCAAAAATACATGTATGAGAAACCATTTTAGAGAAAACAGGAAGCATCTTAAATGAGAAATGGTCAGGAGCCACAACAGAGCTAAACATCTATTACTTATTGACCCATAGGAAAAAGAGGAATCATGAAGTGTAGAGATGATTTTCCCTCCAGTCTTCCTCTAAAACAAAATATTTTTGAAAGACCAAAAAAGTTTAGTTTAGCCTTAAAATCCAAAGATTCCAGGAAATCCTGTGGTTCTTCAGCTCTATGGGTCAACCATTCTACTAATCGTACCTTTTATTGTAGGCAATATATGATGCTTCAGAGGAAGTGTAAATTACTTGCTCAGAGGGATTTTATTTCTTTTAATCATAACAGGCAGATTAGAGGGACTGGTTGTGTTCAAAGGCTGTATGTTTACAGCCCATAGAAATAGTTTATCTTTTCCTTCATTCTTTTACAGCTCTATACTTCTTCTGGGACTAGAATCAATACAAATAACAAAGTAATACGAGAGTCTGGAACTAGTCTGGCTCAATGAAGTTTTCAGTACTAACAAATTAAGCAAAAAAAACCTCAGATTTCCAGATTAATTAATTGACAGGAAAGCAGTGGAGAAACACAAGCTGACTGACATTTGATCTCCAGAATAAAAGTCTGAATTTTCTACCTACCATACACACATCTATTCTATTAAGTTAGTGCAAAAGTAATCCTTTTTTGGCATTGTTGAAATTTGCCATTTGATATTGGAATACATTCTTAAATAAATGTGGTAATGTTATTTAAAATTTGAATGCACTTTTCTCACTTAATTTTTTTTGCTACTGACTTATTACTTGTTGTTTATTTTATAGTTATTTTAGACTGTGGAAATGATGTTAGACAAAAAGCAAATCCAACTGATTTTCTTATTCAAGTTCAAATGGTTCATAAAGCAGCAGCAACAACTTGCGACATCAACAACGCATTTGGCTCAGGAACTGCTACCAAACACAGTGCAGTGGTGGTTCATGAAGTTTCTCAAAGGAGACGAGAGACTTGAAGATGAGGAGCATAGTGGCCAGCCATCGGAAGTTGACAACAACCAATTGAGAGTAATCATCAAAGCTGATCCTCTTACAACTACAAAAGAAGTTGCCAAAGAACTCAACGTTGACCGTTTTACAGTCGTTCAGCATTTGAAGCAAATGGGAAAGGTGAAAAAACTCGATACATGGGTGTCTCATGAGCTGAATGAAAATTAAAAAAAATCATAATTTTGAAGTGTTGTCTTCTCTTATTCTCTCATTTCTCAAGTGGATTGTGATGTGCAATGACAAGTGGATTGTATATGACAATGGGCACCAACCAGCTCAGCGGCTGGACCAAGAAGAACCCCCAAAGCACTTCCCAAAGCCAAGCTTCCACCAAGAAAATGTCATGGTCACTGTTTGGTGCTCTGCTGCCAGTCTGTTCCACTACAGCTTTCTGAATCCCATCAAAACTATTACATCTGAGAAGTATGCTCAGCAAATTGATGAGATACACCAAAAACTGCAACACCTGCAGCTGGCATTGTTCAAAAGAAAGGGCTCAGTTCTTCTCCCCGTCAATGCCCAGCCACACATAGCACACACAATGCTTCAAAAGTTGAGCGAAATGGGCTACAAAGTTTCGCCTCATCCAGCATATTAACCTGACCTCTCACCAAACAACTACCACTTCTTCAAGCATCTTGACAACTTTTTGCAGGGTAAACACTTCCACAACCAGCAGGATGCAAAAAATGCTTTCCAAGAGTTCGTCGAATCCCGAAGCACGGATTTGTACACTACAGGGATAAACAAACTTGTTTTTCTCACCTGTGTTGACTGTAATGGTTCCTATTTTTAATAATAAAGATGTTTTTGAGCCTGCTTATAATGATTTAAAGTTCATGGTCTGAAACTGCAATTACTTTTGCACCAACCTAATACTGTGCATCACCAACGTAAGGGAGAGAAAGCAGCATACCATCATTTCTTCTCTATTTGCAGCAAAGAAGGCAAAGAACATTCGCTTCTTGGGGTAGATTTCCAGAAGTCTGAGGGTAGAACTAAATTACGCAGGGAACAGGGATTTTTAACCTTTGTGTATTGATTTTCTTAGTTAGCCACTTTTTTTCTATCAATTCTGAAAGAAAAAAAAATTTAAAAAGAAAAAAAATCCTACCCACAACACCCAAAAAACCCACACCAAAATAAGAAAACAAACAAAACCCCCAAACAAAAACACATTAAAAACAGAGAAAAGCAAACACAAAACATTGCAGTATGGGTCTGTGGTTTGGCAAAACAAACAAACAAACAAACAAACAAACAAAACCCACCAAAAAACTGCAAAATCTCATCCTGAAGTTCATACATTTCTGTAAAAATATGAATATTTTGCACTGATTTCTAAACAACAGTAGCAACAAAAAAGTAACAGTTCACCATTAACTAGAACCACTGCTAGGAAACCATAACACTGACATAAAAAATAGGAAACTTCTGCTTCACTCCAGCCAGAATTTAAACCTAAGGAAAGGGTTTCTGGTCTAAAACCACTAATCAAACAAATGGTCTGACCTTGCATGACAGAAGATGTGTGAAGAACAATCATTTTATGCTCCTTGACTAAGCCAATAAATTTGCTATCCTGCTCTTCCTGTGATTTTTTTTTTAGTAGATGTATTTCCTTTTGAAAAAATAGGACCAGACAAAAAAAAAGAAAAAAAAAACCATTCATAATCTATGAATCCTTTAATGGCAACATGTATTTTTGTAGCACAGAAACAGACATCCACTTGACATCCTACCAAGAACGGAAGAAAGATAACTCCTCTTTGTTTAGTCTACCCAGCCCTAGAACAACAAGGTGTTTGGGGCATTCATCACTTAAACTTGGCACAAAGAGAAATTTACATTTCTCATTCATTCAAGTCCTTCTTTGGTGTGCCTTTGAAAAGAGAACAAACATATTTGTTGCTAAGGAAGGCCCTACAAATATTTAAAGTTACGTTTGGATTATGATTTTGCAACATGAATGTAAAATGAAGTTGATTTTTTTCTTTTTCAGCATCTGGATGCTGAAGAACACCAGTGAGTAGCAGCTAACATAGAAATTTGCACTGTAGCACTTAAAGGAGAGATAAAGGAAAGATGCCAGGACAACCAAGATTCATTCTTCCCTGATTTAGATGCCACAGATATTTGGACTGATGCAGCAAGAAAGCTTGCTCTTGGTTTCAGGTTGGGTAATAAAATTTAGATTACAGTTCCAGTAGAGATCTCACCCCTAGCTAAATTCCTATCATGTGTGAGACAGTATGGCATTCCTGTTTTGAAAACTTTCTCAAAGAAGATGCTGAGGTACTAAGTAACTCATTGCAAATCACATATCACAGCTGATGCAGGCTCCAGTTCTCTAGAAATATAGCTCAGTGTTCCATCCAACGAGCTACTCAGGCTTGTGCAAAAGTTTGTGATTGTTGAGTTTTTAGCTCCCTTAGTCTCTCAGGAGTTTTCCAAAGGCTGAGCTTGTACTTATTTGAAGTTTAAAAGGAGGGTGTTCATGTAAGCTGAACAATGAACTGGTTGGTCAGTGTACCAAGGCAAGATTCATTCTTATGTGAGAATAAGTTACCCATATAGATCCAATTATGTAAGTCATGGTTATTAAACAGCTACTGAGTTTGGATGCACAAGTGTGTGGTACTGGAATAAAGGCCTCCATCATTTCCTTTTTATGACCTTCAGCAACACATGGAGGTTACTGCAGCTTATAAATATTGAGGAAGTATTACTAGTCAGAAGTAAATTTGCTGTTGCAATATGCAGGTTAAAAAAAAAAAAAAAGCAAAACAATGAATACCACAATTCTGCACTATATGTCCCATGCTGCTGTGATAGAAAGAGGCAGTATTTAAGTTTGTAAGTTTTGATCAAATGTTATGAATCAACATAGATTTTCATTCAACAAATAATTTAGTGTATGCCCGCACGGTCATTTTACTCCATTTCTCTGGTTCCCTGCCCATGTTTCTCACTTGCCTCTTTGGTCTCTTCTGCCATGGCAAGTGACTGTCCGCTGACTGTCATGGGGGCGAAGCACAGAGGCAGAGGTACACAGCTCACCATGGGCTGCTTGCTGCTCCGGGCAGTATGCCTGCAGACCTTCTGCTCCCAGCAGCACTAACCTTGAACAGCACAAATGCACTACTCCCTGTTAACTGGCTTTAGCATCAGTGTCTTGTTTTGACATAGCTAACAAACATGGCAGAAGTAACCAGAACCATGCAAAGGCTTCACTAAGAGACAATGGAAATGTCTCTTTAGATAAGGATTTCAGGATAATACATCCCCTAAAGCACTAAAAAAAAATATATATATATATATATATATATAAATAAATATATATAAAATCTGTTTGTTTGTTTGTTTAATGGAGAATAATCTGTAAGAAAGCTCTTTCTGAAAATGCAAATGCCATGAAAAACAAGAATGTGGAAATAGCTAAGGAGCTGATGGAGCATGTCTTTACTCCTAAGTCCATGTCCTTACCTGATACAAACAGATTTATGCTGAAGATTGACGACACTTAGTGCCAGAAAAGAACTCCACTGTTGTAATAGCGTAACTTTTAAGGGCATCACTGCCTAGTTTACCTTCACCCCCAAGCTTCTTTTTTAAAACAAGGATATTGAGATTCAGTTTACAAGGTATTATACATGGCAGGGGCCAGAGGGACACTGAATATAATTATGGGTAATATGACATTGCGGTGTTCTAAAGGGGAAGGGAAAATGTCTGAAGAGCCACAGCACCAACATTTTCCTCCAAGGAAGTTACATAGCAGTCAAAGTTCTGATGCTGATCAAACAATTATATCGTCTCTTTGGTTGAACTGTAGCCAGTTTTCCTTCACCACCTTAGAGCTTTTGCAGTTTGTATACCAGCCATTAACTGGGATATCAAATAATTTGGAAAAGACACATGAAATGGGCAAAAAATGTTCTGTGCTTTTTGTTCAGTGTGCTTGTCCTACAAGAATGATAGTGGTCCTACAAGATTCTGAAGAGGAGATAATAGGCATCCTTTGATATGCCAACAATTTTGTGGAATAAAATGTTGTTTTTCACATAGGAGTCTCCTCACATGAATTCTATTATTAATCAAACATGGTTCAAAACTGGGGAAAGAGTTTGTCTTTCTTCATCACATTTGTTTACACATACGCTGTTGTCACTTGTTAAGTGTTCAATGGATCTTTCTCCATCTGCTTCCTGGAACTGTCCTGCTAAATCATCACATGGTAGTTATTAAAGTTACAAGGGGGAACACTGCACCCTTGCACCACAGGCATAAAACACAATGCAAGTTCAACATCCTTTACAGAGAAAATCAATAGATCTTCTAACAATGCAAAACCTTCAACAGTTTCTTATCCAACTTACAAACCTCTTTGGTTCCACAAGTACAAGATGAATGACAGATAGCACTGCGATAATTTCAAGAAAACAGTGCCAAAGTAAAATCCTCAAATGGCCTCTTATTCCTGCAACCACTGAATTTACACACTTGTTTGTCATTATATATGGAGCTGTGTCCTATTATATGGTTAGGACTGATTAAATAGTCCATCAATAAAGCCACCTAGTGCAGGGGTGTCAAACTGATTTTCAGCGGGAGCCACATCAGCCTTGCGGTTGCCTTTAAAGGGACAAATGTAATGCGTAGTTACATTTATACAGTCCTAAAATTACATTTGGCCCTTTAAAGGCAACCGCGAGGCTCATGTGGCTCCCGCTGAAAGTTAGTTTGACACACTTTATCTAATGCATCATTACCAACGCTTAACCTTGCAAGTGTGAGAAATGCAGTTGTGATTCGTGCTAAGATGTTTAATGTTTACAGATATAACAAAATGAGGCATGGGCTCTGAACCTGGAAAAAGGAAAGGTATTTAAGTTTTATGTAAAAAGTTATGAAACTTGTTTATGAATTTATATTGATAGAGAGAACCAACATTTTAAGGGTTAACCAACTACACAATAAGGGCCTACTAACGAACTAACACGTTAAGCTACATAATGAATGTCTAGTTTAGAGCTGTATGTAACCAATTGTGTTAAGAAAAAAACAGAACCTCATCGAATGCCGAGATAAGAAGTTTTACAGCACCAGCTGTAACCTTGAGGGGACAACATAACCAAGATTTACAGCAAAAAGGGGGTGCCAGTCTGATTTTGGTCGACTTGGCAGCTTGAGT
Source organism: Streptopelia decaocto (assembly GCF_964273445.1). Taxonomy (NCBI): domain Eukaryota; kingdom Metazoa; phylum Chordata; class Aves; order Columbiformes; family Columbidae; genus Streptopelia; species Streptopelia decaocto. The sequence goes on along the minus strand of NC_138656.1, from coordinate 14,642,237 downwards.
TCCAGCCAATTCATCATAATGAGCCAAAGGTAAAAAGTTCACTGTGACGAAGCTGAAGGAGCCTTCATCCAAAGACCCCCAAAGACCCCTCCTCAAAACCACCAAGTGACACTGCGCAGGCGCAACAGGGGAGGGTCAAGGAGGAGACTATGGAAATGGTTATCTGAGACTCATTTTAATAAGAAGCAGGGAAAGGTTATGAATATGTATAGGTATTCCTGGGGTTATTATGAATATGTAATACTTTACTATATATAAGCACACTTCTTATTGTTAAAAGGTGTGCGTGTTGGGCGGAGCGAATCCCCCACACACCCAGAGCTGTTTTGCTTATGCTCTAATGAACATGTGTTTAAGGAATACAATGAAGGAATTGGATTAAATGTTGTTTATCCATAGAAAAAGCGTAAGTTATTTATTTCACAAGTATGTTATAGTACCAGCATTAATACATTCTAAATTAATTAATATTTTATTAGAACAGAGGTTTATAAATGTACTTATTTCCAAGACAATCCACACTTCCTTTGGCTTTGCATTATTGCCCCAGTAATAAAAGGACGCGCTCCATTCCAAGCCACACTGAATCACTGCACTGCCACCTCATACTTATTATCCATATGAGTTCATTGAAAAGAAATAATTAAAAACTTTGTTAAGACTTAATTCCTTTCTGCTTACCTATGTTGTCAAAAAGTACAATTGGGTGGTTACAGTAGAGGGCTTAAGCTATTACAGTACATCAGTCTCGCTGACAGTACATTTCAATAGTTAAGAGAATCCCAGGCCACAGAACTTTCTCATAAGAAGTTGCAGCCAACTAATACCATCATCACTGGTGTCTTCTGAAAACTTTCTTTTCTTCTTCATTTACGTATTTCTCCCACCCTGCTAGCAGACTGCAGAAACTTATTGTAGCATCATAGAGGAAGGCCTCACTATAATTTCTGAATCTGGTTTCTTAAGAAATAATTTTTAATCCATATAGTAAAGGTGAAAGGCTTGAGCTGATGCTGATACATTGATTTCAATGAGGTACACATAAACTGATTTAATAGATAGCTACTCAGAACAGGGCAACAAAGATGATTAAGGAAGTGGAACATCTCCCTTATGAAGAAAGGCTGAGGGAGCTGGGTCTCTTTAGCTTGGAGGAGACTGAGGGGTGACCTTATGAATGTTTATAAATATATAACGGGTGAGTGTCAGGAGGATGGAGCCAGGCTCTTCTCGGTGACAACCAACGGTAGGACAAGGGGTAATAGGTTCCAACTGGAACACAAGAGGTTCCACTTAAATTTGAGAAGAAACTTCTCAGTGAGTGTAACAGAACACTGGAACAGGCTGCCCAGGGAGGCTGTGGAGTCTCCTTCTCTGGAGACGTTCAAAACTCGGCTGGACACCTTCCTGTGTAACCTCATCTGGGTGTTCCTGCTCTGGCAGTGGGATTAGACTGGATGATATTTTGAGGTCGCTTCCAATCCCTAACATTCTGTGATTCTGTGATTCTGTGAACTAGATGTTACGTGTGAATCTAGCCAATGTGAATCAAGGATTGAATTCAGCAAGAATGGCAGTACCATGAAGACAGGATGCCAAGGAAAGTTCTCACTTTTCACTGCATAGCAGAGAACTATGGTTAATATAGCAAAAACTCGAGAAGTAAAACAGATGGAAGAAACACTCTGAGTGTTAGGGAGGAAGCCAGATCTGTAAGCAGTAGAGGGAGATGATTTGTTTTGCATGGGCAGTCAGCATTCTGGTAAGATTTCTGGGTCAGATTATATAGATATTCATTTTCCAATCCTACCTGATTTTAGTATTAAACCAACAATATGATTATAATCTCAGAGGGATTAGTTCTGAGAATGGGTGTTTGTCACCTGTCTGGTTAAACCAAAACTTGAACTTTTAAAAAATACAATTCCCTTTGTGTGTGTATATTTTGTTTGTTTGTTTGTTTTTAAATTTTCCACAAGCAAGAAAACTAAGCCAATAAGTCAACATGAAAGACAGCTATGGCTTGACCTACACAATTGTAGAACCAGATAGAGGGCTTTTAGTTCTAGCAATAATATATGGGTATGGTAACAACAGCTTTAGCACAACGATGGTATGGCTACTGCACACATTAACTAATGTATAATCACCTCTTCTAATTCTACAGTAGGTGAGCAAGATGTTAGTGTTGTTTATGTGGATTATAAAATCAGTACAGATAGGAGTAATGGTATTAGGGTTTGTGAAAATGAAAATCACAAGTATCTGTAATGGTGTTGCAGTAATGTATGATAGTTTGAAAAAAATCTTATAAATCTTTTCATAAGCCCCAAATTAGTCAAGAATACAGAATATCTGCACTTCTTCGACATAATCACGTATGATTTTTCAGATGCTCAATGGTATATTTTTAAACTATATTGTTTTCATTGAGCCTATCACTTGTATCTTTTTTGGCTACCTACCTGAAGGTCCCTTCCAAATCAAACCTTTCTCTGATTCTGTGATTCTAAGCATTCCAGAAAATAAAATTCAATCAAATCAGCAAAGAATGATAGATTAATTGAATAATTGTTTTCTGAGCACCAAACTATTTCAAATTTAATTCAAATTACTTATCTGTGATCACAGGAATCAAGAAAGAGAGAAATACAGGTTTGACTTGAGACCCACTCTGCTGCTAGGACCTGATTTGGAAAGAAACATTTAAAGTGCTTTATTTGAATGGAGAAAAATTATTGTATTTGATGTGCTGGAGGTGATGACACATTTAAATCTCTCTAGTTAAGAATGTGAGGAACCCCAGGAACTGGGTTTCTGGGCCTGCTCATAAGATTTTACAGTCCTGCTGTTGCAGGAACTTCAGGATTTCTCCTGTTTGCCCCCACATAACTGAGAATGTATCCACTGGTTCGGATCAGCACGTGAACAGACTTGTAATAAGCAGATACTTTCACTGGGTGGGAGGACTTAAATGAGGGGCGGGTCTGCCTGGCCAGCCTTTCAAAAACCTTTATTAACTTCTGTTTTGTTGTCTTCATGGACTCCCACACTATACCAATTGCCAACTGCTGCAGCAGCAGAAATAGCAAAGAAAAATTACAGTCTCAGTAGCTGTGGCTACCTACCTGGGGAGCCTGTTCCAGTGCTCCACCACCCTCTGGGTAAAGAACCTTTTCCTAATGTCCAACCTAAACCTCCCCTGGCACATCTTTCTGCCATTCCCTCAGGTCCTATCACTGGTCACCAGAAAGAAGTGATCAGAGCCTGTCCCTCCTCCTCCTCTTGTGAGGATGCTGTAGGCTGCAATGAGGTCCCCTCCAGGCTGAAGAAACCAGCTGTTCCTCATACACCTTCACCTCCAAACCCTTCACCAACTTCATGGCCCTCCTCTGGACCCTCTCCAGCAGCTTTATATCCTTTTTATACTGTGGTGCCCAGAACTGCACACAGTGCTCCAGGTGAGGCTGCACCAGTGCAGAGCAGAGCAGGACAATCACCTTCCTCACCCAGCTGGCAATGCTGTGCTTGATGCACCCAGGACAAGGTTGGCCCTCTTGACTGCCAGGGACACTGTTGGCTCATGTTCAATTTGCTGTCAACCAGAACCCCTAGATCCCCCTGTATGGAGCTGCTTTCCAGCATCTCATCCCCCAGTCTGTATGTACAGCCAGGGTCACCATGTCCCAGGTGCAAAACCCAGCACTTGCCCTTGTTAAACTTCATACAGTTGGTGATTGCCCAAGGGAGTTTAGAGAGAAGCATTTTGAAATGTGTATCTGGGTAGGATGGGTAGCTGCCACCTGAGCTCCTTCACTCCACTGCAAGGCTGCTAAATAGTCCCATCAGGCCCTTCAAGTAGGACTGCTAAATGCTTCAGCAGGTAGCAATCACGAATCCCCACTGCTGACTCCCATGTGTGAGCAAGGACAACATGTTCCCTACCTAAAGGTCTGCTCGTACCAACCGTAATTAACTGGCAAAGAATCAGTGCTAATTTGGCAGAGTGAATGCTTGTGGACTTAAAAAAGAGCCTTCATTTGATTTTCCAAAATGTGAAAAAATGTAACTCGTGCTATCCTGTTTCAAAGTCTATTAAAAGGTAGCAGTGATGTATAGTTTAACCTAGCACCTTTCACAATGACTAATATGCAGCTTTCCTGGTGTTCACTAGGATGACTGGTGATAATGATAATGATGAATATCCATGCAAAATATCTGAGATTTTTGGAAAATAGTTCCCTTTGACTCATTAAACACACAGGCTTCATCAGCAAGATATTGTGTCAAAAGCTATTTCTGAAGAACACAAGCTACTACTTCATTTAAACAATCCAGGATAATTTTTAAATGATTGAGTGTGTCTGGGGATTGCAAATGTAAAGCAAATGATCCCTCTTTCAAGACCTGTCTTTACATTAGCCAAGAAAACATTAAGATTACTCTCACTACAGTCATATATCAATTTTATACTCATATAATTTTGTGATGGTAATGAATTATTTGAAAAATTAGTATCCCCATTACGAAGGACTGCAACTGATATGCTCATTGCATACAGAGAGAACCATGGCAGTTTACTTGTAACATGTAACCTGTAAATGTAAGAAATGAGGTAACTCATTCACTGTGTAATCCTGACATAAACCAAAACAGATGCAAAATAATAATACACAATCAAGCCCAATGCATGGCTACGTGAAGCAGCAAGCAGATGTGTCTGGCTCTGAACTGAGTTAAAGCATAGGCTGCTTCCTCCACTGAATGGAATCAGATGTCAGATATTTTTCAGGCATGGTGTGTCTCAAATATATTTAAGCTTGAAATATAATGGAGTAACTGGCATTTATCCAAGAAGTGCCTCTATTAAATGGACACTCAGGAGAAACAAATGTTATAAAGTAAGTGTAAAAGTTAGCAATGCCTAGGTGCTGCTCTTTTCTCCTAGGGAACTGTAAGAAGTTAAGACAACAAATGAATAAGCAGCACAAAAATGTGGGTGAACCAGTGTAGCCAATTTCAGGTATCATGCTGAAAGAGGGAAAAGGAACCAAAAAGGAAAAAAAAAGGAAAAAAAAATTACATTAATAATTGTGGAAAATAATATTTTCTCTAAAAGGAATTGACTGTATCTAGCCATTCAGCATTGTCAACACATACTTTCTGCCTCTGTCTAGAATAGCTTCCTTAATATTTAGGAAGTGCCACTGTAATTTTCCCCCTCTGCATTTCTGCTTGCATCCTTTCTGACTGACTGCTTGTTGCTAACGTCAGTGTCCTCAGGGAGAGGAATCACACCCCCTGCTTCAGTTCCAGTTGAAGGCCAATGCGCATGAAGAGAGATGGCAATCTGAGAGACTCCGCAGCATGGAAACACATCCAGCGTAGAAAGAGAAGACAACTCAGTAATCAGCTCTTTGTTTTTCTTCTGCCAATCTAGGTGCTTGCATTTCATCCTAAATGGGAAAATAAGGAGCTATTACACCTCATTTTAATTATTTCAAACAGAAAAAGAATACCAAAAAATGTTGTGATATACTTTGAATTAAAAAATACTGGATTTATAGTGCATAATAAATTAAGCACCTCTTAATTTGCAGTATTGCACCAGGAAGGAAAATTTATCCCAACTTCATCTGCCTTACACTGTACATTATAAAGGCATAAATATAAAGAGGCTTACAAAAGAATCTGTCAAGGCCTAGAGCAGGTGTGTCAAACTCATTTTCACTGGGGGTCACATGAGCCTCGCGGTTGCCTTCAAAGGGCTGAATGCAATTTTAGGACAGGCAACCGCGAGGCTGACATGGCACCCAGTGAAGATGAGTTTGACAGCCCTCGCCTAGAGATAATAACAAAACGTAATGCACAGCCCTTCTTGTTACCTGTATTATGGAAGAGACTACCCCTGGGCTGGAACCTGGCAGTTAAACTACAGAGACGTCGAAAGACACAACTCTTAACAAGGAAAATATGAATTTCCTGCAAATGTTCCTGGCAGTAAAGGAAAGGGAATGCTGCACATACAGAAACAACGTCCCTATCTGCCATCATGCTTGCAAGCTATGACCAAATATGTTTACCAGGTGACCAAAAGTAACTTGTTATTCCTGAATAATAGCTTTAACCTGTTATACTTTAGGCTGCTTTAATGATGCTAAAAATACAGACCTCATGGCTATGTGCTAGGCTAAGAGATTTGGGTGCCCACTATGTTATGGCTCAAACTTCACATGATATATGATATCAAAGCCAGAAAATAATTTTGTTTCTTAAAATGGACAGGTGATATGATTTAAACTGCCTGGGTTGGAATCCTATAATCAGTCATACAAAATAAATAAATTTTATTATTTAAGACTTATTCAGGGGCAGACAAGCTGAAAACCTATTTTTATACAATAAAAAAGTTGATAGGCTCTCATAAACATGTAAATTACTTCTTCATACACCTTCTGCACACTGATATCTTTTGTTTTGTATGTAAGACTTTCCGTTGTGCTTTGTGACCATGCTCAGCACTTTCCATTTGCAAACACCCCACACTGGAGTTTCCTTTGTCATTAACAGCACCAACCTAAAACTACTCTTCATGCAGGCACTGCGATAAAAATACTATTTTGGTGCATAGGTTTGAACTATCATAGAATATTCTAACTAAACTCTCCAACAGAACTTGCCTTTGTGTAGACAGGTTTGCTAATGCAAATATATCTGCTAGATTTTGCTATTGTTTTGCTGCAGACAGATGCAAGTGAATATTTGCTGTGTGCCCTGTGTCCTGAGCTGGGTGGTGTGATACGCTGGCTTGCAAAAATGTTAGTGCAGGTATATGACTTTCAGAAGGAAATAGAAGTGTGGGAGATCACCTCAACTCTTCACATGGTCAGACTTATGGGTAGTTTCCAAATCACACTAGTTTATATTATATGAACTACCAGCTGGTCTGTGCCTACAATGCAGGATTGTAACACAACCTGCTTGTGGTTACACACAGTTAGTAGGACCTATAGATGCCCTGATCATTTTTCCCATGCAGACTGCCTTTATTCCTCTGCAAACTGGGTCATATGGTCACAGCAGAATATTCACTTCTCTATCAGTTACCTTACCTTTGGTAGACGGGAAATCTCAAGGGCCACCTCACAGCATCTCAGGGAACAATGCTGGAACCGGAGCGGATATATGAGCCTCTACATTTGCTTGGACCTTTCTGATATATCCTCTCCAAACCTGCCATCCTAGAGTAGACGAAAATAACAGTGATATAAACCTTACAATAAACCTTCCATTGGCCTGAGGTGAACTAAGAGGTTTTCCAAGTTTTATGGAAAATAAAGATTTATATATATGTATATATATATATATTTTTTTTTTACTTCCAGTTTTCCACTTGAAGACAACAGCCTGTTTTCCTGAATTCACAAGAAAAACAGGAACAGCTAAGAGCTACTGGACATGTCTTACTGGTCAAGGGCATTTTCAAAGAAACAGGCAAACCCATCTATTTTTATCTCATTTCATGCCCTCGTGAGTTAGGAAAATGAGCCAACTCTTTTAGAATGTTGTATTGCACTTAAATTGCCTTTTGCCTCAAAATGCAAATCTTCCCTGCTAACGCAAAGAGAATTTAAAACTTGCCAATTGGATGACAAGCAGGAAGAAGAAAATTGCAAATGATGTTGCAAAGATAGGAGATAAAATACATAGCCTAGTAGGAGATAAATGTGTAAAGATTACTGCCATGTATATTTACTCCTGTGTAGTCTGGAAATGACTGGAATAATGACTGTATTACTTATACAGATGTTTATGTATTTAAACATTTCTTTCCTGTTATTTTAAAGGATTACAGGCAAATGCGAATAAATGCTTTTTCATGCTAAGCTACTAAAATAAACAACAACAAAAAAAATAGGCTGTCAGTTTTTCTTATTGCTTCTAGGTAGTAATCAGGCTTCAGGTCTGGAACTCTTCCTGTTGCTACAGTTTAAGTTGTCCTTCTTCCCTATGTAAAAATGTGGAGACCTTAATTCTGAAAACATCCTTAGTTCTATCTCTGGACTGATCCAGAGATTAAAGCAGGTCTTAGATAGCTCTCCTCTGTTACTCACAGACTTACTTGTCTCCCAGTTGGAGTCACTGATTTACCCTTATATTAACCCAATTCTACTGAATTAAAGAAGTTTTCTTTCAGTGATTTCATGGGATGAGAGAAGTTTGTGATGTTGCTTTGACTAGTTTCTGATTTTAGGAAATATTTTTTTTTTCTTTTTTCTACTCAAATAATATGTATAGCACTAGAGAAGTTTTCTGCTGGATTTGGGAAATGACTATTTTTTAATTAATTTTCTTGAAGCATATTTTTGGGCTCAGAAAGTTCAAGTGAATTTCTTATCTGCTAAGCTATATTCTGTAATCTTTATTAAATATTAACACTGACCAAGAATCACCACTTCTCTGTGCTTATAAAAAATAGTTGTCCCTAGAATGTGTCATATGATTATTCTTTTTTTCCTTTAAGATTGATTTAAATACTTCTAAATATGACATCAGCCTTGAAGCTTTTCATAGGAACAAAGACATATAGGTCAGGAGTGTGTCAAAATGACATTTAAATGTCAGACTAGCACTTACTTTATTGAGATATGAAGTAATGTCTGTCTATTCACTGAAAAAGTATTTAAGTTTATTTCAAGTGATCAAAACCAGTTCTACAGTAATGATGCTTTGAGTGGCTCCAGGAAGATGTGGAATAGAAACTGAGATAGATTTGATCAGGATAAATAGTGGAAAATAAAACTAGGAATTGTCTGCTGCTCTGACATGAAGTCAACATGACCACATTGTATCTGTACTTGCACACAGAATGAATTAAAGCAAAGAAAGATCAAATAAATAGCTTACTTTTGTGAAGCACTGTAGTTCAAAAATATCAGAAAAGATCAAATGCCACAAATCTGGAGACAGATGAGACTTCTTTAACATAGCTGAGCCAACATTGTCTCCACTCATTTGTAATGAAAAGTAAATGCAGAGGGGCCAAGGACTTCTGTGCCAGGAATCTGCAGTCAGACCTGACAGAGGATGGGGAAAGAAAACCAATGTTTTTGAAACACAAAGACAGAAAACTGAGTCTAAAGACTGTTTGAAAGGTCTTGCAGGGAGAATATTATGGAACTGCAATCTGGTTTTATACATCCAAAAGCGGGACTGCCTTACTTACAGCTTCCCCAATAAGTGCTATTCTGAGGTTAAGACCCTTCTCCTGGTTCAGGCCTTCCCAGCAGGGAAGACGAAATGGATTTCAGCTCCCTCAAGAATTGTTCTGGCCATAGGATGTGTCTGGGTAATGTGAGTGACACACAAGGACCCTACTCCTGGGCAAGAGTGCCATAACCAGTGCCATCAGCCATCCCTACCTCTTTCTGTCACATTTTTAAAAGGTGTTATACTCAGGGAAGGAACCGCATCCCTGGAAGAGGTGCAGAGTTTCTCCTCCATTCTTCCAATGACCTCATATACGTGCATGTGTTGGCACCTTGGGGTGAGTTCAGTTTCCATGGCCAGGATGTCCTTGACCGCTGCAGGACCAGCTGAGAGGGCACTGACTCAATCTGGATGAAATGCAGGTACCCGTCTGCTAGGAAGAAAATGGAACTCACTCATTAGCTAATTTCTCCTACGTAGGTCACAGAACAGCTGTCAGCTAATTACCTTCCCTGACTGGTAGCATAAATTGAATTTGAACTAGGAACCTGCAGATAAAGAAGTTTTATAGTCTATTCCAAATCTCATACCTTTTTTTCCCTACTTTGTTGGGGTTAGGGAAGGGAGAGGATGGAAAGTTCCCATGTCTCCCTCCCTGCAGATTGTTAGTTTTCACCCCAGAGATTCATACTTTAGAGTAGTTGATTATTTTATGGACAATTATCAATGTATTTTTACGATATACTTAAGAGCTCAGAAATTGTGATCTTGCTATGCTGTACAATAATTTTGAATTATGGGACAATCTGCATTCATAGCGTGCTGTGCATTGACAATATATGAACACCTTAACTGACAGGAGGCCACTATCCTTTTAGTCTAGTACATTTATTTTTTGCTGGCTCTGGCAAATACAGCAAGCAGATACTAAATGCTGCAGCCTTTCAAAATACCCAAAGTGTGTTTTTCATCCAGTATTTTTTTTTTCACAAATATGCTTAGGTGACAGCTTGTTTAATAGACACTGACTAATATGGGTCATAGCATTCACCAGAAAGTGAGAGGGTTCTACCAGCAAACACTTTATTGGATTCATTAGTGCTTAGTATCATCATAGTATCTACACTTCCTTTTATTTGGTGAATTACACTGTGGCATTTAACTTAGCCCTAGACTAGGGGCTGTGCAAAGGAGGAGTACCAAGAAGGTGCCACCCCAAATGACACAGAACACAAGGGAGACCACAAAACAGTGTTTCTCTTCAAAGAGTGAAGGCCCTACCTCATATTTTTGTTGCCTAAATCCAAAACATGTTATGGCCACAGAGGCTATTCGTTACCCTACCAACCCCAGATGCCTCTATATAGGAGAAGCTCACAAGCTCCCTGAATTCAGGCATCAGTGTGCTAAGATTTAAAGAGGGTCAGCTTCAGGTTTGTTTGGACTTAGGTTTCTCACATGTAGGTCACCGGGTTAAGTCCTGGCCATTCTCATGGGGGCTAGAGGAGGCAGGGGCTGCTTATACCTTCTCCTCCCTGGCTGTGTGGCTATAACAAAAATACAGCTGTACAGCCTGGGGTAATATAAGGAACAAAAATGTAAGGCACAAAAAACTATTTTTGGCAAGCATCTAAATCTCAGGATTATGGTGTTATGGTTCACCACATTGACATATATATCCCTCCACACCTATCTATAAGTACATCACCTTCTTATTCAATTAAAAATAAATCAATTACCTGTGCAGAATATGTTAAAGACTACAGAAATAAGAAATAAAACACTCCCTCCATACCTCTCTATTTTGGGAGTGTTTGTCCCACACAGGGACATTCTCATACTAGGACCTATATGAGATGTTGCATCCACATTGCCAAGAGCAATGCCATGAAGAGATGCTCTCCCAGAGACGAAAGAAGCATCAACACATTAAGACTGTGCCCTGAGCATGTTAATAAGACCTGTCACTTGCTGGCACTAGCTAACGAAGACTCTGCTTTGGGGTGACACAGCTATATTGCTCTTGAGGACACTCAGAGAAGTCTGGGGATTTCTACAAGGATGTTGCTCAATTCAGACATGATGTATCAGGCTCATCAAAATGTTACAGTCAGGATGTACTCAAGAACCCCAAGGGTGAGGTCAGGTGAGGAAGAAAGCATGGTAAGCATGGTTCTGACTGGCACCATGTCCACAGACTCATCGTTCAACAGACAAATAATTCAGAAGTTTGGCCTTTTTAAAGTATTGTTTTCATTTCTATTGCCTTCCATTCACTTTTGCTAATATGGTCATATTCCCCAATGCCATCACTGGTCTTGAGTATGTGTCCAACACAGAATTACAGCTCTAAATTTTCAAATTCAGTTCTCTGGAATCAAACCAATACTGAGATTTTGAATTTGGGTTACAGACAGCTTTTTCAACCCAATTTGCTTCTGATACAACATCCTTGAGATTTTCCAGAGACAAGCAATGATTTTTTTTTGCAATGCAAATTAAAACCTGATTTACTGAGTTTACCCACCCTGTGACACAGTGCTGCACCAGCAGTCAGCATCACTGAGAGTAACGAGCACAAAGCGCATATTTTTTTCATGAGAAAGAAGTTTCCTGTCCATCAGTGCTCAACTGAGTCCTACTGGTTGGACGTTGTAAAGTTTGACCCATTTAGGAGGGTGCAACAGAATTCCCACGCTATTTGTTCTGCAAAGTAAACCTTCAAATGGAAACCACAAACACGTAAATTTTTGTAGATTATATTTCAAAGACACACACAAAGACAGTGGCATCAGTTACTTCACAACGCCACGTTACCATGGCAAGATAAGTCTTCTGGTGGTTATTTGCTCTTAGAAATATTTGAATGATTTGTTTACCCATCTAGCAGCAGAAGTGAAAAAGGTGAGAAGAGAATTAGGCCTCCTGGGTACCTGCTGGCCATATGGCAACATCACCACCCTGTCCCAAGTTTAAGTCAGGTCTGCTTGCACAGTCATAAAGCCTCTTGTTTTTTCTCTAACCTCTTCATGGTGAAGTCAGGATTTCTGTCCAAATTAGCATTTTGATTCTGGGTTTCTGAAATATCTGTTCTGACACGCGGATGACAGGGACCTGAAATAGTTTGATACACATTTGGAAGGCAAACTGAAACCAAAAATTGTGACAATCCACTGGCACTTAAAATGTCTTATTTGGTGGGTCCTATTGATGCTTGAGGAGACTAAAGCTGCCTGAATGCTTCCCTTGTATTTGAGAAGCTGGTTTGACAGGAATTAACTTTAGGCAATTTTGACGTGCAGCTTAGCTATTCTTTTTATCTTGTCTTTTCTATGCATACACATGCACATCCTCTGGCTTGTATACAGATTCCTTCAACCTTGTCAATCTTCTTTCTATAATCTGCCCCCTTTACCTACACACACATCTTCCCATCCAAATACCATGAACTCTTCTTCCTAAAGATAATTGCTGCTAAACACCAAATGTTACCTTGCCAGCCCAGGTTGCACATCTGATCCTCCATCTCTACTCCAAATCTGTGTGTGAAATTATATGTTAGTTTTTACAGTAGATGCACAGACAGTGTTAAATTTGTCAGCTGTGAACGCACTCTAGATTTTTCTCGTTTTTATGTAATTTTAATCTGAAAGAAGATCCTGGCTTTCTTCTAACACATTCTTTTTCAAAGAAATCATGAAAAGAATGAAGTTTTGTGGATTTTATCCTGAAATTAATTATCATGCCATATTTCCAATGTTAGCCTTTGAATCTCATCCAAGCTGGTATTAGTTACATGGTACAGGACATATATATATTTTTTTTTTGCTCTTGGAAAAAAAAAATAAATAAAATTCTTGTGGCATTTGATGCTCTCCACCACTTCTGAGAATCTTGATCCAAGCGGTGTTTTAATAGTACATGAATGGCGTTTTTTAAAAAAATTATTCTGCTTATTGAAAATCAAATATTTACTGTGATAATAACTTCTGCTAAAGGATGGTGTTGGCCTACTAAAGAAAATGAGAGATACTGGGATATGAAAAAATCATAAAAAGGACAAGGAAGTACAGGTTAAAGCCAGACATATTAAAATTAAAGGCACATCTTTTAACTGTGAGATTAATTATCATTATAATATATTACTAAAGAAAGTGGGGGGCTGTCTAGCTCTGGGTTTCCTCAAGATTGTTCTTTTCCTGGAAAATCTAGTACTCAGAAACATGTCTTCCTAAGCCTTTGTAGGAAGGCCTGGACAAAATCCTGTTACCTAAATTACACTGGAGGTCAAGCCAGATCCCTGGATCCCATTAGCAAGGTTCAACTTTCTTAAGGGAACCTTAGAGTGTCATGGCTGCTGAAGCCTGTTCCCAACACACATTTCTGCAAGGCAATGCTGCTGATCCCGGGCACAAACACTGTGCCCCAGGAAGGTGGCAGAGAGAGAGGGACAGGTTACATGCCCATGGGTGCTGTCTCTCTGATTTAGTTCTACTTCAAAGTGAAGGTGCAAAAGAGTAGCAGCCATGGTGCAAGGCCCAGAAGGAGAGCTTCAGAGAGGGAGCAAGCAGCAAGAAAGGCTGCGTGGGTGGTTAGGTTAAACTCAATGCTTCTTCTTTCCTTCCAGCCCAAAGCCCATGACACCAGACAACTGAGAGAGAGTGGATACACAGATCTGAGCAGAAGGGTCTGGATGGGAGAGGCAAGCAGGTGACAGATACTATAAGTGCTGGGCAGAAAATGGCCTGGGACAAATGAGATAGGAGGAGAAGGAGGCCAGGGATGAATGCTCAGCAGTGGAGCAGGGAGAGAGGAGAGAGACCTTGAGTCCTGGCTAGCATAGAATGGGAACTGCCGTGCTGACTCCATTTTTGCAGATGGACCCCCATCAGATTAGTATGTACACTCATCACATGAAGGTATTATGAACACCTACAGATTGCCTGGGACTCTTCTTTCTTATGTGAAGTGGATTGGCCAGCAGTCAGACACCCACCCAGCCACTCTCTCACTCCCCCTCAACAGGACAGGAAGAGAAAACAGAAGAAGCTCATGGGGCAAGTGTCACACTTGGAAAGGTCATCGAATCTTCTCTTGTTGCATGCATCTTTACCTCTCTAGTCCCCTAAACATTACTACTTCAAGGTACTTTACTAGAAGTTGTGAGTCTGGTCCTTTCGCTTCCCTCTTTGGTGTGCGAGGGAGCTATCAAGGATATTTTTTGTTAAAAAAGGTCACAGGAATGCAAGGTCAAGGTCGCAGGAATGCAGACTGACAGACACAAGGTCTTCTGTCTGTGGTTTCAGCTGGCTGGACACGAGCTCAAAACTTATATGCACAAGGTGTCATTTTGTGTGTTATCATAACTGCTCTCCCTCCTCTCCTAAAGAAGCCTAAGTTCTTGCATAGTATCTAACTTCATTTCTGCCTGCATCAGTTTAGGCAGTTAATCCTGACTAAAGTTAATGGAGATTTACAACAGTACTAGCAAGATCTAAATCAAGGAATATTGGCAGATCAAGGCCCAAAGAAAAGCCCAGAGGAACTGATAGGTTCCTCTAAGCAAGTGATAAAATTACTTCAAAAATTCTGTTCCTTTGACAGATTTCTCATGCTGGATATGTTATTACCACATATTACTTCCTTTTTATTTTTATAGAAAGAATTTCTGGGCATAACTTTCAAACATTAGACTACGTTGAATTTGTAGGTTCCTGGAAGCTGGTGACTGACATCAGTGATGAAAGATGGTAAATGCTGTAATTATAATTCATAAATGAAATGCTATAGCTAGGAGATGTTTAAAGAAATAATGTTGCTCTTAATTAACTTTCAGTAGGAAAGAATAAAATAGTTTATAAAAAGTTTTAACAAAAAATATGCGTAACTTTTTTGCTTCTGAAAGAAATGGTGAAAATCAATTATCTTTGCAGAAAAAATGCAAGATTCATGTTTTTATCAATCAATGAAGTTCTGATTACACCAAAGAAATAATCAAAAATAGGACAGCAGATATAAACCAATATTTTAAAGAGTTTTGCTAGAACAGAAATAGAATGAACAGGAGCATTGCAGAACAACTCAGCGTTAAACCAATCTGTGGTTCTGTCAGTGTAGAGATACATTGATTTCCAAATAGAGGATATAAATGCTCACATGCTTATTCCTACTTTTTCCTCAGCATTGGATAAACATCTCCTTGCGGTAACCTGTCTGTGAAAGGTGGACTTCATGAGAAATAGTTATAAACTGTTTTGCAGATCAAAAAAACCCCAAACTAACCTGAACATATTCTTAATAGAACAGTAAGTATTAGCATTAATTTATCTAATTTCCACTGTCAACATTCTGGCCATTCTGGGTGAGATTCCAAACGACTGTACATAACCTATACATGGTATAGGAAAGTAGAAGAGCTCTTTTTGTGGGCCATTCAGACCTTTACTCTCAGTGACAGTCAAGTCAATGAAGTCTTTGCACATGCATCCACCTGCCTTGGTCCATCTTACACAAACATTCTGCTTTGTTGGGGAACAAAAAGGGACACAGTTAGGAATGGTCAAACAAAGTTCTCTTCTCTTAAAGCCTTTTAAAACAGTGTATTCATTTTATACATAATCTCTGGGTGATATATCTCAGATAGCCATCTTGAGAGTAAACCAAAATAACAGATCATTGAAGTTACAGGTTGAAATTTTGTGGCTCCCCATAATTTGGCAAACTTCAACTGACATTTCTGACTGCTGGAAGCAAATGATTAAACCAATATTTATAGGCAGACTTTTGTTTCCCCTTTAAGAAAATATACACACACTCAGAGTTTAGTTTCAGTTCACATATTTCAATATCTCCTTGTCTTGCTTGTCTTATTTTCAAGGCTTGGCATCCAAGGGTTGTCATGCTGCTTCTTAATAATTCTGACATCTGGTCAGGTCATTTTTCAGCATTAAATGACATGTAGCTTTCACGTTTTCATTTTTCATCCTAGATAAACTAACGCTGAAGCTTTCCTTTCACATATGGCAAAAGCATTTCCATATCAAGATCATCATTGTTGCTGTTTAATTACACTGCAATATGACTGGGACACATCACAAGATGCAGTATCACCCACCTCAGAAAACAAACAAACAAACAAACAAACAACCTTGCTTTTGCTCTCAAGAAGGTTAGATATGCAATATTAAAAAAAAAGTAAGATGCTTCCTGAATGAACTTTGGAGCAAATTCCCAACCTATATGCTTAGAGAATTGCTGTGTGCTTGGTCTTTTTCTACCATACTTATGCAGACATTTATAGCTAATTTGATGAACTTATGCGTTAGGCCAAAAATCTTCCCCACCCCATGATTGCCAAATAGATTGCAAACAGAACAAATATGCCTTTATAAACTGAGTCTGCTACCAGAGATCAGGACAGCTTACAGACTTGAACCTTTTCAGAAAACTTGATTCATTAGTAGCAGTTTTATAATCACTCAGTTCTGGCTGATGTGGTCACATTTCCTTTCTAATACAGTATTTTCAAAAAACAATGAACAATGTATGTTTTTATCATCTTAAGAAGTTTCAAAAAGAAATGTGGATATCTATTTTAATGTTGCTTTCATTAGTATTATTGTACAGGGAGCACTTTGGGACCCTCCAAAGTGCTACCAACTAAAACCAGTTAGTACCCTTGCAGCATCAGCTGCCATTCATCATGAGAAAACATCTGTGATCTATTATTGAATAATTAGTATGCATTTGTAATGCTTTAGGTACTTTTCTTTCTGTGTAATTTCTATGCTAATGCTGAAGGCAGAGAGAATAAACTCCTTGCTGCTCACTTTCTCCCCATGACTGAAGACTCTCCTCCAGTTTCACTGAGAAGGGGGCCAGTAACAATGTAGGGGAGGTACCTGCATCTTCTTCAGCATGAGAGATGTCCACAGGGCATAGTGGAGCCTTGACCTTCTAAGACAGGGTCACATTGCTGCTTGACAATCAGGGCAGTACAGAGACACTAGGCATCTTGATGACACATTTCTGAATAAATTTGTTGTGCATTTTTTTGGGCAGGGGGATGGGGAGGGAACATTTTTAAAGGAAGGAAGACCCCTTCTGTTCCTTGGCCTTGGTCTGTTTCTAAGAGGATAATTTAGCTGATTAGAAGACTACGCAAATCTCAGTTTTCTTTTTTAGATGGTAATTACAGTCAGTGTAACTTATATCATTATTTGTGCTGTGTGACATTATGTTAAATTCTTTTTCAGTTAATTTACTGTTTGCTACTGATCTCTAGTGCCCTTCAGACATTCTTGAAAATAATTATTTGGGGTTCTATTAAAATATTTTAATGAATAAAGCCCCTGAAGTACTAGCTGATGACCACCGGCAATATTTTAAACAGGAACAGGCTTGGGGCTTCAGGGTTTTGGTATTTTTGACATGGGAGGAACTGGAACAAATCTAATAGGGAACAAGCTTTCTAATGCTCTCTAATTTTGTGAGTCAAAAGAAAACTTAGTACATTACTTTATACAAAGGCACGGTTTCAAAAAGTTCTTGTCTCATTTCTGTATGAAATTATGGAAAAAGTAGATTAACAGAATCACAAAAAAAGTGTTAGTTCATCTTTCTGTTAATGCAGAGTGTTTTATAAATCCTTAACACCTGAAGTCCCATTTTGATTGTTGCAAAACAAACTGTGGCTG
Source organism: Streptopelia decaocto (assembly GCF_964273445.1). NCBI lineage: Eukaryota > Metazoa > Chordata > Aves > Columbiformes > Columbidae > Streptopelia > Streptopelia decaocto. The sequence goes on along the minus strand of NC_138656.1, from coordinate 14,624,331 downwards.
TGTACATTTTACAGTGTGAAAGATACCAACTGCTCTTGTCCTGACTTCCTTTCAACTGTGGAAACTCTGATGCCATCAAATTCTTGAATGGAACTGCATTAATTTGGGTATGTTGGAGCCTGAGATAAGAACAGACTGGCTATTCCTTTTGGGATATCCATCTAGGAGGATGGGAAGGAAGGGGTGGGAGGTGGCGAGAGGGGAGAAAGAATTAATCAGTTCATCCATTTTCAAAATGGGTAGAATCAATTTCAAAGGAGAGGCTTTTAAATTGGAATTAGGGTGTCCACACTCCCTGTTAAGAGCCATTTCTCAAAAATCAGTAATGAGTAAGATTTTCTTATAGTGGCAAACCTTTGCAAACAGCTGTGGGAAAAGTCATTTATCCAAATAAAAAGTCAGAAATTCCAGGTAATCAATAATGCAGCAGCTAGTTTTAGCCTGACATTTTTTCTTCATCTCTGTTCAACTGCTGCTGCAAGCCATTCTCACCGCCTGCTCTGAATGGCAGAAGATCAGAAAGTTAATTATATTACTGACATATATTACATTACAAAATTTCTGCTTTGTAGCATGTTAGTTGTATTCATTCAGCCACCTCCACCTGTCCTCCTGTTTTTGGTTGTGCCTGTAACTAAATACGGCTTGAAAATAATATTAAGTAACAGATTTATTCACAGTTAAATTTCAAAACTAAAAGTTCCCTGCAAATCTAAAGATGCCAAAGATGGACATGAATGCTTTTCACTATGACAGGATCAAGTAAAATAAAGCAAAAAGATTCAAGAGAATGTGATTTATTTGCCCTTTTTTTCCTGAAGGCAAAAAAGTATGCTTTATGTAACTAAAATATGTTTGTGGATGGTTATGTATACTCATAAAACAAACACCTTCCTTGTTAATTTAACTGTTTATATAAAATGTTATCTGTACATATATACTTAGCAAGGACAAACTCAGTAGTTTAATGTTATGTTTTCTTCTGTGTCACAAGAAAGTCTGGAAGAAATTGGCATATTCTTAAGGGAACACATCAACAGTGCAGTGCCAACCATCATCAGATTGTGACTAGTGCTCCCTTCTAAATCTTAAATATTTTGATCTGGTGTATGTGTTTTGTGCTATCTGAAGTTAGGTTTCTGAGTGGGTGCTTCAGAGCAAATATAAGCCTGTACGCTTCACCGCAGTTCGAGAGCTTCCTTTTCTTCACAGATCCTCTCCTACTGTCTCCTTCCACCTCCTCAGTGCCTCAGCCTCTCAGGAACGAGACTCCGTAAGTCATTTAACACCCTTTCTCAATAAGGCTCTGACTCTGTCACCCTATACATGTGAAGAAACAACAAGATGCCTCCTCCAGATGCACTCTACATAAGCAGTCTCATAAGCTAATCTCCTGCCTCTGGGATCTCAGAAAATGACTCACATCCTTCTTTATCCTTCCTTTTTATCTCTCTGTCCCCTATTGCACTAGTTTCTCTTCTTGTTCCTTTACCTGACAGTGAGTTCGACGTGGTAATCCTCACGAGTCAAGTTGTGTACAAGGCTGCAAAATACACCCCCAGGCTTGACAGTTCCTTCAGGTCAAGAAGTCCATCTCTGCAAAAGCGGCAGAAGACAATACATCACAACAACTCCATTGCAGTGGCAGGCAATCAATGAAAACACAATAATGTCAATGAAATATGCATGAAGACCATGATGTTCACCATTTTGGTGCTGCATCATTGATAAGATGTCAGTGACAAACCACTATGAGATGCCATAAAGCTGTGACACATTGATTTTCCAAAATTGGGGTCTCCAGGTGTATTTCTATTAAAATCAAAAGAAATCAGTCATTTTTCTTGTGCATGTAGGAGCTGTTCGCTAAGAAGTCAAATAATTCAGATTTTGCGCTTTTTAATTTTAGCACTTCAAACTACTTAAAGCTCCTGTAAAATATGAGCTCATTAGGGGCAAAATTGATGGTGAAGGTATTTTCTGTAGCTAAGCTTCCAAGCCAAAATACTTGTATTTAAAAAGATGGGAGGAAGGGCAGGACAAAGTGTGCTAAAAATAGCTGGGCATGTTTTCTATATTGAAAAGGGGCTGCTTAATAGAATACTCTGCAGCATAAGATTTAATCCCTCTTTGATGTGCAGCATCACCTAACGTCTTAAGGTTGGGATTTTAAGATGCAGTCTTTCTTTCTGAAAAATTTCCAGATTCACTGGAAACAAACCAATTTGCCTATGTACTAAAAGATACTAAAATTTTCAAAATGTATGTGTATAACTAAAGCCAACTTCTTGATGTTCTAGTTCTGAATGAAAGAAATGCAATTAGCATGTGAAAATTAAAAGGGGAATATAGCAGGAAAATTTGACACCCTTGTCTGTGCTCCGTGATGATCTCGCTGCTGCTTTGGCACAGTTGACTCTTAACAACATTTCAATGATATTCTGTTTGAAAATATCCTGTTTAACTGTCTCCCTGCCTGTGCAATGAGGTTCGGTGTCTCCTAAAAAGAGTGGAGACATTCCTACCATCTCTGGGTGGTGCCACACCCACAGAATAAAAGAAAATCTAGCAAATCAGGCTATGTCCCTATTTCTTCATAGGCATTGTTTTATTAAAATATATATACAGAGTCAACAACAGGTTGACCACGAGTCAACAATGTGACCTTGAGGCCAAGAAGGCAAACAGTATCCTGGAGTACCTTAAGAAAAATGCGACCAGCAGGTTGAGGGAGGTACTCCTCCCACTCTACTCTGCCCTGCTGAGACCGTATCTTGAGTACTGCATCCAGTTCTGGACTTCCCAGTTTAAGAAGGACAAGAAATTACTAGAGGGAGTCCAGCGGAGACCTACGAAGATGGTGAGGGTTCTGGAGCATCTTTCTTACGAAGAGAAACTGAGAGAGCTGGGTCTGTTCAGCCTGGAGAAGAGAATGCTGAGAAGGGATCTCATCAATGTTTATAAATATCTCAAGGGTGGATGTCAAGAGGATGGGACCAGACTCCTTTCACTTGTACCCAGTGGTAGGATGAGGGGCAACAGGTACAGACTGAGGTATAGGAGGTTCCATCTGAATATGAGGAAAAACTACTTTGAGGGTGCACTGGAACAGGCTGCCCAGAGAGGTTGTAGATTCTCTTTCTTTGGAGACATTCAAAACCCGACTGGACACATTCCTTTGCAATCTACTCTAGGTGAACCTGCTTTAGCAGGTGGGTTGGACTAGATGATCTGCAGAGGTCCCTTCCAACCCCAGCCATTCTGTCATTCTTTGATTATTTTTTTAAAAATTTTTCTCAATGCAGCAGTCTCCAGAAGGTAGCTGAGAATGAAAATGTAACTGAGAAAGAATCTGCCCAAGTGGGGGTGGGGATGTGGGGGGGCAACATACAGAGCTGCCAACACAGTGAGACAAGCAAACAAAAGGAGTCAACAAGTGCCCTTAGTCTTGTTCTCTTGGGAGAACTGAGATGGAGAAGTCTGAATGATTTGCCACTGTCAAAAAGTGGGTAAGAGCCTTCTTCCATGGGAAGTTATCCAGCCCCCATTTCCTGAGTCCAGTCTAGTTGTGTGCCCTCAAGTCAGTACTGCCATATAACTCTTTTTCAGTAAAATTTTCCAGGCTCAAAACAATACTCTAAGCTCATTCCTGTGATGCCAGTAAAGTCTTTACTTGCTGAGGGTAGCAGTCTGACATCCTCAGCAGTCCTTTCATGGAAACACATCTACAAGAAAATCTGGAACTCTGGAGCTGCAGAAGGATCCAGTACTTCAAGGACTCATACTCCCAACTAGCAGCGCAAGGTTAGTACCAGGGTCCAGTCAGAGAAACAAACATCTCCATTAGAGAAAACAAAACAAAACAAAACAAAACAAAACAAAACACAACTATATATTAAATTGGTCCTTGTTTTTCAACACATTCTTTTTTTCTGGTACGTTCTTTATGTCCTATTAGTAAGAAACAATGGTTGAAAGAAAAGAAAACTTGAAGGAGCCAGAGAAATACTGACTGGCAGCAGTATGCTCAAAAAGATTTATTTTGAAGGAAGCTCATAAAATATGTAGCCCAGCTGTTTTTTACTTTCTAATCAGGCTTTCTGATATAATGAAAGTTCATCCAGAATGACACTTCCTCATTCATGTGATGCTTCTGGCAAGAAAAGGGAAAAGGCAAATAATGGGAAAAGAAGATTAGCTTAATCCATTTCAGCTTAACTGTGCAGGTGAACTCAGGAGGAAATTATATTAAGCTGAAATCTGTGAAGTTTTTTGCTATTCAAAAAAACTCTATTAAACAGCAAATATTTGTTGAAGATTGCTCTGTATTATTGATGCTGCTAATTAGCTAATGAAATACTGTGGTTGTGTTGCTACATCTGGCCCTTCTGTCTGCTTAAAACATAAATAACCATATCACTGTCCCCACTCATAATGTTTTCTTATCACATGCACTATTTTACATACTGTACAGCACTGCAGCACCTTCCCCTACAAGCATCAGACAACACCTGCCAGTCCACTGGCCAGACTGGTTGCCCTTGTGGCAGTGGGTTTGCACATCATGTCAAATTTAGTTATATTTATGAGCATCACCTCACTGACAGCTACAGAGAGATAGATATTCAGGGCAATTAGAAAGGCATTATTAATGGTAATCAAGGATTGACATCACCTCCTGCTCAGCCCATGTTATTTAGTATAAAAAGAAGCTCAATTAGTTCTGTGTTCAGAGTTTGGGTTCACATTAAATTGTGGAAGTGCCAATTAATTGAGGCTTCTCATTTTGGTAGGTTAAAAAAAAGAGGCATTTGTGTAGTTGTTTTCACTTTTAATAAGAGCGTATTTTACTCTTAAGGTCAGAAGTGTGACATATGTTCCGTCTCATGTTACAAAAATAATGATGTATCAGGTCATCTGAGATATATAGGGATGAGGAGGAAAAAAGGGAAAAGCAAGACAGAAAGACAGCTACAGGCCTGCTGTTGACAGATGATTGTCCTTTTCTGTGCAGCCATCACTAAAATGCCAGGTTGCTAAATACCTTGAAAAATAAAACTACATACTAAAAAGAATTGTCTATTGTTTGGGATTGTGAAACAAAACTCTTTTGTATACCAGGCATTTAAAATAACTGTTTTGATATTCAGGCAGTACCAAGCAGTGAGACAGCTTGTCAGTGCTTCCTTTAAAAAACACCCATTTCTTAAAAAGCATTGCATTTCTTGACAGTGAAAAGAAAGAACGTTTAAATAGCTTGTCTATTTTTGAAATGAAGAGCAGCAAAAATCAAAACAAAACAAAACAAGATGTTTCAACTCTTTCCAAGTTCTATTTATACTTCTTCCTAGCAAAGAAATTTTATCTTCCAAAGGAGAAATCCAGGAAAGCCTTTTTTAAGAACCATTTTATTTTAAACCCAATACTGCTAATTATGCTATTTCATTGGCTCACAGGCTGGACAGTGAAGATGTGTTAATTTTAAGAGTGAAGAAGACATCAGCAGTGTCATTTCCCATTGCTTTCTGGCTATTACATTGAGGAGCATGGCCTCCATCATCTTTTCTCTTCCCATACAGAGCACTCAGTTTGTGGTAGTATTTGCACACCCAGAGCCAAAGTATTCTGCAGAGAGGTGTCTCATTGTACCCATCTCCGCAAAGTGGGCTTATAACCCACGTCACAGGCTACTTTATTGTTATCCAAATGACGTACTGCAGAGCAGGCTCCAAGAGAGATTCTCATCACCTCGCTCCATGAAATCAATGAGACTATTTTAGAGCAAGAGTATGGGCAGACAAGAAAGTTTATGTTGGCTAAAATGCTTGAAGAAGGAATCAGCATGAGGTTGCTTACGCATTCTGACCCAAAGTGCTCTGAGCAAATTGGTTGAGTGACCATCCTATTTCAAAATGGTTTTGGTGGTGATTCACACATTTATTTAGAAACACAGTATCTGTTCTTTAATTTGTTGACGCTGGTGTTCAGAGCACCCATGTCAAAGTCACTGAAGTTAAACGAGTATGAGAAGGGAATCAGGCCAGTGGTATTTCTGAACTAAAGCAGTGGCTAAGACGAAACGAATACAGCATCCCACAACAAAGGCTGCTCAATAAAATATTTTTAGAACATTGCAGATCTGCTGTCTATCAAGTGACTCCATCCGCTGAGGCACCCCTTGAATTGCCTTTTTTATTGTAGGTCAGATCTGTCTCCAAAGGCCAGGTCTGACAGGCTGACTGCTAATGCCAAGCCAAGAAATGGAAATCTGCAGGGCTTTCTCTGCTTCCTGTAGACCAATGACCTTTCTGAATACTAATACAACATTCGGTGTAACAATGTTTGGGGATGGCTCGCTATGATTGTATGCTGCCCATTTGTAAAAACTTTGTATGGTAAATGTTTTGCTTGCTAAGTATGTCATCTGATATTTTGGTACAATGAGTGTAGTATGCTGTAAAGTATGGCCTTATGAAATAGTGGCATCCATTAAAAAATCAACATAGGTGCTGGCAGACAAAAAAGAAAGGAGAAAATCAGAATGTACTTCAATTTTATTACAGTCTTCCAATGAAATATTTGATAAAGAGAAGAGACAGATTCCTTAGGTTGCTATTATACTTTTATAACAACCATCATTCCTGTATAACAAACACCACATCCACTGTAGCTTCCATCAGTCATTGTTTACCCAAGGAAAACTAAGAATTCTAGCTTTTATTGTAGATTCGAGCATGAAATAAATATATTTAAAAATGACAACAAAAATTGCTACATACTGGCAAAAAACACTTCCAAATGCAAAATACCTGAGCTTGAGACTATGAGCCTTAGATAAGTATTTCCTAGGATCCAAGTTCAGTAATTTAGCAAGCAGGGGTGGTTAATTCCCATCATTTCAGGTGCTCCAATGCTGCCCTCAGCAGCACCAGGCAACCCCATAACTGGAAAATGAGTTTATGCTTTTTCTCCAGTTTCCTTTCCAACAAGTCATTGTGATAGCTGCCAAGTGAAGATCTAACATTTAGGGATAGCACTTTTTTTTTTTGTTCTCTCCCTTGGAAATATCTGCAATCTGCTCTGTATTCCAAATCCCAGGAAAGAAGGAGAAGCAGCAGCTCCAGGAGCATCCCTGTGGACTTACAGTTACTGTGGAAGTCCCAAGAGAGCTGGCAACACTGAATTTCCATCTGTCTAATCCCCACCTAAATTATATCATGACTTGAATGTCATCTACCATGCTTAAATCTAAATATTTAAAGACGCACAAACCAAGAAGAATATAAGGCAATGACCTAAAAACATGAATCTAAAAGCAGATAAAGGAAAATCTCTAATCTGGCAGGTAAAGATGAGGCACTTGAATCATAATTTATTGTCATCTAAGCCTTACTGCACCCTCCTGTTTTTAAAACATTTTCATAGACAACATTTAAATTAATATGGTTGTATTATAATTACATATAGACTATACTTATGAAATAGCATAATTTCTAATTTGAGCTGCTTTGAGTATTTAAGAAATAGGGAGGAGTGGAAAAGATATTTGATTATTTCTAATTATCTGCATTCTTTTATTGTGTCACATGAAAAATTCCATTGTACTACACATTTATTTGTCAGTTTGTTGCTGAGTCCAAATGTCTCCTTTGCAGCTTTGAGCTGATAAATCCACACAACAGTATGGAGCTGTGCAAGCATTTGAAAATAGTGTAGCCATCCATGTGTAGAGGTGCATTTATGTAAAGGTTATAAACCTTCTGATCAACTCCAAGTCAATTAAATCAAGCGTACTGCCAGAAGACATGGCTGTGATACTTCTGGAGCTGGGCTGGCTTGTACAGAGACACACTGCAGGTATCTGCAGAGTGATCCCACTATTTCTAGTTCTGGGTTATTTTCTATGTCCTACATTGTGGTATCCAAAATTTTATTTCTTATTTATGAATTAAAGAAAAAAGTTGTATCATTTGTGGTGAGCCAGAAGCACAGCTAGTGGCTGAGGAAGAGGGCACTGGAGGGAGTAAGCCAACAAGAAAAAAAAGCCGTTTGGCACTGTTGCCTGGAGCTTCACTGACGTTACTAACTTCTGTCAAGTTTAACTCCAAAGAACATCCCACGTTGTCCTGGTTTTGTTAAAAACAAGACCAGTTACTCTTTTAGTGAATTTTCCTTTCAGCTAAGTTCTTCTAAGTAACTGCCCTTTTCTGAATTTAGCTGCATGTTTTTTCAGACACTGTTCACTCCGGAGCTGATAACAGTAGCAATGGTATGAAGAAGAGGCACAGGTTTAGACTTATTGCTATGACAGCCAAGGTTACTGATAAATTTTGCATGTTCCGTAAGTAAGAGGGGTGTATTTGCAAGGAGGGGCAGACAGAACAGGTGACTAAAATTGGCCAACTGAGTATTCCATACAGGTCATACACCCTATAAAAATGGGAGATCACAGGGGTCTCGCTCTCTTCAACCATAGCCGGCATCTGTAGAGAACCCTGCCTGTCATGCCTGGGATCCGAAGCCTGGTTCCAGACCCTGCATCCCTGAATCCAGTTCCAGTTTGCTGCGGAGTCCAGGCCAGGACTTCCAGGTGCCTGCCCTGAAGCTGCTGGAGCAACGCTGCGCTACCCTGGGAAATTCAAGATTGGTTTTGTGTATTTTGTATTATTTTCTCTATTTATTAGTAGCATTAGTAAAGCATTTTTAACTTTCCCAACTTGTAAGTCTCTCTCCCTTTTCCTTCTAGTACCTTTCCTTAGTGGGGAGGGCAGGTGGCTAACAGAGAGCAACTACCATGGTTTATTGTCACCCTTCAGTAAATGGTGACACACGTAACTGCCACCATATTTCTTCCATTGCTGCTACTAGGATAACAAAAAACACAACTAAGCAGAAGTCTGTTCTACCTGTGCCACTGTTTCACCACCCTCATTGTAAAAAATTTCTTCCTCATGTCTAGCCTGAACAACCCCTGAGAGAGAGGATGCCCTGCATGCCCAGTGACATGGCAGCATTGGCAAGAACAGACTCAGAAGACAAGGGGACACTGCAGCTTGTACAAAGGTTTATACTACCAGTTGGTGAGAAGTTGCGTACTTCATTCCCCAAATAAATCATTAAATTTAGAAAATTTTTGGTTTCATCTGACCTATAGGAAAAAAGCAATTTCAAATACAAATCAAATCAAATATATTCTTTATGAATGTTTTCTACATTGGGCTCTTCATTGAAATCAAGTCTCTGTCTGGGACAAAACATGTATATTAAAGTTTTGGAATATCCACTAGAAAGGAAATCTTACTTTTCATTCAGCAGCAAGTCACTGTAAGCTTAATATACAGTGAGGAAATAATTTTGTGTTGCTGCAAGTAGTCTCTACGGTTATGGAATTCAGAAATTTTCCCTGCTGAATTTACACAAAAGATATAAGTTACTCAGTTTATCTTTCAAAAGGAACTGTTTTCCTGAGTTGGCGTTTCCTGGTTTGAATTTGCAAATACAGCTTTCTAACATCCACTGTATTATTATGTATTAAATGAACCCATCCCAAATGCACTCTAGCAACATAAGTGTATCAGCTTTTGCACACATTTATCCAGCTGTATATTATATATACAATGTTGTGGGTCCCAGGCCTGCTTGGCACAGAAAATACTGCCTGTGATTTTTTTCTCTTGTTTGTTCCTAACAAATGAGAAAGTCAAAGAATAATTAAAGCGCAGACCAGAATAAAAATAACCTCATAGTAAACAAGTGTGCTTGAGCAATATAAATGATAATTTATTTTACAAGCAGAGATTAAAAGAGCTTGGCTTGTTCAGCTTCTCAAAACAATAGCTAAGAAGGGATATGACTGTTCCCTATAAATATATCTGGCTATGTAAACATGGAGAGAATAATTACTTAAGCAACCAGTAAAATATTGGCACAAGGACAAATGCGTATAAACAAGCCATGAATTAGTTATGGTTAGAAATTAGGATAAGTACCTGGAAGTAGAAGAACCTGTGCTTTCAGGCTGATTTATTAAAAAAAAAAAAATGAGCTGCCCAGTTGCTCTGTATTCAGCCTGAAAAGCAGTATAGTCATCTTATGCCTGTCACTAAAGTGTGTGTGAAAGCACGAATATGTGTACATCTGACACATATCCCATAACATTTACTAGAGAACTATAAAGGTTTACTTCATTCTGCTTTTGAAAAGAAAGAAAAATAAGTGAACATCCTTATGTCATCTGGTTTTTATAGAACTAATTTTAGATTATGTGGGGTCTTACGTTCTCTCTTACCTTCCTGTAAGGGAAGAGGGTAAACAAGCAGCTTGCCCCTTGACTCCCACACCATGAAAACCCCACTCTGTCCACACACTTCCCTGAAACTGAGAGCACTGCTTTCCGCAGGGGGGCAACATGTTCTGATCCAAAAAATAAAACAATAAAAATGTTATCATGGCACACCCAAGAGCCTTTACAGACATTATGCTCTCCCAATGTAGTGCAAGTTCTCATTTCTCCTCCTATGAAGCATGTTTGAGCTTTTTCTCAAAAAGTATTTCTTAAGTTTGACTCTATTCCTCAACAGCTTGTATACTGTCTGTAAATGGATTTTAAAAATGACTGAGTTCGTTCTATACTTCAAATTATTCACAAACATGTACGATAAATAATTCTTGTTCCATACACAGTTTGTAAAATGCATATTTATCTGGAATTGAAAATTCATGCTATGCAGCTAATTAGCCTTCACAGAGGGTTTAAACAGGCCTGAAGACTGCCTGGAGCTAATGCTAGCTCTCGGCACAGACATGCATTTCCTTTAACTGAATTTACATTTCTAAATTTCTTGGACCATTTTATCTGGAAATCAAATCATCCCCCCTCATCCTCCATCCCAGCTTCCTACTTGGATCTCAGTACAATATTTGTTTGTTTTGATCAAGTCCTTCCTAGGATAATGAAATACACTCATATTCCCTCACAAAGTTAAAGTGTATTTTAAACTGTGTCTTAAATTCAGTTTAGAAACAAGTTAGCCAGAAAAAAAAAAAAAAAAAAAAAGCATAAAGAAAATATGTCTCAGATGTCTTGTTAGATGTTCATCTTTGATTCTTCTCCAGTGAATTTTATTTTCTCCATACTTTTTTTTTTTTTTTCCTTCATACACTGTGAATTAACTGTACTACATTTACTCCTCTTCAAATGAAAAGGGACATAGCCAATTTTTAGCATGGCTATTCTTCTTCCAATACCAAACCCATTCATGTATAATACCACATTAGGTTACAATGAAAATATTAGACAATTTATAAAAAATGAATGAAATCTGTTAGGTTCCATGACCTCACAAATCACTCACTACTTTCAGACAAAAATTGTCATTTTTACATGCTAGGAGATAATATACATCATATAAGAATAATTTTTTTACTTGTATCTCCCTCATCATTCTTATCAATATTTGGTAAACTCATTTGTCAACATCTTTTGCTTTTCAAGAAAATGCATATATTTTCAATGTTAGAAGCCCTGCTAAAACAGTTTGTGTCAGTACTGTGAAAAATTTAAGTGACATACTGGAACAGATCTCCACTGCACTGGACTCTAGACAAGCTTTAAAGTTACTGACTGACATTTAGAAGTACTGTGTTCAGCTGTGCATATAAAGATGAACTGTTAGTGTTCGGAGAAATCAGAGGTTCTGTCAAATAGCCGTGTATGCATCTAACTAACCAAACAAAAGCTATTAAAATTATATTTTAAAAAATTACAACACCTTCCAGATCAAATAAGCCTATGTTAAAACACATTGCTATCAAATCTGAATTCTGCCTTAGTAAAAAGAATAGGGCCAGAGAAACTGAAAAAGCCGTAGGTGTATCTAGATGTAGGGACAACTTTTCAGCAGGGCATGTTTACTGATATTCCTAGACATACCAGGATGCTGTGGAAACACTACTTTTCAAGGCAGAATTGCTGACTAGCAAATCTCACATAGTCCTGCCTAGCACTAAATACCTGCTTTTAACAGTGGCACTTTAAAGAATGAGTCACTATGTGGAAGCTTAGATACCCTGAATGATGTAACTACAGAGAAAGGGCATGGCAGGTAGAGAGTGTCTAGACTCCCCCTCGTTTTATTTCTGAAGCTGACAAAAGCTGCAATTTGTTACTTAGTTAAACCGGGCAGATTAATGACCTATCAAATTAGAGACGCTGCATACTGCATCAAAGTCACAGCCAACTTATTCATATCCCATACCCGTTAAATCAAATCTGTAAGTGGGCAAACCACATTACTAGTGAAAAGCATTCCCTGATCAACCACACTGAGATACTAACCAATATCATCATCCCAGCCAAGGATTTCATTGTACTAAAGTCATGCAGGACAGTTATGACAGTGCAATGCCTTATGGATGGATCAGTTGCTTTGGTGTAAATATTCTCTCCCTATAAACATGCTCCATAAATATGCACCATTGGTATAAATATGCACCATTCCTAGGCTAATCTCTGGAAATAAACTAAAACCTCCATCAATGGCTACTCAGAACATGAGAATATGGATTACGAACCTCAGGAAATCCTCAGTTTGAAACTGAATTTCACTCTACATCACTAGGTATCAGAGAAAGCTGTACAACTGCATTTCTACACATCAAGCTGTCTTATGTATAACACAAGTTTACCGAGTTTGGCACAGAAAGCTTTGAAGCCAGCTGGATGAGGTAGGGAAGACCCAATATTCCTTTTGCACATACAGGCAATGATCCCCATGTGAATGATGGAATTTTTTTCCCCTGAGTTAGTTCAGGGAGTTGTGGATCAGGTGAAACTGAGCCTCAACAACACCCAGAACACTAATGCCTGAACATGCATAAAAGGTAGGTGTAGATAAAAGGAACAGTGGAAGGACAAAGATGGCAGAAAGAAGGCAGAAGTAATGGAATTTCTGGTCACTTAACCATGCAAGAACAAGGAAAACATCAGTTAACTTTTTCATGTGTCCTTGCAGGGCTGTTACCTGAACTGCACCTGCCTCCGGTGCCCGTATTCAGAGGTGGAAGGAAAGCATGATTGCAGTCCAAGAGAAATATTAAGAAAAGGGAACTCCTCAACTGCAGTACATTGAGGACTTGGGTAGATGCAAGTATCTTGCAGGTATTTGAGCAAGGAAATGTACAATCAGGTCTGAGAGTAAAGAAGGTCTTGACCAAAATTGTTCCCTGAGAATGAAATGCCTGAAAAGCATTCACACTCTGGATAAGTTTCCTATGCATCCTTAGAGAATATAACATGAAATGGTTCACCTGGAGTTTCACTAACCATGTGTTTCTTCTGTGTAGTCACTAAATCAGAATTCGAACAGGAGGAGTAGGAGGATCTCCAGTATCACAAAAGGACCAAATGTTTCTGCAAGGCAGTGACTCTACCTGTTGTTGAGGCTAATTGACCAAGATTGAGTCCCCCTTTATTCTTCTTTCCTGTGTCCTGGGGAAACAGACTGCAGTGAAACTCATTTCCAAGAACACACAAACTCTCTATCTTAAGAAAATTGCCTGTTTTTGTCTATGAGCACTGAACTGCTTTTGAATAGCAGGGCTGCCCAGGCTGGGGCTGTACACAGCTGTGAGCAAAACCACATCATCACCATCAAAACACTGGGACTATGATGATGAAACAAAAGGGTGGCTCTACTGCAAGAGAAAATAATTTTCAGTGGGGAAGAGAAACATGATGCTACAGCTCACTCTCTCCTTAAGGGAAGATGCTGAAATGGAGTGAGGACAATGTTTTCTTTCTTCGAAACAAAACCCACACAGAACCTCATCACAATCATCCTTGGAAACCAAGCTCTGGAAGAACAGTTTCCAGGATTAAATAGTTAGGTGCAATATTAATACTGTGGGCTAAATCTGATTCTTAATTTTTGATTTGGACTCACAGGCTGGCAATTAATTTAAATTAGGTGGTATTAGAAGGGATGCTGTTGGAGTGGATTTCTCATCTGTTAATTTAGAACTAGCAGCAATGGTATACAGTCAAGTTTATTTTAATTTATGGGCATATTTAGTCTTCTGCTCAGAAAGAAGAGCAAACATGGAATTGATCAGACTTTTTCAATACTGCCTTACTTTCTCCTAATTTTGGGCTGTTTTCTTCCAAATGTCTGGCACACAAACAGCTGAAATGAAAGGCAGAAGTAGAATTCCCAGATTGCTAAAAGTGATCAAAACCTGAATATCCCTTTACTAACGAGCTTCCCACAGTCTAAAGGTAGAGATCAGATTTAATTTGAGTATCTCTTAGAATATTATTCTGGGTACAAGAATATGTGCTCTTATTTGAAATACACTTTACTTTCTTTCAAAACTACATGTCATTTCAGAAAAAGAGTAACATTAGAGGTGAAAAGTGGATAGTACTATCATATTAGTTTTGTGGAGAGCCACATCTGACTCCAACGGTTTGGTCTACTCCTGAACAAAGTGCCCTCCCTCAGCAATTCCACCCAAAAGACTAGTTTTCTTAATTTACTCCAGCATCCTCAGCAGTCAATAAAAGCCCTACACAAGCAGCCTGCCATATTAAGAAATGATCTTCTTGACTTGCTGCTCATTTTTGAAGTGCTATGTTATTGAATTCTGCCTATGGGAGAGGTATTAATATGCGACATTCTCAACACATGTGACTCCCCTTTACTGAACTGGGCCCCTGAGTTGAGAACAACTCAGAACAACCACATACACCTTGCATCCATCAACTATATAAAGGATACAGATTTTTGCTAGAATAAAATCAGGACACTTCCAGCAATTTTAGTACATAAAAATTAAAATCTGTCAAAAGAAAGGGACTGAGGTCACAAAATTAAGTAATTTTAAGTTAAAGTGGCATCTTAAGCCAACCCCCAAAGCCTGTTTGTGCCATGAACATAAACATGAACACATCGTGGACATAAACTCCTCTTTCCCACAGGAGTTGTGTCTGCATTCCCTAGGCCTCTACATGCTGCATGGTCACTGTGTTGTATCACTACTGCTCATCCTGTGGCTGCATTCTCTGCCTGCACACAACTTCTTACTCTCTTGTTTCTGCAGTGCATGTTACCAAATTGCCCCAGAGCTTCACAAGTATAATAAGCCCATCTGTATGAGCAGGGAGTATCACTGCCCCTTTTAGGGAGACCAAGGGAGCAAAGGAACAGAAATACAGCACCCAGTTGTAATGAATGTGGTCATAAAAGCCTTATGGCATCCTGCACAACTTCAGTCAAGCATACAGACCAGGACCACATCTGCTATTTAAATAAGCAGAGACAAAGCTAAGAGAGAGTTGGGGATTTGTGAAGCATGAATTGAGCAGGAAGCTGCCTGTAGCTATCTCATGAAATGCTACACAATGGGCACCTTTAGCCTCTCTTTCTCAGTGGAGGCTAGGGCAGCCAGAAGTCAGTTTGCTGAGTCTTCTGCTTAGGAAGAATTGTGACCAAGGTGCGTAGGTGTATCTTCACAGCATTTATGTACCATCTCCTATACATAAATAAATGAGTTCTTACCATCACGGTTCTCAACTTGGGTATCACAGTTGTACCTGTGTTGCATGTTAGGTACAGAACTTTATTTCTGATCTTATCTTATTGGGCGCCACAGTATAAAAAAGAAATTAAGCTGCTAGAGAGTGTCCAGAAGAGGGCTACGAAGTTGGTGAAGGGTTTGGAGATGAAGATGTATGAGGAGCAGCTAAAGTCACTTGGTTTGTTCAGATTGGAAAAGAGGAGACTGAGAGTAGACCTCATTGCCGTCTACAGTTTCCTCACAAGGGGAGGAGGAAGGGTAGGTACCAAACTCTTCTCTTTAGTGACCAATGGCAGAATCCGAGGGAATGGCAGGAACATGTGCCACAGGAGCTTTAGGCTAGACATTAGGAAAAGGTTCTTCACCCAGAGGGTGGTGGAGCACTGGAACAGGCTCCCCAGGGTGGCAGTCACGGCTCCAAGCCTGACAGCATTCGAGAAGAGACTGGACAACTGTGGGCTTGTCGTATATAGGGACAGGAGTTGGACTCAGTGATCCTTGTGGGTCCCTTCCAAGTGAGGACATTCTATGATTCTACTATTCTATGATCTCTATGACCTTGAGATATGAACTGTCTTCTGGAACTGACGTAAGACTTATCTCTTTGTCAGATCACTTGCTCGTGTATTTGAAGATGTTCAGCAGTGTACTTCCAGGTTAAGTTAAGGCAGATAAGGTAGAAGTGGCAGGCATGCTCTGTAATAACTCAGAGAGAAAGAGAGAAAGGAGGCTGAAGGAAAGGGGCTCCAACTCTCATCACCAGTCCTGACTGCAGTTCAGGAGTACTCTAAGCCCACATATCTTGCCTGCAGGAAAAAGAGTGACAAACAGGCATTCCGAGTAGCCATTTATCCAGACTGAATCCCTTTAGTGGTACATCTGACTCAGAAGAAACAGAAATAAACTCTCTCCACAAATGTTACTCTGCACCACAAGCAGCAGAAGACCAGAAGCCAATCTGGAAATTCCTAATGCTTCCTCTAAAGAAGCATTTTGATTTTATAGGAAGGCAACAAAGATTTCACAGCAAATTAATATCGTTTGGTTGCAGTAATTTTCACCTGCAACCTTTTCAGCTGTTTTGGTCTTTACCAGAGGAGAAGTTACTTTGATTGTGCCACTTAAATTGACTAAGATTTATCACATTGTCTTGGCAAATTCTTTAATGCACCTTCAGAGCATTATGTAAAAATCCAACAGGCAGAAAAGTCTGCTCCAGAGCTCTATGCAAACAGATGTCTTGCAGTGTCTTTCCAAATCCCTATCCGCTATTTGAAATATGAAAGCTGCAATGTCCACTCAACGTGACGGTCAAAGTCACCTCTAATCAGCAAGGACAGCAGGACACAGTTTTCATGGAGCAGGTCCAGTAATAATAACATCAACCCAAAATCAGGCTCTCAAGTATCAGGTCAAACAGTTAAGTGAATACAAGCATTAGGGAAACAAAATTCCACAATCACGACCCATTGTTAGTTTCAGAGGGAGAGTGAGACCTCCATCCGAGATGTCTATGAAAGTTTTAATTACATGCAAACTTAAGCGAAATTTGTTCTGTGTTTTTGCTAAGCTCATTAGGGATCAAGAAGGAAATGTTCTAAAAAGCACTAAATTACCTAAAGGACTCCTTATTTTTTTTAATTATTTTAACCTACACTACTTAATGATCCAACCCATTTTGAAAAATACATATTGTACTTCAATATTAAATCTGTACTGTCCAAATATATTGTGTATGTTGATGGTGGGAAGGATACATTTGAGGATGCACACAAACATGTTTGTTTGTCAGAGTTATTAGATATTCTAACAAGCTCAGATGAAAGAAAAGTTATGCTTAAATGACAGCTTATGTAAGAAAACCACATGTTTAAAAATGGTCTTTCAGAGAAGTACTGAAATTACAAATCAAATAAACAGGAAAGGATTCATTACATTCCTTATTCTTAAGAGACAGTTGCTATCAAAGTTAGGTATCAAAAGTGATGGATATTCTTCATTTGCCAAATATTTGAGAGTTTTTCTGTGCCTTTTAAATTGGCTTTGGGAAATGAAATCATGAGGTGAGTGTTACTTAGGAGCTCTGTTATACATCATACAATTGTTCTGCAGTGGCCTTATTTTATTAATGTATTGTACTTAATCTATCAAAAGAAACCTGCAATGTGAAAAAAACAGCTGTTGAACTCTAAGCTCTTCAGAGCATGAACAAGGGGAGAAGAACACACAGCTCAGGATAAAAAGCCAGATAAATAGTAGACATACTGTATTTTGAAAGGTTCCTGAGAGATTGAATATGTATAGTAAGGAATATAAAACAATTCCTTTGCTACAGTTCAATAACCTCTGTAATGCTGGAAATACTTTTTCTCCCTCTCTGTATTAACAGAAGTGTTGTTCCTTGTACTTTTTCTCTTTTTCCTTGACAAGTTTAAGATGAAAATTAACAGCTGAGGAAAATTTGCATACAAATTTATGGTAAGGTACAACAAATGGCAGCCTGTATAACTCATGGGAGGGCAAGATCCAACACAAATGTGCTGGTCTCCCCACCAGAGCTAAGCAGTGCTGACAAAGCCCTGTACAACAATACCGTATATTGTAACAGACTCTGGGACTCTCACATCTAATTCAGGTATTTCTACTACAGTGTTGTATAGCTTTATCCCCAAGGTCATTTCACAAGGATCTATAGACTTCAGTAGGAACCTAGGTAAGCATTCTTTTCATATTTAACCAGTTAGGTGTTTTTTAAAAAAAAGCTTCTCATAAAATGCAACCTTAAATGGAAATGCTACATACACTTTAAAACTGCCCTCTAGAGCTAAGTGAAATCTTGATCTGAAGATTAAACCTCTGCATCATATTCTCTTTGAAATCAAATAAAAAGTAATAAAGAATCCTCCTAGTGCAGGGTACTATACAAATACAAACCAGAGGAAAAAAAATTACAGTCTTCTGATGTGTTAAGACTGCTGTACTACGTTGGCTAAAACAGTGTTAGCAAATACTTTGGTGTAATTATTCAAAATATATTGTGACCTTTCCAAGTTATGAAGTGTTTAAAAAGATATATCAGACAGTCTTAGAAACTTGCTAAGCTGCTTTAGGTTCTCTAGAGTTAACTGAAAGATAAATGTTAATATTTTAGCATATGTAAATAGGTAAATACATTTATCTTTGGACATTAAGAGCTCCATATTTGAATGAAAAATAATTTAAAAGCAGATGATTTACTGGTTCTGAATGTATTTGATTTTATATTGGTTTGATTTTCTAAGTAATATACTTGATTCACTGGTTTTTGCATTTGATTTAGCAGATGGTAATTTTGATTCTGTATAAGAGGTACATGGCATGGTAGGTGAAACGTCTGATAAACAGGGAATTCAACTGAATAGGAAATTTATTTCATTTCACAGTTGACTTTCTATTTAAAATATTCTTGTTCAAATGGAAAAAAGGGGCTTTAACATAGCCTGTTGACTTTATCACTAACTATCCTTTCCAGATACTGTAATGTACAGTAAATATTTTAATTACAATGTTTCTTTGTGTTTTGTCTCTCTATTTCAATGTCTTACGCATTCAATACAATTTATGAAACAAGCACCATTTCCCCCCAATTCTCCATCCTGACTTTCCTACAAAGAGGAATCCCTCTTCCCAGTTTGCTCTCCAGGCTTCACAACTCAGACTAGAGACAACTCGCTCATCTATAGCATCAGTGCCTAATTTTTAATTCTCATCCAGGTTACATGTCTGATTTTCTCCTCCTATTCATACTACCTTCTATTTAAGAAAAGCTATTTCCATTGTTTTATACCTTGACATTTCTCCTTCCTTATTGATGGATTTGTACAAGTCTCACCATCACTCCTCTGTTTTGAATGTTCTGGATATTTTTCCTTCACTTCCCTGTTTACCCATATTTTTTTTTCTACATTTATTATCATTCCTCCTTTTGTCACATCTTAGAATTTGTATCAGTGCAGGTAAACTCTGCTCTTGTCCACACCAGCCATGGTCTTGCCTCTGCTACCCTACTTTCCTAGACACCTTGTGCTCACCTCCACCTCAGTCAACTAAGTCAAAGAGAAGTAGAGTGTGAATTTGGAATTTCTCACCAGTTACTTTTCAGAGCAGTTCTCCGTGAAGCCAAATAGGCTTCTGTTCATTTCTGACCTCTATCAGTGGAATAATTTAAACCTGGAGTTAGATGTACCTGCATCCCGCCTCTGTGAAAGGGAAAGAATTTGGGAACACAGAGGGCACTTGGGGAAACTGTTCATTATCTCAAGCCTTGGGTTGAACTGCCAGGGAGGCTGTGCTGCCTGGGACTTCAGAGAGAGTCCTAAAGAAGAGAAAAACTGGTCAAAAATAAGAGGAAAACAAAACCATCAGGGCAGAAAATCTCTTTTAAGATGTATTCCTGAAGACACTTCAGCTGCAACAAGTGGACATGGAGTAGGAGGACATCACAGGAAAAACAAGAGGACACAAGCTGATTTTTAGGTCCTGGAGCAGTGAGTAACGTAAGAAAATGATTGCAAGTAAACAAGCAAGAAAGATTAAATGTTTCCTTTAACCTCCTCAAACTGTACTTAACATGGTTGCTGACAGAAATTACACTTCCTAAAGTGGATCAAGTCACTTCAAGTCATTTCATGAGCCAAATCCGAGGTTTCCTAAGTTGTTTTTAATAATATAAAGGTGCTCATATTCTGATGATATAAGATTTATTTCTGAACCAGAAAAGAAAGACATGTTTGAAAGAGCAAAGGTACTGTTTGATGCGGGTTGCTTTGGGAAACCTGAGGCAACCCCAGGGGAGAGTGGAGAGGCATCAGAGATGAGAAGTACATACAGTTATTGTAGTCCAGCACACCAAAGCTGTTTAAGAAGCCAAGTAAAAGCTACCGTGGAGGTGCCTGGAGGTTACAACAGGAGCTTTGACCCTGGAAAATACATTTTCCGTGAAGCTCCAGGAGCAAATATCATGAATTGGAGGCCAAACAAAACCCAGGAGAAGAAAAGGAAGAAAATGAGCTCAAAAGAAATAGAGATTTGGTCCTTTTGGGTCAAATACTGTGTTTGTGATGCCTGCACTCCCATCTACCCTACCATTTCACAGAGGGACAAAAATATAACATTTCACTAGGCAGTATGAGTAAAAATCTGAAAAATGCCTCAGATCCAGGTTTTGAAAGGTACCTGTAGACAGAATAGGTACAGGATAAAAATTCAGGAAGTGCTTCCATATCTCCCTTTGAAATTCATGTCATGTATGTGATTTTCAAGTCTCACTAAAAGCCCAGCTACAGTTTTAAGCATTGAACATGGGCCAACATTTCTTAGGCTCTTTTCAAAATGGAATGCAGTTTCTCATGTTCATGGATTAGCAATTTTAATGCTTCCTGCACCAAAACAAAGATTGTTAGGATTCAAAGAGGAGTTTAAAGTAGTAGTATATTTTGGTTGTAGGATTCTGCTGAAATAGACTGAACCCTGAAGCAATACCATTTGTTCTGCAATTTCTACATGGAAATTAGGTAAAATTGACCTAAATATTATAGAAGAAATTATAAATACGCATTTTATCCATTTATATTTTATTATGTAAAATTATGCAAGGTGATAGTGGAATTATAAAACTGCATTTTTAGATATTCTAACTTCTGGAATTCCACATTTGTTCCATCACTGGACTACATACACATGGTCTACATGAGGTATGGTTCTCCATTTTCATAATTTTGTTATATATTTTTCATAATGATGACTGTTATTAACAGTTAATGACAGTTCTGAAGGTTTATACTGTTAGGAGGAGATACATCATGCTGGATCCAACAGCCTCAGAGTGGCTGCTGCCACTCCATGCCCCAAGGTCCAGTGCGCGGCAAGGCTGAAGGTGTGTTCCCAGCAGGCACACACACACAGAGGGCACACATACACCATGTATATACATATATAAGCAGGCAGTCCCACAGAGCACAGATACCTGGACCACTCACAAGAAAAGAGAGTAACTAGTATACTGACCAGCCCTCTATTTACATACAATCAAAACTTTTATCCCTATTCCCTTTTACTTTCCCACACCTGTTCCTTCTCAAATAATGTAAACCTTCCCATAGCTTCCTCCCATAAACGTCCCACAGTATGTCCTGTGCAATCCCAAACTACTTTTCTCCTGCATCCCTGCCATTGTCTGTCTTATCACACAAACTAGCAAACACTTTAAAAGTAATAAATCTATATATAATGTGAAGTGCAGTTATGTTTGACAACACAACTAAACAGTTTCAATAACAAACTCTATAAAGAAAAAGTCACATTTACTTTGACTGCAAAAGTAACATAATTTTGCTTCTTTATTAATAATCTAAAAATCGGCTATATGGAGAAGTATTTAAACCATCACAAATATAAACAGAAGTTACTTATGTTAAAACATGCACATTACCCTTGTATCATTGGGAGGCTATATTATTATGCTACCTTGACATTCACAACAATGACACTATGCCGTGGTGTACCTAAGTTTGCAGAAGCTCTCATTTGGGATTACTGCTTACAGCACATTCATAAACGTGGCAGTCAGGTCAACACATTTTCAATTTAAATATCGGTCTTTCATATTTCTGATTACTGAATTTAACTTTAGTGTTCACTCTATCAAACACGTAAAGTTTAAACCTGCTATCAAATCAATAAAGCCTTTCCAGTGTTCATTATTCAAATCCCAAATGCTTTTTCTTCCTTATTGTTTCTTCCCTGCCTTCCTTAGGTACATTAAGCACTTTGGAGAAGTGCTGTAAAGACCCTAGCATGACAGAATTACTTTCAAAGTTTATATTAAAACTATCTTTCTTTACAATATGGCATTAAATTTCTTGGAGTTGCAAATGACCAATTAATAGTACAGCATTAATGACACTAATTTACATGTCCAACTTAGGTCACCCAGTTCCCCTATAGATTGTATTATCACATATATAAATACACCTTCATAAGTAAGCGGTTATCATGACATATTTCTGTATTGGGTCACTACTTCTGTTTACAGGTTGTCACTAGGCTTCAGCCATATCCCATATCTCAGCCTAAAGAAGACATAACAATTTGACCCCTGTAGAAAATATTTAATCTAAAATAGATTACATTATAGTGACATTAAAACTGTATATATATATATATACACATACACACACACACATATACATATGCAACTTTATACATATATATTTAATGTATGCATACAAATGTGTGTATATATATATATATATATATACACACACATATATAAGAAATCCTAAATCCATCAGCAAGAGCATATATTGTGTCTTTATGATGACTACTGACTCTCAAACTTGGCATTGAGTATTGGCCAAACAAAATTCTATGAATATCTTCAGTTGGGAGGCACACTACATTTAGCCTCATTTATCACAATTAGCTAAAGCAATTAAAACATTATAATAAAACTACAGAATTGAGATTAGATGTTTATTTATTTTAGAGAAAATAATTTCCATTTGTCATCATAATTTCTGCTTTGCACTTAACATTTTAATCAAAACGTACACGGTCATTTCCATCCTATGCTTATTCACTGATTACTTTTACTCATGGTTTACATGCTGCCCAAGTGTTGAGTAACCAAGAGCCAGAAGGATGATATGATACACAGCTATTATGCTCTTCTAGAAGATGACTGAAAATAATGCAGGATTCACTACCTTCTTGCACCTTCACTTAGTCTGCAGAGCTACAAATCATAATCGGATAGGAGATAAACTGCAGTTCTCCTACCCAAGGAACTGACGAAGGAGTGTCTGATCCCATGTCAGAGATAATTAATATTGCAGTTGTACTTTAAAAAATTTCTTCTGTGTTAGCTGTAGCAATTAAGCTATTTGAAAACTCAGAATCTGTTTACAAATATAAAAAACCTTCTTTCGGAAAAAATACAATAATTTTAAAAAAAGAAAACAAAAAGAAGAAAACAAACAAACAAACACACACCTCATTACCAAATACAGGACAGGTTATCTGTTGTGCAGCTATCATGAAAATGAATTAATCAGGACAAAGATATTTTAAAAAATGCTGATAGTACAGAACATATCTTGCATAAGCTGTACTTCAATATAGAGAGCAAAGTCATTAAAAAAAATCCAGTAAGTATTTTGCAAAAAGAAATAACTACCTCCCTTGATATAACTGATCAGTGTTGACCTGCAATGCCTCCTTATGAGGTCAAACCTGAAAATCAAACTTCTAAGTAGGTAAAGACTTTTTCTAACTGAAAGAATAAAAAACCCAACATCATTCACTATAGACAGAGACAGCTACGGAAGCACCGTAGGCAATGCAATCTTGTTCTTATTCAATATGCACTGACAATATTGATAGTGGAACTCAAGTATGAATGACAGAGAAAAGTACTGAAAATTAATCTGAATAAAATGCAGGATATTGATCATTGTCAACAAACCTGAAAAGCCAAAAAAAAAAGAAAAGCCAGAACAGCATATTTGGGGAGATAATTGAAAAGCAGAAAAATAAATCTGTTTTAGTAGCCATTTGGGTCAAACAGAAATCAGACAATAGAAATCAGGTAGAAAAGAACTGGTTTGACCATAAATAGATTTGCAAATATGAAAGAACGTCAGAGTATTCTTCCTCAGGTCCTACAAATAATGGGACCTACAGTCAGCACATCCATCAGCTAACATATGGTTCAGAAAAAGGATGCAGAATTTGAAGTAACTGTAGCTATACTGTAATAAAAGAGTTAGAAAATGAGCAGATTAGAAACAAAGCAATTAAATTCCAAAAAAAAAAAACCAAACCAAACCAAAACAAAAAAGGAAAATAGCACAACTTTCCTCTAGAAGTAAAAACAGTACATATGGTTTACTTGAAACTTGTAACTGGAAAATTAATTTATCAGCCACTGATATAGATGCTGAAGAGAGGTGTTCAGATACAACTTGTATTGATATTGAATTGAGGGAAAGAACAGAACAGAGAATTTTACCTGAAACTCTTGCTAAAGGAATTATACCTGTACCTCAGTTTCACTAGAACAGGAAAGTTAATGACTATTTTGTGTACTCAGCCTGAGTAAAAAAAATAAGGATCCATTACTGGGTTCAGATAAAGGAAAATCTCTCAGCTCTCATCAATACTCCTGTTGAGTTTTTATTCCTCTTATTTGCACAAAGCTGTTTTCATCAAATTTATTTTTATTTTACTGAATTACATATAAATAAAAATACTGAACCATATAACTGTACTAACAGATCTTTAAATTAATGTGAAGCACATTCACAGTATACCATCTGAAAGGTATCACTTTTTAATACCTTTTTAAAGTTCTTATTATCAAAGGGTAAAATTTCCTCACATTATAGAACTATTAATGTACTTGGAATAAAATATTCAACAGACCCTTAAGAGGCTGAATGTAACTCCAAAGTTTACAGTAAATATTTCTTAAAAGTTGCTTAGGATGATTAGGCAGTATTTAACTTCTCCATATTCTGAAAGAAAAATACAGATTTAAATGGTACTAACTATAAGGGCAAGTTCAGTCTTAAATGAATTGGATTACAGTGACTGTAATTTATCCTTTATTTTACCATTCTTTTACCAGGCACCGGTTTGGCTTTGCAAATCAAGAGATACCTTTGCTAATACAAATATTTGCTAAAATGCACCAGAGACCTGGCTTCTAGTTTTGTTCCTCTGCAAAATATGTTGAACAGATCTCTTAATAATCACTTCAGGAAAATCTCATTAGTTCTCCCTCTTTTTTCTCCTTCATTTGGTTAGTTCCACACCTTAGCACAACTTGACTTTTTGTTTGTTGTTTTTTGTTTTGTTTTTTTTTTTTCTCCCATTATTCCCTTAGAGTTCAAGAAAAAAGCCAAATTCTCAGCTGAACAGAAAGACAAACAAAAAGAGTTGTCTGAAATTACCTTTAATCTAAGGGAGAGGCGTGTCTAAATGCAAATGAATACAGATCTCTTTGCAGATCCATGGGAAATTTGATAATTCCAAAACAAAAGCTAACAACCTGATCTCTGTGAAGAAAAAGCCATCCTTAAGGACTGTTTTCTGAGTGGTCAATATCAGGGAAAGTTTGGAGTTTAAAAAAAAAAAAAAAAAGAAAAAAGTATTATAAAATATATTGACAGTTATAGTACAGCAATATGTAAGTGATAAAGTCATAAGTAGCCCTATAAAATACTCTCAGAAATACCTATAAATAAGATTTCCATACCATACCAAATTCCCAAACATTCTACTGCAGAACAATGTTTTTTTCTTTCCATGCTCTCAGATGTCCCTTCCACAAATGGGTATCAGACCACTACAGCAGCACTGTACTTCAAATAAGAGAAAAGGAGATGAAAATGAGTTGTCAAGGATGATACAAAGAATCAACAGCAGGGAAAAAGGACCACGACCTAGATTTGACACATTTCAATTCACTCTGTCACACTGCCTGCTCCCAAACTGTTACAAGAATATTATCCTGAAAACTTTTATTGAAACTTATATTCATGTGCTTCTAGTAGTTCAATATTGGCAGGAACCAAAGAAGAAAATGTCCTAATTTTTGTTGCTTCCAAAAATAACCTTAAACCATTTTTTTTACATAAATAATACATCACCTCTATAGGATATGCATCAGGTTGAAGATGGATAAAGGGGAGTGTGGAGCACAACCAGCTGGTCCCAGTTTACCCTTTCACCTGGCACGAAGAGTGCACATTAGCCACAAGACTTCATCAACTTCAATTTACAGAATTCAAATAATGGATACTCTTGTTTATCTATTGCAGATTAAGGAGAAATGCGCACAATTCACTTGAAAAAAAAAATACCTCATCTGTACTGTTTGTTTCTTTGTAAAGGGCAGTTGTCAGGGGAACAAAACATTCAAAGGAGCCCTTCGTAGCATCTCACAAAGACAATAAATGTATAGAGAATTGCACTTGTCAAATTATTTTTTCATTGGCTGCTATGTGAGATTGTGGCAGACAGAGTTGATAAACAGCCAGTCCACAAATCTTCCACACTTTTACCACTCCTCTTTTGGGAAACTATTCATGCCCAAAATGCAGTCAATCCAGACAACTGCAAAGAATAGACTCCTCAGGTCTACTGAAGCTGCACCCCTGCTGAGCCACAGACGCTACATCCTTCTTCAGAATTATCCTACTCCTTTTCTCCTTGTTGAAATAACAGAATTTGCCAAATCTGCTATGACAAAGAACTCAGTCACCCACCTATTGCATTCAAGCCTTCTGATAGGTTGTAGGATAACATTGCAGAAAGAATGTGGGTTTTGACAGTGAAAAATGGCTTTGACTTTTCCATTGTCCTCTACATTTTCTTTGGTTATTTTTCATGCTGTTAATCACCTTGGTTTTGCTTCATGGAATGGAAGCTCACTTCTAACTCTACCACCATTGAGCAGAGTCCTGGTGTAGAAGGCTGACCTTGATTATTTGCTCATTTTGTATAAACAACAGCTGAAATGCCAGAGCTCGATTGCAGCCTTACTTCTACTTTTTTTACAGCAAGTCAATGAAATTGCCTTCATTACTTCAGTGTCGTGCCAATGAGATCAGAAAGAAAGTTTAGAACACATCACCCTACATGGGAGTCTAATTTATGCCTCTAGATTACTAGATCATACTTATATGGGTGGTGTTTATGGATACTTTTTTTTCCCCAGAACTGGAACCATGTCTAGCTGTACTAGATGTCCTTCCGTCACACTTGCAGATTCCAGTCTTATCTAGTTAGAGTTTATGGCAGCTAAAATAACCCCATTTGATGAAGTGTTCAATCTCATTGTTAGTTCAGGCAGAGATTATAGCCATACTGTTCACATTGGGATGGCTAATGTCACATCAGCACTTTCATTGTAGACTCTGTTCCAAACATTTATTCCAAGATGAAACATGACTGGCATATCAGTTCAATACTTGATAGTCTTTCATAAAAAAGTTGAAAACAGTTTGACTATTTTAAATGGTTAGTAGAAGGAAAGCAAAAGAAAATAAAATCTAAATTCTCATTGTTGTCTATATATACAGCATAAAATATTTTTTCTCTTTGAAGCTGG
Source organism: Streptopelia decaocto (assembly GCF_964273445.1). NCBI lineage: Eukaryota > Metazoa > Chordata > Aves > Columbiformes > Columbidae > Streptopelia > Streptopelia decaocto. The sequence goes on along the minus strand of NC_138656.1, from coordinate 14,596,601 downwards.
CAACCATTTCACTTAGACTGTTCAATAAATTCACTCTAAGTCTTTACATAGGTAGAATGAGAGTTGTTAGGGAAAGAAAATTTGCGAATTAGGAAGAGGACACAGGTACCATGGCAAAGGAAGGGGAAAGCTCAACTCATTCTATTCCACTATAAGAGCTTGATGTACTAGTGGTATGAGATAAAAGTGATGGATGAGTTTCTCAGTCTTTTGAGTTTCCAGGGTGGTAAATCTTTTCTGTGACATGAATCAGGTGTTTGCATTTCAGACAACCATTTTGAGTGATACAGAATATATTAACACCATCAACATTTCAGGTTGAGCTGATTAGCATGCAACCCAGACAGAAGTGACCTGGTAGACTGCAACCATCACAGCAGGACTTCTGACTCTAGTGTTGCTTTCAGGAGGCAGATGACTTAAAACTGTTCAACCAGAAGTCTTGGCAGACTCTCAGTTTAATTCAGCCAGGCTTACTGAGGAACTTTCTAGATCAATATAATCAAAGAGAATGTGCACAGGAGGCTCCTTCTAATTCCAGTCTGCAAGAAAACCACAGTTAGAGTTACTAGCATTTGTTTTAAAGCATGTTTTAAGACACATTTTTCTATGGTTGACAAAAGATCAAACTGTCTTACTTAAAGAACAGCTTAAGAAAGCAGCCTACTTATGCTTTTGATAGTAACTTTTGCTCAAGCAGTGTGGCAGGACTGTATTTCCCTGGCAGGTGAAGCCTGATTGAGGAAACTGATTGACAGATGCTATATTCCCAGAGCAAGGTAAGCTCTTGACATGGCTGGCTGAATCACATTTTTCCTTGCCACTTGCCATATGAAATATACAGTAAAATAAAAAAAAAAATCACAGTACTGTTTACCACAGATGCCTAGAAGACCTTTCAAGTCAGAGGAAGAGCTCCCAGCTTCAGCAAACATCATGTTCTCTGAAACCAAGACATCCAAGCTATTGATAGAGAATGCGCTTGTTGCAAAAAGCTTTCAGAGTCTCATTAATTTAGAGGCTGCAGATGTAATCCAGTTTCAAACGTGCACAAAATCACAAGGCTTTGAAATTCACAGAGGCAGCAGTTTTCTGGCTGACAAATGGCCTATTGGGTGGGAGAGAATCTTTTCTTTGGTTTTTGCTGTCTGGCCCTTGGAGCACTGTCTGCTACAGCAAGTGTTCTAATAACTCAGATCTCCACTTTCCTCTTCCTGCTACAATAATGGTTTTTTGGTTTTGATTTTTTTTTTGTTTTTTTCATTAGTTGTCATCTGTTCTCTCTGCATTACTGCCAAAAACAGGGATGTGCAATGGCTCTAATGAATTCTGCAAGCTCAGTTGAAAAAGAGCCAACTCTTTTAGCTACTTCATCTCGATACAAGTTGCATCAATTAGCTCACAGACAGGTGAACATATCAGTAGAAAATCTGACCTAGCAGCTTCTTGCAGGATGGATTAGCATTGAGATAAACTGACATAAAACCTTATTTTGCCAGGTTTTAAGAGAAAAATAAATAGGCTATGCAGAAAGAAACCTCCTTAAGCAATAGGAAAAAGTGAAATGGACAGTCATGCTGTAAACATGCAGACAGACCTCCAGTGGTAAGAAAGAATCAAAAGTTGTCCTCAGAACCTTAAACAAAGGGCAGGAGAGTACGCCTGGCACTGCTCCATATGCACATGGGAGTACTCTGTCTCCATGTCCAGTAAGTAGGCTTGTATGAATTGCAGAATAGCAAACAATTTTAGAAGGAAATAATTAACTTTAAGTTCATCAATACCCATGCCACTCCCTGCAGATAGATATGGTGACAAAAGCTATTTTTCAGAGTGCATTTATTACAGAAAGAGTTGAGATTTGTGACAAGATACTATTGCTGTGCTTAAAGATCCTGTCTGACCTGAGAACTGCCTGATCTCTGTGGAGTGGCTCCACATGTACAGACTTGGAAGAGGGGTTTGCAGAAGATCATGAGGACAGTAACTTATTTGTTTCTAAACTGAAAGTGGCCCTTACGAGCACTGGAATCAAAATTGTCTTCCCTACAATCCTAATGCTGGTTTCTCAGCTAGTATAGAAGAGAATGAGTGAAAAGCTTACCACACTCAAGTGAGAAGGCATGGAACAAGGACAAATACAAAAAGAAGTACAGGCAGAATAATAAACATGCACTTTCGGAGACTGCCAGCACACAGGGCAGAAGGGAGCAATTAGAATGGAAACCTCTGCCCGAAGCAGGAACTGAAACACAGTCAGGCAACAGTTTGGCAATTTAGCAGCAGGTTTACATGCCTCATTCCTCTCTAATGCCAGATCTGTAGAGGGGATGACTTCAAGATGCAGGTTTCCCTGTTATCTCAAAGGCCTTACATCTGTGCTGCTGACCTGAGAGCACTGATTGCATGGTATTGCACTAAAATGTTGAGCACTGCAGAAATGCCTGCTCTCCGCATAATCCGATCCCAAGATACTACAAGATTTCTCTTTATCTCCATGGAATGATCATAATGACACCAACATTTTAGCACAGGTCTATTGGAAGATGCATTGGTTGATTCTGAAATTTCACTTTCCTCTAGCTGAAAGAGTATGCTTATGGCTGGCTGCACTTACCTTAAACCATCCCAAAAGGTGACAGGAAAGGGTTATAGATGAACAGGTCTCAATTCAGTTGCCAAGCTTTAAGTGTCTGACTGACATCTGAGAGGCAGTCAGATGTCTAAGCTTAGGCAACAGCAGTAATCCCAGAGGTTGCTAGGGTCCGAGACTGCGTTAAAAACTCTGATAAGCATTCCATACTCAGTACACACCAAGTAGTCGTCAGCAGAGAAGAAACACTGTGACCCAAAAGATGGAAAATAAATAAAACCAACCAAAAAAATAAAAAACCACCACCACCACCACAAAAAAACCAATCAAAACTGAAGTAATATTTAGACTACTTTTGCTGAAATGCCAATGTGTAACCAGCCTGATTTTTGGAGAGAGCATCCAGGACCCTGCACTAACCACATGTATTTCACACTTAACTTTTGTATTTTGCATGTAACAGTATGCAATACACTGCAATTTTATTCTACAACCTTAAAGAATTTCACACACATTAACTAATTACCCCTGATGAGACTCCTCTGAGGTAGGTGTGAATATATAATTTGCATTTTATAGGTGGGGAATCTGAGACAGAAGATATTCGTGACTTGCATTGCCATAAGCTCAATGAAAAATAAATCTCTATTAAGTAAGGGCATCCAAGGCTCAGACTAAATCAATGGCAAAGCTCAGAGCTGGACATTTTGTTCTTTTCACTGATATCTCTGCTCAGTCTAAAATATCACAGAAACTTTCTCTCATTGCCGTATGTAAGCTTTCAGTGAGGGTTCCTTTCTTTACTGAGCAGTTGCTTGAAACCTGACACAATATAAGCCCTTGTGGTAACCAGGGCTTTGAATGTCATAAAAAAGATGGCAAATACTTTTCAACTAAGTCCGGTCAAAAGTTTTTTGGCAGACGTGTCTCCTTCAGCAGAGACATTGCTGAGGGATGTGAAATCTTCACCAGAACTGCTTTCAGGGAGCAGGCAGGGGGAAGCTGGAGGTCCCTCTGGGCTGGCACCAAGCAGCTGTGATGCCCCAGTTCCCAACTGGGGAGGCAAAGTATTCCTCAACTCTCAACCCTCTCCCACCATCTCCTTGATTAGCTGCTGGACTCCACAGACTTCTGAAGACATGTCCTTTGTCTGCTACACTTCCCAGGCAGTCAGAGGCCTCTAGCCTCCAGAGGAGAGTATATAATATATGAAGTACCAGAGAACATGGAGTAATTGCTTATGGAGCCACACAAGAAATTCCACTTTGGTTCTCACATAACTCCCTTTCGACTCCAAATTTTCTTACATAAGAATTAAAAAAAAAAAAAAAAAAAAAAAAAAAAAATTATTTCATCCCAATTCAAGATGATTTTTTTTCTCTTAAGAGCAGAAGGAAATTACTGTTTTCATCAACAATCAATTCATAAAAATCACATACTTTTAAATTTATAACATGTAGAACTGTATTTCAGACTCCTAACACTTCAAATAAATCACTTACTAGGTTTACTGATGCAAACTTTGGATCAGGCCCACTAATAATGCTGAAAAATTGAGTTGAGGACACCTAAGGAAGTAGTAGGAAAATAAATAAGTATTGCTTACTTAATATAAGGCAAAGTGTCAATTTTACTTCTCTAATAACTTTCAACACTCTGTATCCAGCTATGTGGATTATTGCTCATGCACACCTATACTAACACAGTGCAACTTGATGGGGCTCTTCTGTGCAGAATTTTTCCTATTTGGTCTTACAACTGAAGAGTTCCAATCTACCACACCAACAGCATTGCAGTTTCTCTGCTTCCAAATTGCTATTAAAAAGAAAGAAAACAAATATAAACATGATTCTAAAATATATTTTCTTGGAATATCAGTAAGCATGAACTTGAGGAGGAGCTGGGAAGGGCAGGCGGGGAAAATGGGTCAAACAAATAGAATTCCACCCACTCTTTCACTACTTAACAACAACTGAAAAAGAAAAAAAAAAAAGAGTAGATTTGTAACTTACGATGTACATTAACAGAACATAAATTAGACACTTCCTTGCGACCTACATGTTTCTGCAACAGGGGGTCTTCACGTTGCAGGCAGGCAGCTACGTAGCAGAAATGGCTAAAAAGTCATGCTTTGATAATATCTCAGGTGCCTGTAAATAGTGTGACAGGTTTTTCTTTTGTTTATCTTGTTTTGCTTTTAGCTTTCTTGAAAGGTGGCATGTTTTAGGTAAGTGAAATCTCCCTGGAAAATATTTTCTGCATAAACAAGATGTGTGGAACATGGTCAGTGTGTACATTCACTTTTCTTGCTTATATTTTGCAAAGCATGGAATTAAACGCATATTTACTTGTGATTCACTCCTCTGGAGTCAAAATGTAACTCAACTGCTGTCTGATTTCTGTTCAGAAATGCAAAGATGCAAGTTAAAAAAAAGTCTTTAAATATTAAAGGGAATAAATCCACATGACATAGGCATGCCACATCATAGCTGATCTGAAGTGGCACTGCTGCAATTTAGTATAATGCATTAAGAAACAAACACAATACAGCATGTAACATAAACATCCAACTTTAGCAGATGTTCTCTTCGCTACGTTCATGCCTTTTTCTGTGCCCCAAGATATTTATGGAAGACTCATTTCCACTGTAATCCTGGGTAAAAGGTGATACATGGCACTAGGATGAGCAGCACCATAAAAATAGCTCTGCAAGCTGACTAAATTCTGTGAAACAGACCCACTGGAATAAACATTGTATATGGAAAAAAGGTGACAGATATCAGTGAGAACTGCAAGAAATCTCCCTGTGGCTAAATCTATCACTTCCATTGGAACATAAAATGCCTATACTCTGGGGAAAAAGCAAAGCATTAGACAGCTAGATCAGAAGGATAAAACACAGCTTCAAATTTCTTGAGTAAGATGAGAGCAAAGCAAACGTTATACGGTTGATTGAGAATGGATGAAGTAACAGATGTGTTGTGAAAGAATCCAGAGCCTTCACTGAAAAGCAGTGCATTGCTCTGATACCCTTGCATACAGCCCATAAGGAACGCAGTCCACACAACTGTCTGTATGTTTATTTGTGTTTGAAACCAATAGAGATAAATATTTTGCCTATATCAGGATGATAAAAGATGTGATGCAAGCTTTGTGACCCATTAGAAAATAAGGGTGGGGCAGTGAGGAAGGATCACATATAAACTCAGTTAATAATTGAACCTTGAAATTTGGGGAAAAAAATAGAAATAACTGAAATTTGAGGCTTTTTTCTAAATTAATAAATAATCTCTAACAAAATTGGTAGATGTGGTATTGGTTAGATTGATTTTACTTAACAAAATTTTATTTGCTGTCCAGATGATCAGGGTTTAGAGCTGTAGAAAGTCATGAGAATAGCCCCATATTTGAGGTTCTGTGCTATTAAAATGCTCTAACTCGCATCTGGAGCTGAACTTGGCAAGATATGCAAAGAATAATAAGAAGGCCTTCTACAGGTATGTCAGTCAGAAAAGGAAGGTCAAAGATGGCATACCCCCAAAAAGAGCAAGACTGGCAAACTGGTAACAATAGACAAAGAGAGGGCTGAGGTACTCAACAATTTTTTTGCCTCAAGTGTTCACTGGCAAGCTCTCTTCCCACACTTCTTGAGTGGATGGACTGCAAGATGGGGACTGGAGGAGCAAAGTCTTTCCCACTGTAAGTGAAAATCAGTCCTCCAGGAATTGGCTAATGTAGTTTCAAAGTCACTCTGTGATAATTGAGGAGTCATGGCAGTCAGGTGAAGTCTCTGGTGTTCCATTTTAAAAGTGGGTGTGATGTTTCCTTTTTTCCAGTCACCAGGGACTTCACCTCACCTCTGTGCCTGGGAAGATCATGGAACAGATCCTCCTCAAACCTATGCTAAGGCACATGGAAGACAGGGAGATGATTCAAGACAGCAGCCAGCAAGGCTTTACCAAGGGCAAGTCCTGCCTACCAACCTAGTGGTCTTCTACGATGGAGCTACATGAGTGGACACAGGAAGGGCTAAGTATGTCATCTATCTGGACATCTGTATGGCCTTTGACATGGTCCCCCACAACATCCTCCTCTCTAAACTGGAGAGCTATGGATTTGATGGATGGACTGTTCAGTGGATTAGGAACTGGCTGGGTGGCCACATCCAGAGGGTAGTGGCCAATGGCATAATATTTGCATGGGCACCAGTAACAAGTGTTATCTGTCAGGGGTCCATACTGTTTAATATCTTCATCAGTGAAACAGATGGTGGGATTGAGCGCACCCTCAGCAAGGTCCTGCACCTGAGTCAGGACAACCCCTAGCATCAATACAGGCTGGGGGGGGGTGAAGGGATTGAGAGCAGCACTGCAGAGAAGGACTTGAGGGTACTGGTGGATGAAAAGCTGGACATGATCCAGCAACATGCACTTGTAGCCCAGAAAGTAAATTATATCCTGGGCTACATCAGAAGAAGTGTAGCCAGAAGATCAAGAGAGGTGATTCTTCCCTTTTGCTCTGCTCTGGTGAGACCCCACCTGGAGTCCTGTGTCCAGCTCTGGAGCCCTCAGAACAGGAAAGACATGGACCTGTTGGAGAGGGCCCAGAGAAGGCCACAAAAATGATCAGAGTGCTGAAACACCTCTCCTATGAGGACAAGCTGAGAGAGTTGGTATTGGTCAGCCTGGAGAAGGGTCCAGGAAGATGTTATTACCACCTTCCAGTAGATTAAGGGACTTATAAGAAAGATGGGGACAGACTTTTTAATATGGTCTGGAGTGACAGGACAAGGGGTAATGGATTTAAATGAAAAGAAGGTAGATTCAGACTAGATATAAGTAAGACATTTTTTATTATGAGGTTGGTGAAACACTGGAGCAGGTTGCCCAGAGAGGTAGTAGATGCCTATTGTGGTTTAACCCCAGCCAGCAAGTAAGCACCACACAGATGCTTCAGAAAAGTGAGCAAAACTCGTGGGTTGAGGTAAAGACAGTTTAATAAATAAAGCAGAAGCCGTGCTCATGAGCAAAGAAAAACAAGGAATTCATTCACTACATCCCACTGACAGGCATATGTTCAACCATCTCCAGGAAAGCAGGGGTCCATTGTGCATAATGGTTATTTAGGAAGACAAATGCCATAACTACGAACATCACACCCCTGCTTTGTTCCCCCCAAATATACACAAAATATACACATCAGTGTATTATCAACATTATTCTCAGTTTCAATCAAAACCACAGCACCATACCAGCTACTAGGAAGAAAATTAACTCTGTCTCAGGTGAAACCAGGACAATGCCCCATCCCTGGAAACATTCAAGGTCAGGGTGGACGAAGCTCTGAGAAACGTGATCTAGTTGAATATGTCCCTGGCCACTGCAGTGGAGGTTGGACTAGATGGCCTTTGAATGTCCTTTCCAACCCTAACTATTCTTTGATTCTATGATAGGCTGAAGGGAGGAGGCTTGTGAGTGAACCTCAGTCATTCTATGTCTCCTCTTGTCCCTCTCTCCTGGTAAAGTGAAGTCAGGGCCCATGGGAGAAGTAGGACATATTCCAAAGGATTCTTCAGTCTCAGAGAGGTTGAGACCACAGGAAAACATTGATCTTCTGGAAAACTAAAAGAAAAATATCAGCATATTTTAAAAATTTCATTATTTTCACCATTACTAAGGTTTATTATTACAGTATTTGGAATAGGACAGCTTATACAAAGTCTCCACAGGAAAGAAACACAACAGTGTACTTGCTACATTTATACAATCACAATGATCTCATATCCTAAAAATTAGAAGTGAAAAAATAACAAAAAATTACTTGTACCAATGGACCATTCAGGCCTCTTGGATGTTATTATAGTTATTGTATCCAAGTAGATGTAGACAGCTTAATACTTTGCCCTGATCCACTATCTTATTTCCCAAAGACATACTCAACATTAATAACTACCTGCATGACACAATGGAAGTCATAATTACTTTTCATTTAACAAAAAACAGCAAATGGTAATGAGTTGTTTTGAGCATTTCCCATATCTCAATATACTGCTTTGGGACTCTTAATCAGTTTGCAAGCCTGTTTAGAGCAATAAAGATAAACACAAAGACTGGTAAGAATTAGATACTTCTAGTGACCCTTAATTGTATCAGTTCAAACAAAGCAACAGGGAAACAAAAATAAAGACTAAAGAAATAAAAACCCATGGCATGGTATTCTGAATGACTGATGATTATAAGGGAGCCCACAAGTGCCACGGCCAAGGAGAACTTTATCAGATACCCATAGAAAAAAGTACATTAGTGAAGACTCGAAATTTCATCGACTAAAAGGAGACAGAGAAGAAGAAATTATATAAGAAGAAGAAAAAACACAACTGATAAAAAGAGATGGAATATATTAATTTCATTTTAAGATATGGAATAGTGCTATGAAGAAGGCAAATGAAATGACAGCTGGGAAAGGGCATACAGGAAACTGTATGCACAAATTGCAAATTATGAGTTTCATTAAGTTTTCCCAATTTCCTGACTTCAAAGAGAGAAGGGGGTGATAAATGTAGGTGGGATAGAAACTAGAAAAAGAATAAAGACACAGTGATTTAGATGAGCTCAAAACCACCAAAGATTTTCAAGAAATCAGTTGGAAATTACTGTAAATTATTACCTTGTGAAATCTCTTATCTGTGGAAAATTAGCAGCAGTCGCATACCAGCTCCTAGCAATAGTCAAAATATCATCTTCACGTTGGCAACTTTATAAGAAATGGCAAAAACAAACAGCTGTGAGTCTTAATTCAGGATTTGTTAAAACAGGATTTCTTCTCAAGGTTAGCCAAGCAAATAATTTATGAAATACCCGTCAGGTTTTGTATATATTTTTAACCTTTTGAAATTTCTACAAACAATTTATTTTGCAAACTGTATTTAAGAATATGTTGGTAACCCTCCTAATTCCTAAGCTACAGTGTACAACACTGTAAGTCTTCAACATTCAAGGCTTGAAAAGTCAGCAACATTGACTGATTTTATTTGTACACTTGATCATTCTTGCTGAGATAACCACAATCTTAAAAGAGCTTTGGAACAATTTCTGTATTAACAAATAGCTTTTAATGGTTTTATGCCTCAGTTTTCCATTAGCAAAGCACAGATATCCCCTTTCCTATTTGTAAGAATACATTTATTTATGTTGTTCAGTGACACTGTGCAGTATTCCACAGTGACAGTCACCAGGTTAATTTATAGGTAAATGTGTAATTTCTGCCAGCAATAATGTTAGCCAAAATATGTTGGGCTCAGGTAAAATACATGGAATTTTAAAACCAAAACAATTTATTACTAAATTCTTTGTAGAATTCATAAGGTTGAGGAAGAAAAAGAAGACGCTGGTTTGGTGGACAAAAAGTGTAAGAAATAAAAGACCCTAACTGTGCAGTTGTGTGTCCTGGACCTGTTCTACAGGTGTAAAAACAGAGTCTTAAATAAGAGATTTTCCAGAAAATGCAAAGCCTTAAATTAAATATATTTAGTCTTCATAAAACCATTCATCATAGTGCCATACTGCAAAATGATAGGGAACAGAAAGACAGGAAGTGTAAGGTGGCTAAATAATCTATTAAAAAACAAAAACAAAACACAAATTTAACATTTATTTTCATAGGAGCTATAGAAGATTATCCATGGGGTTCCTCAAAGAGGATCTCAAGATCAGTTTAATCTACTATTTTAATTAACAACATTGGCACAAAACATAGCAGCGGACTTCTAAAACTTGCAGAGGACATGAAGTTGGAAGGTACTATCAGTAGATAAAAAGGTTAGATTAAACCTTGAAGGAAGACAGACTCTGAATTTCACATAAAAGGCAATGTACAAATAAGTGTACTTTGGGCTTTCCTGGTCTTGCAGTCTACTCTAAATTAGATATGCTGCAAGTTCTAAATTGTGTGAACATTATATCAAATTAAAGGGTTATGATACAAACTTCAGATGGTATGAGTGTCACATCTTTCAGACACATATGTTACCTAGGCTTAATAATCAGTGGACCCTAGAGAATTCTTGATTCTATAAATTTTAAGAGGTAGGTAATTGTATCATTTCTACAGGCATTTGAAGTCATGCTTTCATTTTAAACAATGTAAATCCCCCAAATATTATTATAACCTTAATATCTACTCTACCTGTTTGTTTTCCATCACTTTCAGCACTGCAAGCTTCCCATTAATTCAGCCACGGAGGTGATAGCTTTTGAATGGTGATAAATACCCCTATTGTACTCTCTATGAAAATGGTATACCAAATTGTACTTTGCCTGCACATAATGAACTTCTTAATGATAATCACTGATTAGTAATACAGAACTCTACACTTGAATGAAATTTTATGAATATGAAGTGAGACAAATTCCCTACCTGGAAGAGTTAACTATTTAAAATAAAAAAAAGACAGTATCTGTTTCTTACAACCCAAAGAAGGAAAAGAAGAATCAGCATTACCCAGTCATGCTGCTTCCAATATTTGTGGTTCTGAACAGCAAAAAGGTTCCTGTAGTCCCTAATGTGAAACTTCTGATTAGGCAATAGTCAAATGTTCATAGAATTTTTATTTTTATCCTATTCCAATATTTCCCATTGTTTACTGCAGGAATAATCCCATTGATTTCAATGCAAATTCTTACTGGAGCAATCTGGAGCTGTTGTACTATTAATGGTAAAAGTATCAGAATCTCTTTCATAATTATTTTTGATTCAGAAGCATTTGCAAACAGAACTTCAGATGAACAGATAAAGGGTTTTAAGTATTCTCTTAACAGATCGTAGAAACAGTTTTTTACTTGCAATTGTCAGAACTATTTGCCCTTTGGACTACTTGCTGCTCCAGATTTGTAGGTGACCAGTCAACAACACGTCATCAGGATATCATATAATCACAAAAGGCAGGAGAAAAGAGAAAGCAGAGGAGGTGAGCGTGATTATCTTTGTCAAAGGCAGCAGTGAAATCAAGAAGAATAAGCTAGAGGCATGCACCTTAAATTGATCAAGAAGTAGCTCATTAGGAGCCTTGCTTTGTGCTGCTTCTAAGGTAGAGAAAGGGCAGAAGGCAGACAAGAAAGACTCAAGGAGAGAGATACAGGGGATGTCTGTGTAGCACAGGGGTTTTGGAGATAAAGGAAAGGAAACCAAAGAGGAAAAATGTAACCTGAGACTCATGTGGGAGATACAGAAGTTTTGTTAAGTAAGATACCACAAGAGCATGCTATTAGGCATTGCACAGTTACAAGAGGAGAGAATGGTAAGAGCTTCCAAACTAGGCAAGAGAGGAGCAAATTGAAGGGACAGGTGATACCCTCTCAAAGTAAGATTCAAGTGGAGCCTCTGGTTCTGACACTGTGATGAGTAGTGGCAGGTGAGAGGAGATAGGAAGGGGGAAAAAAAAGTTCAAAGATGATTCTGTGCACTTCAAAACAGAAGAGACATCAGAAGAGTTCACATAAATTTCCTACAGAGCCACCAGTTTCATGACCTGGAGCAGGAGGCAAGGAGAGCAATCTCTCTCTCATTATCTGTTTGGGGTTTCTTATTATGCAAAAATGTAATTGTGCTGCCTTGGAAGCACAATGATATCCCATAAAATAATTTGGAAAGATTTCTCTGAGTGCATTGCCCATTTGCTGACTAGAAACAGGATCTGTTCCCAACACTGGTAAAGAAATAATCAAGAAAAACTACTCAACACATACTAACAGCCTTTGTGCCCTTGAGGTTCTACAACAGTGCAAACCCCAACAAACCGTAATTCCAGTGAAATACAGAATTGCATTAATATGAACAAAAGCACATAAAACCCTGGACTTTAAAACATAGCTGACTGAATATTCCGTTTATGATAAAAAATCATTTTGTTGGCTCCCTTGTTTCATGAAAGTGAGACCTATTAGCAATGATCCTATCAGACAAGTCCCTACTGTGACAGGGAACCTGAAGTGACCACCTTTCATCACAAATCAGAAGAAACTGTTCTGTTTTCGTGTCTACAGCTAATGTAATTTATCCAAAGCAAGTATGCATTTGAAACACACAGAATCACAGAATGTTAGGGATTGGAAGGGACCTTGAAAGATCATCTAGTCCAATCCCCCTGCCGGAGGAGGAACAAGTAGGCAAATTGCCTCGCTGTCACCAAGCACATGCTGAGCATTTCCCATATCCCAGATCTTGTCCATGACTTCCCACATGCAAGATCAGAATTTACTGTTTAATGACAATATTCTCTCTCACTGAAAAAGCTGCCAAATTATCACACAGTATCACAGTATCACAGTATGATTGGGATTGGAAGGGACCTCAAAAGATCATCTAGTCCTGCTGGAGCAGGAACGCCTAGGTGAGGTCGCACAGGAACATGTCCAAGCGGGTTTTGAATGTCTCCAGAGAAGGAGACTCCACAACTTCCCTGGGCAGCCTGTTCCAGTGCTCTGTCACCCTTACTGAGAAGAAGTTTCTTCTCAAATTTAAGTGGAACCTCTTGTGTTCCAGCTTGATCCCATTACCCCTTGTCCTATCATTGTTTGCCACCGAGAAGAGCCTGGCTCCATCCTCATGGCACTCACCCTTTATATATTTATAAACATTAATAAGGTCCCCCCTTAGTCTCCTCTTCTCCAAACTAAAGAGACCCAGCTCCCTCAGCCTTTCTTCATAAGGGAGATGCTCCACTCCCTTAATCATCTTCGTTGCCCTACGCTGGACCCTCTCCAGCAGTTCCCTGTCCTTCTTGAACTGAGGGGCCCAGAACTGGACACAATATTCCAGATGTGGTCTCGCCAGGGCAGAGTAGAGGGGAAGGAGGACCTCTCTCTTGTGTCTCTTTCCCTTGTATTTCTCCCTATGAGGAACAGAGAGATTTTTTCACCATATTTAGAAATTTTGTCAAGGGTGAAAGAAATGCAGATTTAAAAAAAATCACATGGCTTCATAACTTCAGAGTAATAAAACCAACCCATAAATAGGAGACCTTTGATTGAATAATAAAAATAATGTTTTACATGCACAACCAACTAATTCCAAGTTTGGTATCAACACATAACTCACTTTATTTGCAAAAAAAATGCTCTACCCTAAAGACTTTATTGTGACAGTCGTCATCTACAGTCTTATATTAAAAAAAAAATGGATTATGGTATTTTAATCAATATCCTTATTGCTTTTAATTAAAATGGAATGAAGAGATGTGGGAACTTATTTAAATATTAATAACATCTCAATTAGGTATTAAGGATTCACATACAGTTCCTGTAGTGACACTTGTATTGCAGGAAAAATTTTGCAACAATAGTGGAGTCTGGGGCTTTTGAAGGCATCTAAGATAGTGTTTGGAGCCTTTACTACTGAGAAAGCTAAAAAGGCAGCTTTGAGTAGAAGTCACTTCATGGAAATGTAGACACACCAAAAAAGTAGGTGAAGAGAAGAATTCTTACCTAGTGGTAACTAGATATAAGATGGCACAATATGGAAGTCAGTGAAGAACTTTCTAGGGGTCAGTCATAATTTCATCTCACTGACAGTTTTTCTGAATTGTTTCTATTTTGTAACAGAAACACTGTGAAGTATTAAAAAAAAAAAAAAAAAAAAAAAAAAAACCAACAAAAAAACACGTCCCTGCAAGACTGACTTAAGGCACGTATGTGTATCACCAGTCCCTGACCAGATTCCTGTCTGCTGGACAAAGCAAAGGCACCATGCAGCATGGCATGGATCCCTGGACAGCACACAGTCGCTTTTGCCAAAGGTATCTTCTACTACTCCAACAGACTTCCAGGGAAAGCCTGGTATGTAGCTGGGAAGAAGGCAAAAGACTTCTGCCTATGTAAATCTGTGCACAAGGCCACCAAGGGTACTACAGTCAGCAGGGATAGAGAAACAACATCCTCTACAAAATATTAATATGTGATCACACACAGACATATTCAATGAATTGTAATTGACAGAACAGAAATGGTGACAACAGTGAAATTCAGAAGTTGGAACAACTTTCAAGAGATTCGGAAATAAAGTAGCACATAGAAAATGTCAACCCACAAACATCTAGGTCATATGGTACCACATACTCACTACTTTCTTCCAGTTTAGCTGGGAGGCAGACCTAATGCAAAAGATGATAAGCAACAGTGACAAGAAGGCTAACACCATGTCACAACTGAGGTACTTCAGCAAAATATGTCAAAAATGAGATTTGCCCTTGGGAAAATGGAGTGGTCTAATTTTATATAAATATATTGATATTATTTTGGATATCTTTGCATATATTTATACACACTGGCATGCACACAAGTTGACTTTAAATGCATGCACACTGATGAATGAATATACCACATCTGTAAGCACACCATATTATCTCAATCAAGCACTTCAAACAGCCATGAGGGATGAGAACGTCACTGGAAACCAGAGGAAGTCAAACACTTTCCTTTCAGAATAATTTAGAAAACACAGAGTGTAGGCACATTATGTAAGACATTCAAATCCATGTGCATCTGAAAAACAAATCTGCTTTTACCACCAATGTTACAGCTTTTCAGCAGAAGTTCTCAGAGATGTCCTTGGTGGTATGCGTAGTCCCTTCCACAGGCTGGTGGAGGGATCTCTTCCTTTTCCTCTTTCTCTCTTTATCTTCCTCTTCCTCCTCTCTCAGCCTGGGTGCCAGTGATGCCTCACCTCCTGATCATGCCAACCTGCATCATGGTTCTGCCACAGCTGTTTCATTTGTGTGTGTCCCCTAGCTCTGAATACTCTTTGAATTTCTGACTCTACAAGATCAGATTTAAAGGGCAGTTAACAGGCTTTTTGTTAAAAGTGTTGGTATCACTTTTATTTATAGTTTAATCCATCAACAGACTCTTGTTTCTGCCTTCTCCTTTTATAGCGAGTTTCTTTCTGGGGAAAAGAGATCACAGCTAGAGCAATGAGTTTTGTAAGGATACTCCAAAACAGTATTAGAGAAAAATAATCACACCATCTCTACGTTTCCTTATGCGTCTTTCATTAGCACTAGTTCACTGAGGCTCACAAAGCTTTCTGACATAAAAATAAAAAATATTTTCTTACTGAAAATGTTGTCACAGGTTCTCTTTAAGGCTGGTAAATGGAAACACATGACTAAGCACATCACTGTCCTGAGGAGTGTGCTTTAAGTATGTGCTATGGGGTTACCCCCAACTGAGGTATTTTTCTGAGCCAGAAAGCCAAATTTGCAAGGAATAGTTAAGCTTTTAAAATTTTTATAGGTGACTGTGCAGATTTATGAAAGGGTCTAATGGAGTTAGGTACCTTATTTCACCTGATGTTCATCAGGTTTTAGGCACTTGTCTCTGTGTTAGATGTCGCAATTTAATTTATCCTTCAGTTATAATTTCTTAGGAATACCAAAGTAAAACACTTTCTTCCAGCAATTCTTCTAATTAAATGCACTCGCCTCAAATATGTTGTGCATATTTCTTTTTTAAAAAAATTCAAGAACATGAGCATTTTTATTTGTCACAGATTTACCTGTCCATATAAGTTACTACATCTGTCTTTGCCATTTTCAGGTACCCCACATCCTTAAGTAGAAATAAATAGAAACAGTTTTTTATACTGCTGAGGAAAAAATCCTAAGCAGCTCATTCCCCTCTTAAATGGCAACCCCTGCAAAAAACAGAAGCAACACTTATACTTGTTTATTCTTACAAAGTAATAAAGGATTCTGAGCTCTGGTCCTCAATGAACTGTCTGCTATAAACTGTCAGCTAAATACAAATCTATCACCATCATATGCATCCATGCTAAAGACTTTTCCCACAACCTTTGGGAAACATACCTTCTTCCCTAACCCCTAGACAAATAAAACATATTTCTATGAGGCAACTGTAAAATGTTTATGCTTAGTTAAAAATCTTGTCGTCCTTGAGAATGCAGAAAACACAGGAACTGCCATATCTGATCAGCTCAATGATCCATCTCACCCACTATCTCAGCTCCAGCCCTTGCCAGTACATGACAGGAGCATAATGAAGCTGTTTTTAAAAGGGTGCTTGCTATCACGGTGCAGTATGCCCCATATGCCATCACCAAGGAAACACACAGGCTCTTCATCTTATTCAGATTACAGACAAGAGAAAATAAAACCGTTATTTAGAACCTGCAGAATTTTATAATATGAATTAAGAAATGGGCTGGCAAAAGAATTGATTGAATGAAAGAATGCAGATCCTTGACTGTACTGAGATCAATTGCATTACAATGAGCTGAGGGTCTGCTCTAAGTCATCAAACTTGGAAGCTTCAAAAGTGATTATTCTTTTTCTTAATTAGTTTTTAAACATAGACAGACATCTAATAAACTAACAATTTTTTAAGGTGAGTTCTTAAGTAGACTGTCAACTCTGGTTTACTACTAGTATCAGGAAGATCACAAAAATATCTTAGAAGCAGACAGAAACTTGTATGGAAGAGTTCATATTAGGAGGTTGAGGCAATATGCCAAGACCTCTTTTTTATAGAAAAAATATTGCCAAAATATTTCTATGCTTTTTACTGACCATCCATTTTGCAGTACAAGTAGGGCAGAGGTAGGGACACATTCAGATTTCATGCATGGCTTGACTATGAAGATTAAGTTGTTACTCTGTGAAAGTATTTTAAAAGAAAACCATAGCAAATCCATGCACATATTTAAAAGCTTTCTATCCTCTGACATGTGGCATGGATTTAGGCTTTCAGAATGGTAGAATTTGCCCAGAGCATGCATTTTTTGAGCCACAGAAGAAAATATTAAATAATCCAAAGACTGCTTAAATACTTCCAAAGGCCCCCAAATCCTTCTAACTCTCCCTTGAGTCACCCTGGTGGCTGCAACTAACATATGTCAAACTAGGCTAAAGCAGCACTGGAAGTAGAAACACTGCCCTTCCCTTTCCTCTTCTCTAGTCCCAATCCCCATGAAAAGGTAAAGAAAGATAAGATATCTGAAGAGGCATCCTCCTGCTCGCCTCTAGCTGTTAAATGATCTATAAACCCTTGACTGCAGACAAAATATGGACAGAGAACCTGAATTGCACCTCATGCTTCTCCTATCAGGATGAGAAGATGCTAAGTACAGCTCAAAGCTATCTACTTGATAGTCTTGATTAAAATTAATTATAACTTCAACACCAAAAATCTAAACAGTAAAACTAGTTATACAAGCTTATGAAAGCTGATGAAGATGTTTTCAGAAGAGATGCTGCAAGGAACGGAGACGATTTCCATGAGTAAGCTACCACTGGTGGCCGGGAGTTACACTTCTACATGTCCACCAATATGGTGAAGCTGTAGCAGCATAGACAAGGGCCCTGTCCAGCCCTCTGGGCCCTTCAGGCAACTTGCTACAGTGAGTCTGCTGCACACTTTGTGTGCACGTACCACATAGTGAATGGGCTTCCATCACAGCCACTGTTCAAGTCATTAGCCAAAAAGAGAACTCACCCAACTTACACTGCAAAGCCTTCAGCCACTAAAATGGCATCTTGAGGTACTGAACTACCTGAGTAAGATGTCTAGGTTCTTTGTTATTGATACCTGTTGGCTCTCATAGGAGAAGAAAACCACAATGATTACTGGACTAAATCACATAAACTCAAATAATTCTGTGATGAGCAACCTGGCATGCATGAAGAATAGTGTGGCCAGCAGGACTAGGGAAGTGATTGTGCCACTGTACTTGGCCCTGGTGAGGCGGCACCCTGAATCCTGTGTTCAGTTTTGGGCCCCTCACTAAAGGAAAGACATTGTGGTGCTGGAGAGAGTTCAGAGGGCAGTGAAGCTGTTGAAGGGTTTGGAGCACAAGTCTTATGAGAAACAGCTGGGGGAACTGGGGCTGTTTAGCCTGGAGAAAGGAGGCTGAGGGGAGACTTTATCACTGTCTACAACTACCTGAAAGGAGCTTGTATCACTGAAGTTGTTGGTCTCTTCTCCCAAGTAACAAGCCATAGGACAAGAGGAAATGGCCTCAAGTTGCACCAGAGGAGATTTATATTGGATATTAGGAAAAAATTCTTCCTGGAAAGGGTTGTCAGGCATTGGAACAGGCTGCCCAGGGAAGTGGTTGAGTTACCATGCCTGGAGGTGTTTAAAAGACATATAGATGGTTCTAAGGGACCCTAGGGTTCTTAGAGACATGGTTTAGTGACAGAGTTAGGTTATGGTTGGACTTGATAATCTTGAGCATCTCTTCCAACCAAAATGATTCTGTGATTCCGTGATCTCAGGAAAACTAGCATGAAACAGAGATCAAAACTGAGCCAAGCAAACTTGAGTTTGTGCTGTAGGTACAGCAATCAAACAAACCTAGAAGCAAATTTTAGGCACAAATATTTAATATAGTCATTCCTTAGCTGCAGTAACCTATGGTGGCATAGCTCATTTCCAATATTAACTACTTAATTGAGATGTGAATTGGGTTTGCAGCTTTTGCTTTTTTCCCTTGAATTAAATTATCACTTCCATTCACCTATGAAGGCGCTTTGAAGCCTTGTGTACATGATTTAAGTGATTCTCTGCAAAGATTTGAAAGGTTGTTGTGATTCCTTGGGAGTTATTTATGTCTTTGTGGAATGAACTAAGACAGTGTGTGTATATATATATGCAAGACCTCATTCCTGAATGGAGGAAGTGGATTCAATAATAGCCTGTCATTTTGTTATTGTTAACTGAATGCAGTTATAGAGAAACAGCTGCATTTCTGTGTTAGATTAAGTGGTTGGAATCTTACAAACAAATGAATATTTTCTGCCAAGATTTTAAAAATTTGTGCAATTTCAGACATCTTAAAGTCGAGGAACATTTACTTCTCTTTGTAAATCAGTTGTTCTTTAAATGGCTTAGACTGAGCACCCCAAAATAGAGAGATTTAAGACATGTATGTACGTTCAAGCATGGACTAAAAAAATGACATGAACATTCTACTTTGTCAAGGTAACATATCTACTTGTGGTACTTTCAGTTTTGATGCCAGTTTATTATTTTTAGAAAGAGTTAAAGGTAACTAATCTAACATGTGGAAGAGATGCTGTCCACTCTGCAAATACACTTCTTGAAGACAGAAATGGATCCACGATGTGTCAGTACTGACAACAGAATTTAAATTTTCCTCCTGTAAAAGAGTTTTAGTGTACATAATAATGAGGGGGTGTACATAATAAAGGCACCATAGACACTCATTTTCACAGAACAGCAACCTCCATCTGGAAGAAACGGCAGTAGGAGAATTCTCTTTAGAGACTCACTGAGGGAGCTATGTATCCCCAAACTTACCCAGACCTAACAATTTAAAGATTAAAAATGCATGGCATCTTGAACAGAAGCAAGCAGCAGATGGGAAACCGTTATGAATCATAAGGGCAGCTAACCATTGCAACTGCCAGAAGGAGGTAAGCAACCATAACAACAGCCCAATTTGTTTTCCATATATCAAGCCTTAAAAAATAAGCTGAGTCAAAAAAACCCCAGACAAATGAACTGAAGCATTCCAAGATTATCTTTCAAAGAGAACCTACACCTTGTAGGAAGACTCTCAAATTTTGAAGGGAGGCATTAATTTTATGTTTATTTCTTAGCCTGCTCTTTTCAAATGGGATTTTGGGGATAACAAATCAATAATAGAAGTACTAGAAATCTCAAAATAATATAAAATTATATAATAAAAATAAAACCAGTAAGATTTGATAATAGAAAACCCCCAAATCCATAGTCAAATAGGTAGTAAAATTCAATTCAACAGGCAGCTGACCAAAATGGACTTTTCTGGTATGAACTTAGCAGTTACCCAAATAGAAAAAATAAATTTGTTTCTTATGTATTGTCTAATATTGTTAAATAACCAAACAAAAATTAAAAAAAAATGCATTTCTCACTTGGTGAATCAGTTTTAGCTAGGATAGCCTGAAGCCTTGACTAGATTGCCTACAAAATGTTTGAAATTGAGGAAGACTCCTGAAAGTAGCACTATGTTTTTTTCTGTTTATTTCATACCCTTGAAAGAGGCTGGAAAGTCCCTCCTCTAATTTAGTTACTGGATGTTGTGGCCATGACTGTGACCAATGGTTCATAGCTGTCTTCTGCAGCTGTTCAGATTATTGGAACAGGCTTGAACTATTTTCAAGATTACTGAATAATGATCATTTATTAAAACTCATTAAAAATAATTTTGCCCTGACATACTTTCCATTATAGACTATCGAGTCAATGGAAATAGTGTTTAAATCAGGCAAGTCTGATACTTAGGTTTTATTACATCTATCATTCTAAATTTAGTTCAAAGGAGAAGGAATAC
This sequence comes from Streptopelia decaocto, assembly GCF_964273445.1. Taxonomy (NCBI): domain Eukaryota; kingdom Metazoa; phylum Chordata; class Aves; order Columbiformes; family Columbidae; genus Streptopelia; species Streptopelia decaocto. The sequence continues at coordinate 14,575,660 of NC_138656.1, read as the reverse complement.
AGTCTCACACGTTTGTTCTTGGACACAACTGAATTCTGTTGTTCGTACTAGCTTCTTCCATACAGAGAGGCATTATGGCACAAGAGACATACTTATTTCCTAGGAGTTTAACCGACTTGCAGTCCACAGGCTGGATTATTTGTTGTGATTTAATATGATGTATTTTGCTACCTAATAAACCATTTAATTCAAATAATTATTACATTATTCAACTAAAATTGGAGTGATAATAATATGTGGATTCCTCCACTGAACTCTCAGCAGTTTTACAGAGCAATGTCATTTGAGGTAATCACTTTTTAATGTAATAGCTCAGTAACCATAAATTATTAAAAATTACATTAAATGAATTAAAGTGACATAAAACAATCTGCACTGAAGGGTGAGGCTATTATTTTCAACAAGCAAGAGGCAAGAACACTGTCTTATTCAATAAGCTAGTGGGATGGGATGGGATGGGATGGGATGGGATGGGATGGGATGGGATGGGATGGGATGTAGAGCACTCATCCTTGCAAAAACCTGAAACAACACAATATACCAAGGATCATTAAAAAAATTAGGAATACGGCTTATAAACCAAATGGTCTTGTCTGTAAATTGATCAAATAAGACTGAAGAAAGACCTGAGCTAATAAATTTTCATTACTATACATTTATTTTAAAAAATACCTAAAAATGGGTGTAAAATTAGTAAGGTTACACAACCTAAAAGCACCTACCAAACACAGAAATTACAAGCATGCTTTTGTTTCATTGTCCATGATTTAGTCTTGAAAATTGCTTTTTTGTTTTAAATGCTGAAAACCAACAACATCAGCAAGTGTTACTTCTGAAGCATTGCTCAGAAAGACTGTCACCAAGAAAAGAGCTTTAACATGGGATATAATATATATTGAATACTAAAATGGGTTCTACGGGAGTAGAAGGAACCTGTCAAAGTTTTCTTCAGGAATCACTGCTACAAACTTATTTTTCCCTGCATTTCAAGGCTCCTCAAGCTTCATTATGGATGATGTTGCTTCTTCAGCACTCTAGTTTGATCTTCTTGTTTGCCTCGCCTTTAATTTAATTCCCTTTGGCTGCCAAATGGCCAGTTGTGATATCAATGATGAGGAAGCTGTAGCAAGGGTACTGTAGAACCATAGCACTACAGCTTCATCTTGGAGATGTCGGTAATAACAATCAAAGCCAAGAATGCTGACGAATCACAATGCTCTAAAACGTAACCAGCACTGCAGAACTAAAGAAAGAATTCAATTGAAAATAACTGCTTTGGAGTCACACATCTGCAGTGACCAAAAAGCAAAACCCATCATAGCATTCCTCTTTTAAGCAGACTGTGACATGCATAAGAGTGAAAGATTCAAGCTCATGTCTATGTGGCAACTAGAGAAAAGAACAGAAGATTTGGAAGTTGATTACTGATTGTTTTTCAGAAAAACTAGTGTTTTCATGAAATATATCCAGAAGTGTGATCCACATTCATAAAGGCCCCTCTACCCTGAGAAGAGAACCTATCTAGAGAAAGAATGGCCTCAGGCAAACACAGTAGCTCCTGGACAAAGAGAGATTGCTCTGGACTCAAATTGAAATAGAAGTTGCAAGGCTGAGGCGCAGAGCGTCGCACATTTTTAGACCAAAAGAGATTGTCAGTGTGACCTGACATTCCACAAAACAGAGGCATAGTATTTTACTGACTGCTGAAAGGTTTTCCTTTCCTTGGTGTTACAAGACAAGAAATAACCTTTCCGGCATGTCAGCGGATGTTTGCTTAGTAAAGACAAAAGCTGCCTTTCCTTAGCACATAGAGGCTGCTGTTATAGGAATAGAGATTTGTACATTTACTTGACACTGGTTCAACATTTGTGCATTTATTTGACACTACAAAATTTAGAAACACTATAGTAGCCTTTAGAGAGAAAAAGGAAAGGAAAAAGAAAAAGAAAAGAAAAAGAAAAAGAAAAAGAAAAAGAAAAAGAAAAAGAAAAAGAAAAAGAAAAAGAAAAAGAAAAAGAAAAAGAAAAAGAAAAAGAAAAAGAAAAAGAAAAAGAAAAGGAAAAGGAAAAGGAAAAAGAAAAGAAAAAGAAAAAGAAAAAGAAAAAGAAAAAGAAAAAGAAAAAGAAAAAGAAAAAGAAAAAGAAAAAGAAAAAGAAAAAGAAAAAGAAAAGGAAAAAGAAAAAGAAAAAGAAAAAGAAAAAGAAAAAGAAAAAGAAAAAGAAAAAGAAAAAGAAAAAGAAAAAGAAAAAGAAGAAAAGAAGGAAAAGCTTTCATAATTTCTCCCTTTCTGTCATCACCCACCCATCCCATCCCATCCCATCCCATCCCATCCCATCCCATCCCATCCCATCCCATCCCATCCCAAATTTAATTTTTTAAGTGCCTGCTAACAATAGCACTTAAAAAGTTCCATCTGGTTCAACAAAGTGGAAAAGGAGAGTTCAGAGATTCTGGATTTTTATAACTCATACAACTTTTGTTGTTTCTGACTCCTACAGGCAGGAAAATCTCATAGCTTTTGAATGTATAGCATGTTGAGACCGCATCTGGAATATTGTGTCCAGTTCTGGGCCCCTCAGTTCAAGAAGGACAGGGAACTGCTTGAAAGAGTCCAGCACAGGGAAACGAAGATGATTAAGGGAGGGGAGCATCTCCCTTATGAGGAAAGGCTGAGGGAGCTGGGTCTCTTTAGCTTGGAGAAGAGGAGACTGAGGGATGACCTCACTAATGTTTACAGATATATAAAGGGTGAGTGTCATGAGGATGGTGCCAGGCTCTTCTCGGTGACAACCAATGATAGGAAAAGGGGCAATGGGTACCAACTGGAACACAGGAGGTGTTATATGAGAAGAAACTTCCTCACAGTGAGAGTGACAGAGCACTGGAACAGGCTGCCCAGGGGGGTTGTGGAGTCTTCTTCTCTGGAGACATTCAAAACCCACCTGGACACCTTCCTGTGTAACCTCATCGAGGTGCTCCTGCTCTGGTGGGGGGATTGGATTGGATGGTCTTTCAAGGTCCCTTCCAATGTCTTCCAAGGTCCCTGACATTCTGTGATTCTGTGAAATGCCCAAGCCTGGTGGAACCGATGAGATGACAGAGAAGCATGAGACTGGGGCATTAGCCCTGGGTATACATCTCATTCTCATGCTGACTTGCTATCCCTTTCTGTCAAACAGCTTAGTAAGTGTGCCCCAATTTCCTCACAAAATGGACATAATTTTTTTTGTCTTTGAAAAGTTATTTTTTTTATATATCAAAATGACCTTTTAAAAGATAGGAAGGAAGTCCAGAAAATTAGATAATCATCTTTACCTTAGAGGATGCAATGTCATAGCTTTGCTCTGCTACTTATTTCCTGGATAATCTTGAGAAAGTCACTCTAGTGTTTTTATGTTTCATTTCCCCAGACAAAATAATAGAAGGAGTACTGGAAAAATAAAAGCATCCAGCTATTTTTCCCTACTCAGATTTGTGTCCAGTACTGCCTGTAATCAGACAGTGTTGCATGTGCCATTTTCTGCTTGTGGGATGATGACATTAGCATGATGTATTGAGAAGTCACGTAACTAATTAATTGAGCATTTTATTTTGATGATATGAGGAGAGTCCATCTGGATTCATTTAATTCTTTTTTTATTCTAGCAGCTTAAGTATTTGACTACTTGATATCAGTTTCAGCATGAGTACACCAGAGGCACAGCCATTAATGTTAAAGTGGTAATTCATGGCCACTTGGGAAGGTTACCTGTGTTTCTCTTCTGCATTCAAACAGTTAGCCCTCTATGTAGTATGTATCTCTGAAGGTAAAGGTTTTCTGTGCACCTGCCTATGGAATGTTTCCTCTTATTTCCCAGTACAAATTCATACAGCATCAATATTAATACAAATGTATAATATCAATGGCAGTTTCAAAGAAACATAACATAGAATATGTAAATATGCCTCTTCCAGCTTGCAAGCAAGAGAAATACATTATGATGCAGACTCACAATATTCAGATAAAAATACATTATTTTTACCCACAAAATGCTTACTGTTTTTCACTTCTGAAACAGATGTTAAATTTAAAATTACATTCACTGTAATGAGAAGAAAAGACTGGGGCCTTGAGAACTTTGTCTCCATTATGGGAAGGCATTCTTACAGATTAAATGTGCTGTTGATAAAGAAAGAAGCTGACCTAAGAATGGCTGATGCCTGTTGGGAAAACTGCATGCACCCATAGATGAGACCTGTCAACATAGCTTATGTTGATAAGGTCAGACAGATTTTGTTGTGTGTGTGAGGGGGGAGGTTGTTTGGTTGGTTTTTTTAACCATCTTTGCATTTGGGAATCTATTCTGATCAGAACAAGAACAATTTTAAGAAATTATCACTTTTAAAGTGATTTTATCTCCAAGACTAATCAACTTAGCATATTTATAGTAGACGACAGTCCCCATATCATCTTCATAACAAATCAGCATAACCGTAAGGCAAAGATTGTGAATGGTACCAATAGCAAACCCAGGTATTCTAAAAGGCTTTTTTATCTACCCAAATCACAAATTGTGTTTGCATTCTCCTGAGAACTTCCTTCTGGAAAAACATTGCTCAAGCTCTTAGCAGTATTATTCAAGATTACTACTCGTAACCTCAAAATATCTGGAAGGACCTATCCTGGTAGGCATTATGTAGATGAAACAGTCTCTTTCCGCTCCTCTCCCTCTCTCCCTTACAAAAATCTACTATCCTCATTGTGGCGAGACAGGATAGTAATGCCCCCCTGAAAATACTTAATGCCCAGCTCCTGTTGAACAAGAATGATCCTTCAAAATGCCAGGGGCTTAACTTGCATGGTTTCCAATTGAAAATGCATTCCTAGATACTCAGAAAGCATCTATGAAGCTTGACTGTATTAGATAGCTATCCTTGAGAAAGCAAATGAGATAAATGCAGCCTGGTATAGATCTGATTACACAAGTGAGAATGACATTGTGTTAGTAACTACCCACTTTCTGTCATCACTTAAAGTGAGAACTATTACATTGTTATAATAGAAATAGGTTTAGCATCCCAATATTTTTTTTTTGTCTTATACTGTGGACTTCAGGAAATCCAGTGCCCTTTCACATAAAAATGCATAAAAATCCAGCTAGATAAAGTGCTAGCCCTGTTGGTAAAATGCACACAGCTTTAAAAATATCCCCAAGTACTGCAAAAGAGAGCACCGGCATCACTAACTAACCTCCAGGAACAGAATGAGCTAGCAAATATGTAAAAACGAAGAGTATATGCTCTAGAAAGCATTTGAAAGGAACGGGTGTAGTCACCAGCAGAGAGCCAAAAGTGCCCTAATTTACATGCTGTGGTACTCTCTGATCTGTAAATAAGAACAATTAAATCAGAATACTGCTATTGACTGAATATTGTTTTTCAGAAAAAGGCTTGTGGTTCCACTGGGCCCACAAGTGCATGAATATCAGACTGCGCTCTGTTTTGCTTGCACGATTGCTGAGGTCACTGCTTACCCTGCAGGATACACTGTTATATAGGGGGATTCTGCCCAGGCATTAAAAATATAGATAGTTGATTCTGAGGCCACCAAAATATCAGAGATTCTGATATTTTGTGTTTTAACAGAAATTTCTCCTAGATATGCAGACTGCAGACAGATCACTCCACAAAGATGCAGTTGTTTGCTAGTGACAACTCCACTAGTTTCAAGAGTAAAAAAAAAGAAGTATGAAAGCAAAATATTTATTATTTTGACAAGAGAGGAAGAAAATACATATGGATTCACAAACTTCAAAGGTCTTAAAAAAAAAGACAAGTCATTCCCCCAACCTCCAAGCATATTGTGACTAGATGACTCAAATCTTTTGCATACAATGGGTGCACAAAAACAGTGGCTATATGTCATGCTTACAAAAATTAGTTTTAAAAGTGTTGCCCAGTACTACCAACAACTTTTTCTCCTGAAGACAAGTCCAAAATCACTTGTAACTCATCCTTAGGGTTTGGTAGGAAATAGGCCTGTTTTTTTTTCATATGTACATGGTTCTCCAGTCATTTCTCACCTGCCTCTCAGATTGAGAGAACTGCTACAAGACCTGTTTTATAATTTGTCTTAAGGGCTGGTCATACCTAAAGTAAACATTTCTTTATAAGTCTTCCCATTTTATCGTAGAAGAACAAGATTTCTTTGACTGTTTTTATTTAGCCATTTGTACCAGCCATGCTATTCTGAAAATATTCAGATGCTGATTTTCTGCTACCTCTTCACTGTTGCAACATCTCCTCTCTTGTCTTTGTTTCTTACTTTTCTTAGAACCCTATATTCTAATTATATTTCAGTCAAATACAGTTACAAGAGAAATATATCAATTTCTCCTGAAATGTTTCTATGCACTTTCAAAATGTAGATTATCATACATCTTAGAAAACCTATATTTGCTGCAAGCTTCATCTGGAATAATCACACATTCCATCTTTGTGTTACATTTTCATGCATGTATATGAATGAAATACATGTGGATAGACACAAAATAGTGAACTCCTTATGTCTTATTTTTTCTACTCTTCCTTTGATGAGGGAAATGCTTTGGTATTACAAGAAGCTGTCTTTTGAGTGTAAACTCTACCATCGTGCCAGAGTTGGTATCATAACCTCTAGCCTGAAGACATAGAAATTCACAAAAAAACACCCTGTAAAAGAAATATTTGGATCTTCTTCCAAACTGCTTTTCCTTGGTATATTTCTACTCCTCTTTCATTAATCATAGACAATCTTAATGTATATTCCTCCTCAGTTTTTTTCTCAAAAGGCTTCATGTTGTTCTCCTAGACCTCATTTGCCCGTGATCACATTTGCATGTCTCATGCAACAGCTAGGACTACTGTTCTTAATAAGTCTCACTTTTTTTTCCAGGTTGCTACTTTCAGATCACTCAATTTCAGTGGAAGGCAGACAGGCAAACTTTTATTTTACTGTTGGCCTTCTTATCCTTATCAACAGCTCTTTCGTTCAGTCTCCAGCACACGTCATTTGATGAGCTCTGTTACTGAACCACCATAAAATAAATTGCCATGTTCCACTATAATTTGCAAGGAAAGATGGCTTATACAGAAAATAACTGCTTTAAAAAGTCATAATTCAGTTTACATAGTATTTATAACAGCAGTCTTCTTTCCACCCTTCCTTTTATTTTCAGATTATCTATTTTCTATCACATGCTGTTATACCTGTACTGAAAACTTTTAAAATGCAACTCTATAAACACCCACAGGCAACAACAACAATAAAGGTCTGTTTTCAAAGTCACTAGGCAGTTGCGGACTACTCATAGCAGTATGATTAACAAGATTAAGTTTGTTAAGCCCATTATTAACACCAGGAAATTTCCTCTGAAACAATGAAACTTTAAAAATTCGTCATAACATGGTGTTTTCAAAGGTATTAAAGAAGTAGTATTTTCCTCCCCTTTGCCTCTCTCCTGCATATCTTTAACAACCTCTTATTGAAGTGTTAAACTCTAGAGTGTTTTAATAGCAAAAATACACCTGTCTCAGGTATTTGGCACCTGAGCCCTTTTCCAGAAGTAATCCAAGGTATTGTACTGGAGTACACTAATTTGCATATATTGCTTTAAACATCAGGAATGCTTTTCTTTCTGCAAGCAATGCATGCTCATCAAATATAAAAAGCTGCAGAACCATTTTATTTCTTAGCTTGCTTCCATCATCTCCACTCTGCAAAGCCCTGTTTACCAAAACCATGAAACTACAATGACCTCATCAGTTCACATCTGCACAGAGTGGGGCACAATGTATTTCTATAAAAACACAATCCAGACCGTTTTTTGTTTTGTTTTGTTTTGTTTTTTAATATGTAAGAGAATAACTTGAGAGAGTTGCTCCGCAAGTCCTGAAAATGACATAATTTTATATCCAAGACTTTACATGCTTGGATATATATTCTGAAGCAGATGATAAGTCTTGGAAGAAGATGAAGAACTGGGATTCAGCCACAGCTATATGATCTGGAAAATGAGGGTAGATTATAATGTAAAAAAAAAAAAAAAGTGAAAAAAGGTGGGAGAGATCGATGTATCAATCCTATCTATTTTAAAGTGCACTCAAGTGAGAGCTACACAAACATAAGGCAACAACTTCATGGTCACAAAGAAGGTGTAATTTCAAAGAGCTATAAAGGTTCTTCTCATTCTTTAATGAATGGTAATCAGCCTCTGCTTAGACAATATGGTACTGCTAATGTTTACCAAGCACAGTAATTACTGGAGTGCAAGTTCCAAAGCAGTCTCTTTAAAATCTGCTGAAAACTGAATTCCTAGAAGCTCACTTATGTGTCAGCACCAAGAAGATACAGCCTTATGTTATCCTGAAGTTCTTAAGAAAAGCTAAGATTTCTCCATCCAAAGCAGTTTCAAATATTTTATTCAACACTGCCTCTAATAAACTATAGAAAAGATTGAGAATTCTAATTAAAATCCCGATGAACCATGATTGAAAAGCATAATCAATACAGAGATTCAGTGTATCTTAAAGAAAGGAATTATTAACTTGAACCTGCAGTCCCAGAAAAGGAATGAGATTCAATCAGGAAAATGAAAGTTTCCCCATGATAAATAATAAATAGAATTACTGCCACATTTTGGAAGCTCATTAGGTGGCAACTGCACAGAGGAAATTGTGGTGGTGCTACCAGTTGACTATCGTGAGGGTGTACCACACACCTTGCAAGTTTGAAGCCCTGGTATTCTAATAATGACACATTCTTAAATCCTTGTACACCTGGAAAGGTGATAGAATAACTCATTCTGGATGTCATCTCCAAGCATGTGGAGGAAAAGAAGGTTATCAGGAGTAATCAGCATGGGTACACCAGAGGCAAATCATGTTTGACCAACCTGATAGCCTTCTATGATGGTATGACTGGCTGGGTAGACAAGGGAAGAGCAGTGGACATTGTCTACCTTGACTTCAGCAAGGCTTTTGACAGCGCCTCCCACAACAGCCTCATAGGCAAGCTCGGGAACTGTGGGCTCAGTGAATGCATGGTGAGATGGATCATGAACTGGCTGGATGGCAGAGCTCAGAGAGTTGTGATCAATGGTGCAGAGTCTGTTTGGAGGCCTGTAGTTAGTGAGGCTCCCCAGGAGTCAGTATTAGGTCCAGTCCTGTTCAACCTGTTCATCAATGACCTGTATGAAGAGACTGAGTGCACCCTCAGCAAGTTTGCTGATGATACCAAACTGAGAGGAAGGACTGACACACCAGAAGGCTGTGCTGCCATTCAGTGAGACCTGGACAGGCTGAAGGACTGGGCAGAGAAAAACTTGATGAAGTTTAACAAGGGCAAGTGTAGGGTCCTGCACCTGGGGAGGAATAACCCCTCGCACCAGTACAGGTTAGCGGCAGACCTGATGGAAAGCAGCTCTGCAGAGAAGGACTTGGGAGTTCTGGTCGACAGCAGGTTGACCATGAGTCAACAATGTGCCCTTGTGACCAAGAGGGCCAATGGTATCCTGAGGTGCATTAAGAAGAGTGCTACCAGCAGGTTGAGGGAGGTTATCGTCCCCCTCTACTCTGCCCTGGTGAGGCTGCATCTGAAGTACTGCTTCCAGTTCTGGGTTCCCCTGGAGGGAGTCCAGCGGCAGACTACAAAGAGGATTAGGGGCCTAGAGCACCTTTCTTACGAGGACAGAGAGAGCTGGGTCTGTTTAGTCTGGAGAAGGTAAGGCTGAAAGGGAATCTCATCAATGTTTATAAATATCTCAAGGGTGGATGTCAAGAGGATGGGACCAGGCTCCTTTCTGTGGTGCCCAACAATAGGATGAGGAGCAACAGGCACAGACTGAAGTATAGGAGGTCCCATCTGAATCTGAGGAAAAACTTCTTTACTTTAAGGGTGTCAGAGTACTGGAACAGGCTGCCCTGTGGAGTCTCCTTCTCTGGAGACATTCAAGACCTGCCTGAACACATTCCTGTGTGATCTGCTCTGGTGAACCTGCTTTAGTAGGTGAGTTCAACTAGATGATCTCCAGAGGACCCTTCCAACCCTAATCATTCTGTTAGTCTGCAATTCTGTGATTTGCAATAGTTCTCTGCTGATGAGAAAACAATACATTTCATAAAATAATGCTATCATTGTGAAATATATCATTATAAGGAGGTAATCTTTATCTTCTAAAACATGTTTTTTATACTGCTATTGGCAATTACTGCACTGCTCTAAAATGTCTTGTTTCTTAGTAGCTACAAAGAAAGTCATTTGGCTTTGCTCGTTGTTTCATAAGAACAGTAACTGCAATAGGAATATTGGCACAACTTCAAGGTAAAGATGATAGTAAACTTAATAAATAACAAGATGTAATTTTATCTGATGTCACAAATCTTCAAGATATTTTAACCTGTTTGAAAAATGTTTTTCTACAAAATATATAAAATATTTCCTGGTTTATGATTGTATACTCTCTAATAAAAACCATTATTTTTTGGCCCACTTTGGATTATACCAGAACAATAACCTATACTTGACATCCAGCTTTCATGGTGTAACTAATCCTCAGAACTTTATTCTAACCATTGTGTTTTTAAAACTGAGGTACAAATGTGTGACAAGTCTGAAGTTGGAAAAGCCAAGTGCTTTTAAGTCAAAACCGATAAAGAAATTAAGTGGAAGCGTATTTTATAAAACAATATATCAGTTAGGTTTTAACAGCCTGTCATAACCCTAAAAAAACTGTTGGTAGATTGTTTTAAAACATTAGAAAAATAATGTTAATTAGTAATAATGGACACAGAGGTTCCTTAGTCCAACAATAAGGTGGTGTAAGGATAGATTTGAGGTAAAAGCAAGATTCCTGGTCCTTCCTCTGGCAAGCACCTTCACTAAGGAGGACACGTGTAAATTCTCACTCAGAAAGGGATGGGCCGTGGGAAGTGTCGGGGAATGATCAGTGAAGTTCAGATCATTAATGCTGTGCTGTGAATATAACCTCATAACTTGGGCACAGAATTGGGCATTTCTTTTTTTTTTTTTTTTTTGATCTCTGGGATTTACATCCTATAATTTACATCCTATAATTACCTTGAACAATTTCCTAATGGCACCATTGGGTGAAAAGAAAAGGCTTTTGTTCACAGACACTGTTAAACGAGGTACATTTTTTCTTCCTCACAAGGGAGGAGCATGTGTATTGAATCATACTGACATATTCTTGGCCCAACATGAAGCTGATGTGATACTAAACAAGCCTCAAAAATAATTTCATATTATTTCACTTAACACAAGAAGTTGATCTAGTTTTTAAGGCTTTGCTTGGTAGATAAGTGTATAAGATGTTTTATTAAGACAAAGGGTATAAGAGGTATCGGTAGCAGACTAGGGAAGTGCGTGCTCTTATTGGACTTGAACATACATAATTTAAGTCAACCTCAGCTCATTTATGTTAAAAAGAAAATTTAACTAGTGGTTTTCTGTTTCTTACCACACCAGTCACACACCAAAAAGGATTTACGTACTGCTTTCAAGAGACAAGTGTTCAGTCTTTCACTATTTCTACCGGAATATTTTAATGACTCAGGTAGACCTCAAAAACCTCTGCTTGAACTTGCTGAAACTGCTTGCCATTTTCCAACAGATCTCTTTCAAGAGAATGTTCCTTCAAAATGAAATTAATTTGTTCAGTCCTTACATGAAGATATTTCTCAGTCTCCTGCTTCCATGTTCTTCTTGCTTGAACTCTGTGCTGGCTTTCAACACTGTTGGTTACTCTCTTCTCAAAGATACAAGCTTTACAAAGCTTTTCCAGTCCTTATCTTCTGCTTCATCTCCCAATTGTCTCTCTGCTCCCCTTCTTGGTCTCTCCTTTGATAGATCAGTTTTCTGGTTTCAATCTATTATTTCTGCAGTGCAGCATAGACACTGCCAATCTTGCTTTAAACAAGCTAAATCCACAGCAGCATAGAGCTCTGCTCGGGCTATTTTTTTCCTCTTCTCCTCGCTTCATGTTTTCATATTTGCAATACATTGGGATTTTGATTTAAAATAAGTTTCTTGTTAAAACATTATCCTTTGCTTTGGCAATACTAGCCTACACTTCCAATCCTCTTATTTAGTTTCTTATAACCCTCTAGGCTTCCTTCTATAAGCTGTCCACAAACCAGGTGGTTAAGAGGAGAAGCAAATGAGAATGAACAATATGTAAATCATAAACAATAACGTTGCATTTTTTTTTCTTTTTCTATCAACTTAGTTTTCTACCAGTTATAATTAGCACCTGTGTGAAACAGTGGAGAGGTACTAGGGACTGTTTGTATTACAAGTGGAACACATTTAGTTCAGGGTATTATAATGTAGACACCACAACAAAATTCCTGCTATGTTTTATACATAGTCTCTTCCCAAAACATGATTGCTTCTTCCATCCTTGCCAAAGAAGGTTAGGCACATTTTTTACTGCTAGCTTAAACTCATATTTAAGGTTATTTGAAACAAAGCCTCGGGCCTCAGTCTTGAAGCTTGAGACCAATTCTATCTGTATTAATGAGCTCTGTAATTGCCTTTTATAACATAGCTTTCAAACCTGTAAACCTTTTAAAATTATTTAAATCTCATTTTAAACTTACAGAAATACTTCATGGATTCTATTCTTAACAGAGAAGACTTCTTGTTAAAAGTGCTTTAGCTGTGTTTCTTACTTAACCATTTTAAAAATCAAATATTTCCATCCAGGAATTAACTTGTATTATGCCATTCTACTCCTCAACAAAATACCCCTAGATGTAAACGTGGCACATTTTTATTTATCACTTTCTCACTCTTACAAGCAGACTCTGAATCATGCCTCTGTTATTTCTGTCATTAGCTCTTCATTTCAGCACATGTCAGAGTCTGCAGGGATATAAGAATGAGAATGAGTAAGGTCCAAGACTCTGTGTGATAGTCAGAGCTCAGGCCACTTCACACCAGGTCACTTAGCTCAGACATTACACACATGTTAATCAGAGTGCCACATGTAAAACAGGGCGGTTACGCACTATAATCACTTCAGCTGGCCCAAAAATCAAAACTCATAGCTCATCTTACCTTTAAAATGCAGAAGCTAAATGGTTAATCAAAATGCCTGTGTAGTACGTCTGAGAGATCATTTTCTTTTACAAAAAAAATCCTTTCACCACTGAGCAATCAAAGCATTTTCCACAAGTTTACTACGCTCATTATCTTAACTCATTATCTTAATCTCAACTCACACATTACCATGACTTTAAAGAAGCTTGATCCTATATTAAGAGACCAGTAACTCAGATCCATATTTCCTTCTCTCCTTCTCTAGTCTCCTTCAACAGCTTTGGCTAAAATCTAACCAAAAATTCACTGAAAACAAAAAAGCTGTCTACAGAAAACCAAAGTTCCTGCAGACTTGGACATTTCTTTAAGTGCTACTTGACATTTTGTTTTTCCTAGCAAAACCAGGGAAGTGCCAAGTTCTGTTCCTTGCTATACTGGTGAAAACTGGGAGAAATTCAACTGATTTCAGAAGAATATCCATGAAATTACATTGGCAAGGAAGCTGTTCCTTTGAAAATTTGCCACAATGTTTATTCCCAGTGAATTCCAGTCATCCACATGACAGAAGATATTGAGAAAATCTAGTAAATTAGTGTATGACAATCTGAGAGGTCAGCTCCTATTTCTGAAATTACTTTCACACAAATGCAAACATGGCAGTGTTGACCAGACATTCCATTTTGAGAAGTCAAAGAGGATCTCAACTTGTTGTCTTGTGACGGATTCTGACATGGAGATCATGAATTCATATTTTATCTATGTATCTATGCTTGTTTATTCCTTTGGTTTTGCCTGTTCGTGTGTGTACTGGACAGGTACATGCTTTACACTATATTAAAATATTATTTTTCTTGACTTTTCTATTAATCAAGAGATATTAAAATGGTTAACGTACAAGTTAGTAGCAAGAAAAATAACAAAATAACATAGGCACAAGTGTACTTTAGAATTATCAGCAAGTATAAAGTATCTTTCTCAAATCCTTCAAAGTCATATTCAATGGCACTTGCTGTGTAGAGCTGAAACTGTCTGGCAATGATTAAAAAAAAGGATTGCTGGAAGAGGTTATGAACCTTTACTCCTAAATGAGTTAATATCCTTCAAACTCCCTCCTCACAGGTGCTTCGTAAAACTCAGGGTTCCAGAACACTGAACTGAAAGTTGGTCCTCAAAGCTGAGAAACCTACAGGTAGGTTTTAATTAAACCAACAGATCTATGATACCTACCCCAGGTCAAAATCTGTCTCATAGTAAAACCAAGTTTACTTTCATTTCTGTAAGCTGGTGGCCTTAATTCTCCATCTTCTTGCAACATGAATTTTTTGTGCTTGAAGTGAGTAAAAGTTGGCAGTGTATTTTGAAGGTGCAATGGGCCTTGAGAAGTGCCCAGCAATGAGGGATCACATTGGGATCAGGGATATCAAGTGAATAGTTTTGGTAGACTATACTGGATGTGTATCATTTCTTTGACTATGGCAATCCAAATAAATTCCAGTTATACATTATCACTTACAGTCTATTTGCATACTGCAAGGCTATATAAGCCCATAATAGACCCAAGAGATTAAAATGCAAGCTTCAGGTTTTTTTCTATCTAAAACTTCCTAAAATCCCCGAAGGAACACACTGCATCTAAAAAGGAAAGTGAAACAAAAGCTCGACTAAAATACTATTTATTTATTTGTATCTTTACAGTGGGCAAAGGAGCTTTCATACTATCCATTTTACCTCTAATTTTTTTTTTTTTTCCAGAAGAAACATCAGTGAGTTATGATGCCTACATTTATGTACATGCTTAATATTGAGGGAATAATTAAGAAGTGCTATGCTGTGCTGCCATCACAGCTCTGTCCTGTTTTCTGCCCCACTGAGGGGAGGGTGTGAAGACACTGTGCCATCTGCCTCATGTACACTCTCATTGCTCTGCCAAATACAATGCAATTCAGCCTTCATCCACTAAGAGATAACAAATGTTTAATGCTTCTTACTTTAGCAGTGTCCTCCAAGTAGGAAGGATTGACATTTTAGCACTTGTTTGTTTGTTTGTTTTTTTCTGTTTCTTTCCCCAGCCTTGAGATATTGGCTTTTTTCTTCTCATGCAAGATTTCCAAATAATGCAAATACCAAAATCCTTCTCACAGAGCAAATAAAGCATGTTCATCTGCCCCTGCCCCCCATCTCCCCTGAGACACAGTCTTGCCAAAGAGCCAATAAAATCTCAATCATTTGCTGGCATCCATGTATGTATGAAGACATTGTTTCAATGTATGCAGTCATTTTAACAATGCTTTTGACCACATTCACCTACAAGGCACCTGTGCTGGGAGCTATTACTCTTGTTCAGCATCAAAAAACCCACATCTACCTGAACTCTGTCCATGGCTGTAGGCTCAGGTCATGGCATGGCTGACCTGTGTGGGCTGGGGAGAAATGTTTTCCTGCTTGTAGAAGCATGGGCTAAGAAACAAGTCTAAATATATGATGGAAGTAGGAGGCAAGAGTGAGAGAGAAAGGCTTCTTGAGGACAGATCTTACTGGAGTAGCTGCCTGGTATTTCAGAATAGGAAAAAAGTCCAATGGCTGTTTCTTTGTATTGTGAAAAAAACAGGACTTATTTGCAAAACAAACACACTGAGATTGTACCAAAAATATTGTGTGCTCATGTTATCAATTCCTCCACCTACACAAGGTGTTCTTGCAGGGTCTTTAATTCTGACTAGCTGCTCAGGTTAGTGGGGTAGTGGTAGTAAATTCAGCTCCTGTTGGTATTTACAGACTGCCTTCAACATTAGAAGATAGTGGTATCGGTATCAGTTAATCAATGTTTTCCTCAATAGAACATAAGAGATTTCCTGAGCTTATAAAAACAAGATATAAGCAGTGTTTTCTAAAGTATTTGTCAAGCCTGTACCATTGCATTTGCAAATCAGCACAGGTCTGCATAGATACTTCAGTACTTGCTTGTGCAAGAAGCTCAGCATTTCAGTGGATCACAGACATAGATTAAAGATCATGCTTTAGGGAATAAATTCTGCTATTCTTCAAAGTAAATACATTATTTTAAATGTAAGAAAATCAGATACATCCTGCAGAGGGTGCCATGGCAAGTTGTGTATGAAAAGAGACGACAATGATCAGGTGGGTTCTTTAACATCGAGTGAAAATATACACTCCACCTGAAAGATATTAAATTCAGAGGGGTTTGTTGCTATTTTTTTTCTTCTTTAACTGCTTTGGTCTCTTTCTTTACTAAATCAGGAACACAAGACAGAAAGAAAAAAAAAAAAAAAAAAGGCATGTTCAAGGAGCTTAATGTGTCATAGCTGCATAATAGAAAAGGGAGTAAAGTGCATATGTGTCCCTGCTTCTTAACAGTAGGTTTGAAAGAGGCTGCAAAGGCAGCAGAAGTGGAAAATTCCCTCATTGGCTGCTTTCCAAGGTGCCTATTCGGCTTATGAAAAATATGATATTTTATTTGATATCAAGTGTATGGATTGGCCATTTTGTGTTTTTTCTTACAGAGAAGCAACTGGAGGACGAAGCAGGACACTAGAAGCCAGTGTTTTCTGCTTTTCCCCCTGCCTTCTCCTATCCAGTCCTTTATTATTTTTAATCCTCTTATCAAATCTGTAAAACGTTTTCTTTGTACAACATAGCCAGACATATATACGACAGATAACATAAAAGTGCATTTCTGTGATCATCTTCTCTGGTCTCAGAAGTGAACAGTAGCCTAGTAACCAGAGGCTGCTAAATACTAATACCTTGATTCAGTGCAGCTCTGGTAAGTCTGCCATCTTCCATCTCCAGGGGAATCACTGTATTAAATTTACATTAAGATGGCTGCATGACTGACCCAAGGGTCATATTAGCATTTTTACTCCAGTAAGTTGGTCAGCGGAACATTTCTGTACCATGAAAATTATTCCGGTACTCTATTGTTAGGAATTAAACATTTATGAAAAATTTTGTAAGAGCATATTTGCAAAAATGAGCGCATTAAAAGTACAATAATGGCAGAGCAGTATCAATATGTAGATCTGAGAAAGAAAATCAAGTTGTTTTCTTTTCATCTCAAAATGAAAGTAGACACTGGGAAACCAGCATAAACGTGAGTGAAAGGAATGATCTATTTACTGGAATAGACACAACAAAGGTAATGGTGACAAATGTGTTTAATCCCCCCTGCTCTTCTGCACTGACTGGACTCTATTCTCACACAGACTCTTTCATCAGATTCAAAGTTTGCCAGTGTAAAGCAGAAAAATATTATAGGACAGAATCTCCATTTTCAGATGAGCACAAAATGCAGAGCTACTTGGATTTTACACCCTGGAGATTTGTGGATCAGTCACACAACAGATGAGGGACTAATTGACATTTATTCTGCACTTGAAAGGAAGCCAACAACCATACGTTAAAAATGATCAGCTGGGAACAGATAGTAGAAAATAGAAATATAGAAAGCGCTACCTTGCAGCTGTATAAGTGCAGGAGGAATGAAAAGGAACCAGCACAACTTGGCATGCAGAATGGAATAACAACAGCTCTCACAGCCCATTAATATCTATTTGTCTGTACTGTAGATAATTCCATATGGATAAGAATGACCAAAGTAAAACACTAAACAATTAAGCACTAATAAGCACGTCTATTTGCACTGAACACTTAACACCAGGCCAGTAATGAATTCTATTATATTTAAAGGAGATTTGGCTACTCTATGCCTTCCCATCTCCCCCCAAAGATTTTTTCTTTTTTTTACCCATGAGACTACCTTCCAGGAAAAAAGCTTTTATTGGCAAGGTGATATCAACATGCTAAGGTAAATTCGAGCATCTTCTCCATTTCTAGAAAAAAGGAGTGACTGGAGTTTCCAACCTGGGAATCTGGCTCTGCAGACATTAGCTCCTGGCTTGTACTTCTGCCTCAATCACCCGTATGTAAAATGGGAAAGAAATGGCTCTTCGGTAATTAAGAGTTTTAAAACACCTCCTATAAGGAATGTGAGATAATACAATGTTTGGAAAGGACATCAGGAGACTCTTGTTAGACAGTTCCTGGCTGGATCTGGAAGGAAAACCCTGACTTCTGACAACGGGAGCAGCATAAGAAAGTAAATGCTCCCAGACACAAAGCGAGAGAATTAAAATACAGTTGTTCCCATTGGATATACAGTGTGAGTACCTGGAATATCTCTTGCATTATATAGTCACTCAGGTAAGAATCTATTGGTTAAATAATGTACTAAAACACAAATGGGAAAGAATTACATGTCTATTCGGAATAAAAAAAAACCAAAACAGTTTAGAAAGAACTTTTTAATCTCTATTCAAGCCAAAAAGCTCTTTAAAAAACATTCACTGATTTTAGCAGTAATGTGCCAGCTTCCAAACTAAAGTGATATGTTTGAAATAAGTGACTGACTTGAACTAAAGCCCTGTGTTCCCGAAGGAGCACAGAGATTGCACAATAAGCCTGTACCGACCTCTTTAGTGAGCTTTGAAAAAGCACTCTTTATATATATATGTATATATACACATATAAATCTTTAGCTTATCACGTATTCATTTTCTCCTAGACTTCAGGAGTTTGTTTTGTTTGTTTTGATTTGTTTGTTTGTCTTATTCTTCGCTGTTTTCTCTTGAATGCTTGTCTCATATTATTCATACCTTGTTTATCTAGGGGTGGTCTTT
The DNA here is from genome assembly GCF_964273445.1 of Streptopelia decaocto. Classification (NCBI taxonomy): domain Eukaryota; kingdom Metazoa; phylum Chordata; class Aves; order Columbiformes; family Columbidae; genus Streptopelia; species Streptopelia decaocto. The sequence continues at coordinate 14,556,886 of NC_138656.1, read as the reverse complement.
TAATTCTTGTTTTCTCTGATTAACATCTTCAAGTCATCAGTCCTATCAACATATGTTTGCAACCACTCAGACCCCTGACAGTCTAAAATCTGATTCAGACTGGAATATATAAAGACCCAAAGCCTTTCAAAAGAGTATCACACAAACAGGTATTACAAATGTGTATAAAGTCTCTTCCTGAACTGACAAGACATTTCAGTTAGAGCCAGAACAATGACTTGCAGATGTAAGAATTTGCAAATTAAGACAGAGTCATGTTCACAGCACTGGAAAATTGCTATTGAGCACTAGAAGTGCTCTCAAACCCAGTAGTCATGATACTGTGCCAGACTCGGGGGAATTAAGTCACCTCTACACTGTTTGCCTTCTGGGGTAGCTGGGAACTGTCCCAAGCCCTGGCACAAAGCAGAAGACACTAAAAAGCTGCTCCAACTCCTACCTGAGCACCCACTGTTCCGACAGCCGGTTACAGCAGCAGGGACTGGCAGGGCCCTTTTCTTCTCCGAACACCCCACACAGCAGGAATAGACAGTAGAATAAAAGCCTTGATTCTTTGCCACCAGGAAATCCCTTTCGACTGAAAAATTCTCCCAGGGCCGCATCGATGGCTGTTGCAATTGCTTTTGGCAACTGCAGGACATGGAAGGACAGGGCCAAAACATGCCAACAGCAAGCATATTCATAGCCTTCTACTAGGGGCAGCATTTTGCAAAAAAAAAAGTAAGACATAAGCCAACGCTTCTACAGTAGGCAAGACAATAATTTTAAATATTTTTGTACTACTTTAGTTTGAGCATAATAATTGAAAAGTTTTATAACTTTGCTGAACAAAAGGTTTAGAGTTCTTTTGAGAGAGTCAGATTTGAAAATAAGGAGGAATTTCTTTTTGTATCTTATTTACATGATGATTCCACAAGTATCATAAACGCCCACAATTTGGTTTTGACTAATCACGAAGTGGTTAATTCAGCAATAGTTTTAGAAAGATCAATTCTCACTTCAAAAATTAAGGCTAAACTTTCAGCTGGGATGCTTGCAAATGAACAACTATGACTAATTTTTGCAGTTTTTCCTTTTTGCACGAGAATGCAGGTTTTCGCAGAGCACAGCTATTTGGTCAGGGTGCAATAAAAATGTAAGCAGAGAAGACATGCTTTCCCCTTTCACTCACACAGGTTACAAGCAGCAAATCTTTAACTTCATCCTCTGTTTGAAGGGGTTTAAACTTGCACCTCTTACTGCCAAAATACTCAGACTACCAGGCTATATAATATCTCAAGGATGGGGCTTTCATAATCTTTTATACTATAAACTATTTGACTTTCCATGAAGAGCGCAGTATGGAGAGAAAAAGTAGATAAACATGAGCAGGAATTACTGCAGCCTGGTGGCCTCGGTGGTCACCTATGAAGGAGTTGATCCAGCAAGAGCTTGTTTCAGTGAATGTACAATATTAAGTACATAATGGAGTGGGACCTGAATACACTTCAGAATTCTCCCAGAGAGAGCCCGTAGTCATTAGGCTGCAGTTGTATTTTTTCTGCTCCAGCCAGATAAATTATTAATTACTAAAAGTAAAATTAGAGTGAAAACCTTCATACACATGTCACTCCGACAGCTGTCACTGCAGAGCAACAGGCAGTTACAGTGGTCAGCAGCAAAATGGCAGCAAATGCTTTAACTTCAGGGAAAATTAACAAAGCCGGGGGGGGGGGGGGAAGGGGGGGTGTGTTAATCACCACTTCTTACTTTTGCAACAGTGTATCAATAGTTGCATTTCTCTGCTCTTTCTCATACCAGAAGGAAATCAGACTGGAGTTGGATGCTCTTCTGCAGCACATGGTTTGTTAACTTTGCCCCTGAGAGGATGAGGGTTTCAGCCATATTTCTCCCTCCAGCACTTTCTGCTGGTTAGCCCATGCTTTTAAAGCTCTGGCTTTTTATGTACCCAGCTCCCCTCCTGCATCACACAGAGGACCCTGGCACTCAGGTCAGCACTGCTGAATACATCAGGTAATGAAGCACCTCAAAGTCAAAGCTGTAATGTTATCTGAGCCCTGTCACCCCAAACCCCTCCCCCCACACACACCAGGATGAACAAAGCGGATTTAAAACAATAAAAGATGTGATCGCTCTGTGCCTTTCTATGCAACAATATCAGTAATAATCCTCCTCATCAGATGTTTCAAAGATCACATTGAACAATCTGAAATGCTTGTGACAAGCTATGGAAAATCATGCTGCCTTCCTGCCTTCAGTAGTCAAGCCACAAAAGCTCTCAGAAAAGGAAATATTTTTTATTTTTGTGCAGAGTACAGGCTACAAATCTGCCTTTAATATCACTCTTCAGGGTCTCAAGTGAGATCTTTTGATCTTTCAGCAGGTGCCTTGTATAATCTTATATTGCTAATGGTTTCAGGCAGCGACAAACAGCAAACTGTGGCTGACTCAGCAGTCTCTCACTTTCTATATCTATCACCTCAATGAAAAATGCAGCATTTCCCTGCTGGCTTTTCCTTTAAAACTTACATCATGCCTTGAAATAAACAGGGAGAGGAGGGCAGTTAAAAGTGAATGAGGGGGGAACAACAACACAGATTTTTGACTTGGAAGCTATCATGTTGATGACTCTCAAACACCTGCCCACAAACAGACAAACAAAAAAATCAAACCTAACTCAAAGGAAACAGCTATGTATCGCTCACAGAAATGTAGGTCACAGTTCTGCAATCAAGTAGCTTATGGGAACTGGAAGAGTGTTGGTAGAAGGCTTCAGCTGAACTACTCAACCACTTGGAGAGGCTGTATGCCTAACCACGACTTAACTGATCAGGGCAAAATATATTCAAAATGCACTAAGATAGCATCTAAAATACATATGACACTGGCTTACCCAAAATATGTGTTTGATGAACTGAGGCACTGAGGTTTTACTCAGAAAGACTGAATCTTTACCTTACAGCTAAATTGCCTGAAATCTTCACATCTAAATCTTCTGAGGCACATATCGCAACATAATATACCACAGGAGTGCTCTTCTTATCCCCTCCAAAGCAACAACAAAGCAGTTCCAAAGATTGATGATGCCACAAGAAACTCAAAAAAAAGCTGTAGATGAGTTCTCCTGGGTTTGTGTTTTTATGTTTCCCTGTAGAAGGAAATTTTAAGATTTGACTGCAATGTCTGTGTTAAAGAAATTTGTACCAAGTATGAGAGAGCAATCCAAAAGCTAAACCCAAGATTTTATTTATTTATTTATTTATTTATGTATTTATGTATTTATGTATTTATTTATTTATTTATTTATTACCACGGGCAGTGAAGTGGCGATTAGCTTTAGCATAATTTCACAGAACAGTCAGAAGAACAAGAAGGAAAAAAAAAATAAAAAATCACTAGTCTGGAACTTCAAGCTAACCTTCACCCCAGCCTTTAAAGCAAAATAGATGGTGAGGAAATGACCCACTTTTGCTTTCTGTTGGAAACTCCTTGATTCTTCAGAAGGTATAGGATGTTTTTTGTTTCCTTATTTTAAACAAAACCCTCTGCTTTGCTGCTTTACTGATATCTCTCCTAAACATCTCTTTCTCGCTGTTCACATATAATCTCAGGGTGAGCAGGACTAAGATGCTCCTTTCCTAAAGTCATGTCACATGTCTGCTCACGAAAGCCATTCTCTAACCCATGCTTTGTGGCATCAGCTACAGTATCTAAGACCAGTCACAATCTCGTATGGGGGTTTGGAGAAAAGACTGCTTTCAGATGCATTTTACATTTCCTGACTTTATGGCTCTCATTCACAACAGCCTTTTCAGCTTTCCAGTCAGGAGCTTCTATCTTGTTTTAATCTTATCTACTGTTTCACGTAGATGCAAGTGAATCTGACAGTCTCAAGACACTTGACTTTTTATGAAAATGACAAAATCCAAATAATTTTGTGGTTCTGACAAACCCTTTGGGCAATCTGCAGTGAAAGCCACGTTGGGGAACCCCAGAGGCCAGGTTAAGCCTCCTGCTAACTTGCAAAAGTCATTTTAAGAGCGATACTGCAAGTTACCATATAAAACAGATCAAGTTTCCTGCAACAGATTTTATTCAACACCCTTTGGCAAAGCTCAGACATTAGTGAATAAAACCATTGCCCTTCCAGCATTTACTTAGCTCAAAAACTTTTGACAACTGCACCTTCCACCCCATTTTCCTCACTGGTCCTAAAAGGAACTTGGGTTTGTTTCCTCAGCACTGCATTTTCCTAAATTTCATCTGAACATGATGCTAGTCCTTACAAAATGTTGTATATATTGACTTTATGGCATAAAGGTATTTCTATGCTTATAGAGTGGCAGGCCTTTTTCCTGAGTGTCCATGGATATTTTTGATGCCTTGAGATTTTCAGTCCTTCAGAGATTTATCACCACAATAAAGGCATGCTGAAGGGTATTTGGAATAGGAGAACAGCAGGTATCAACAGCAGCATCAATGGCAGAACAGGTGGGATTCTGGAGCTCATCAGTTGTACAACAGCAGATTAAAATAAGATTTATAATTTGAAGTTAAAAGTTTATATCAAGAAACCTGCAAAACTTCAGTCTTACAGTATATCAGTTCCTGTTCAATTACCTTTAGCTCTATGACAGTGTCAGACCTTAACCTTCAGGTACGTTGAGTCCTAATATTCAGAAACTCTATCTGGGAAAGGAGTACCTCCAGCATTTCTTAAGAATAGTTGGAAAAAAATATACTCCATGTTCTTCCATTTCCCATTTCGAGCTGTCTTCAGTGTTGCTATTTTTTTAAGCAGCTATCAGCTCCCTAGAAGAGACTCTTGTTTAAAATGGTCATGGAAAATATAACTAGATGGATAGTTTAGACTAGTATTTTACTACAATTATCTATCTCAAATATTGCTTTTCCTTCTAGTAGAATTGTCTTTGTGAACAGAAATGTTAATGATTTCTGTTTATGAACATGCACAGCTTCTCCAGTTCATTATGTACAGAACTCTTCAGAATGCTTCTATACAAGTAGGTCATCTATTTGCTATGAACCATAAACTCAAAGCATGTAATCACTGAGTACTTCATGAAGTTAAGTGGTGTTCTTTCCTGAATGAGCCACTAAGAAAGACATGCATTTAAAATAGTAAAACCTACTTAAAAAAATAATAATAAAAATATTCTATTTTGGTGAAAACCTTCAGAACTCACTAATTTATCACATGTATGTATGAGAACCAAGTGGCAAAAGGTGACCATGAAAACGTGAAAAATGCTATGTATCTGAGTTTTAATTTTCAGTTTAGAATGAATGTTACCACCATGCTTTTCCTACTACTGTTGCAAAATAATCTAACTGCCTACAGCTTCATTCATGGTTTTCTGACTCTGGTTCTTAAGGAAAGCACCAATTGAAAATGTCAACAAAAATTACTTTAAGAGGAAGGGCTATAAAACCCAAGATTAAAGTGAGTCATTCCACAAATATCTCAAGTACCAGTGTCTGTACAAAGCATTTGAATAAATCTTTTTAAGAGTGATTTTCACTGCTATTTAATGTAATCTGACAAAAGTAGAGGTGCAGACACTCTGTAAGAAGTTCTCACAAAGGAGTATCAAGAAAGTGCTGTGTCCCTTGCTCTCTTACTGCATGCACATAAAAAATAGCAGCAAGATGCTTGAATTGCTTTGGAAACGAGTAGATTTTTGCTCAGAGTCCATGTTACACTGCTTATTGAGAAAGCTGTTACATCTCTAAAGCCCTGTGGCTTCGTGCGTTGTATTGATTCAAAATTTTTGAGAGATAGTAATAAATAGATAGTAATAGAGCAGCTCCTTGCGTCAATCCCAGTGTTTTATATCTGATTATTAGTTCTGATGAAGTGAATGGAACAATCAGCATGTGTCATTACAAGGCCTGAAAAGCACAAGCACTGAAGGGATTAGGATTCCTTTTAAGTGATCAATAGGGGAAGTTCAAATGTTTTCTGTGCAGACAACAATCTGAAGTCCTGATGCATAACCAGGAGCAGATCCTTAACTAGTGTGGATGGTCACAGGATCACTGAAGATGCTTTACACTAGTCAAGCATCTGCTGCCAGCAGTTTTCTAAAACTGACTGCGCTTCTACATGCGTCATTGGGTTGGCTGTCGAGCAGATGTGGATGCGCTCCTTACATTCCTGCTTCCAGTTGGAGTGGGCACAGTGCAAAACCAGCCAGCTTCAGCGTACAGAGATGCAGTTGCTTCTGCTCAGTATGAGGTGAGAAGCAACACAGTGCTCATGGGTGGGAGATGAGGACTCTGGGCTGAGAACTTCCACTGCACTTTGCAGAGCATGCTGCACCCCTCCTGTCACTCACCACGAGGAGATGCCAGGATCCACTCACTAGAGTCCAAAACCTGAATTACCTGTGGTCCCTCCCATTCCCTGCTCAAAGTCCACCTGCAAAATGCAAGAAGGAGACTTGCCAATTTTTTGACTGCTGGTGCCAAGAGGAACAAAATGCAGCAAATCCAGCAACAAATGCAGCAGCTTTTCTCTGACATCTCATCTGACATCATTGAAAGCAGGATAAAACAACCAGCAGTCTCTAGAAAAAAATAATACATGTTCAATTAGTGCATGTGTTCAAACGCATGAGCACTTCCTGAAATATTCTTTATAGATTTTCTCATTCCAGAGTAAACAGAGCAAGCCCAGTCTAGCTAAATCTGTCTTTGATAAGAGAAGAAAGGCTACATTACTAATATTTGAGGTCAAGGAAGGATAAATAAGGATGCTGGAGAAATTAGGCATCAATTATACTTACTCTTGCTGTACCTTAGAGCAAGCATACCCATTTCTTTCACTTCTACTGAAAGCCAGTAAATAAAGCAATCAAAAGAGATTACTAGAAATAGAATAGAGAAGAAAAAAAATAAATAAAAAAGAACACCATTATATGTCCGTATATCACAGTATCACAGTATCACAGTATGTTTGGGATTGGAAGGGACCTCAAAAGATCATCTAGTCCAATCCCCCTGCTGGAGCAGGAACACCTAGGTGAGGTCGCACAGGAACATGTCCAGGCGGGTATACCCACAGAGTGCCAATATTTTGAATAATGCAGGTAAGTCCTGGTCCCTTCTTTCCAAGAGACCATGGAGAAATGGAGAATTTTCAGAAAAAAGTGATGAGAATGCTGTAGGCACAGGACAGCTTCCACATAAGGGATAAATAAATGGGCTACAACCAGGAGCAGACACATCTAAGAGGAGTTATGATGGTGGTTCTGTAACATCATCTGTGGCACACGAAAATTAATAGGAACCAGCAATTCACCACCCCTCCCACTGCAGGGAACCAGTGAAGCCAGCAGGTAGTAGGAGGTGGTCCAAACAAACAAAAGGAGGTGTTTGATCACACAATAGGTACAGAGACTGTGGTGAGTCCTTACCTCACAGTCTTGTAGAAACTACAGTCTTACATGTTTCCAGGGTAAAATCTATACAGGGCTAGGAGAACATTATGGGGAAGTGTCACAATACATCTACTCAATTTTTCTACTCTTCACTAGAGAACTGCTAGTGGCTTCTGTTTTAGATAAGGCAGTGGGCTATTCAGACTTCTGCTTTGCCCCACAGCTTCCTTATTATGTCCTTTGTCTGGGGATGACTCTCAAACATCCTAGGTCTAGAAAAGTAATTGCAAAGGTCATAATCTTCTTCTAAGGAATTGTTTTGGTTTTGGTTTATTACTAATTGGATTGGTGTGCTGGTGTTTGCTTTTGAGGAGGAGAAAAAAAAAACACCCAAATCAACTATATCTTTGTTCAGCAGTTGAAATCATACTCAATTATTTTGTAGGATGGAGTAGCAGTTTTGGAGGTTTAATTTCTTCATTGAACAATATCTATTAGAATGTTACCTCCTTTGAGTATTTTTCTAAAACATTTGGAGTTAACTCCCTTGAATATTTGTTCTCTGCATAAGAGAATGTAAATGTAATTGAATGACAACGCATTTCAAGTAATTTCCATGTACAGGTTTTATGTCATTTGGTTATTCTCCACAGAGTTGCTGTTAAGCATCCTGAACAGGTAAAATCAGTGAGGTCTTTTAAAAGTTGAGTGACACAATACCTTTTTAAATGGACCAGTCCTCTCTCCACCAAGGGAATAAGGAGTATCACGGCACAGCCAATTTTATTCTGGCACAAAGTGCATTTGTGAACGGCAATGACTCTTATTTTTGAGTTGCAATCACTGATGCCAGTCAGTCACCAGCACTTCCTACCAGACAGCAGCAGATAATCAAAATGCCTGTACCCTAGTGAAAACTGCTAGAGCAGCTGAGGACTCAGGGCTAGATCCTCTGCTTATGTGATTTTCAGTAGTTTGATTTACTCACGGAAGTGCCTGATTCACACCAGCTGAGAAGCTGACTCTTTCTTGTGTTTCTCATTACACTTTATTTGAGTAATTGTTCAAAGGCAAAAATATGCAGGTGCTTTGGGGGAAAAAAATAGCATAAATGCTACTTTTTGATACCAGTTCGCTGTATTTTTTTTTCCAGCTGAAATTCGCATAATTAAAATTTCATTATTCTAATTTGATGCCATAAGAAAATAACATTATTTTTGTATAAGTGATTAGTACTGTATGAACTAGAAATTTAGATAATTTTATGCTGAAAAGATTTTCTCCCAGATGTCTCAAATTTACTATGAGTTTTAATCCCATTGTAGGAATTTTAGTATACTAAAGGATTACTGGCAGAATCTATATAAAAATATAAGTTTGGAGCAAAAGCAAAGGGAACTTTATACCAACTTTATGGCTAGGATTTAACTAGGGACTAGTCAACCTGTGGTGAGGCAAAAGCATTCCCAAGCCTGTCTCAGACTACTCCATCAGAGCCTTAAACTGGGAAACAACAAAAGAAAACAGCTATGACATGCAGCAAGTCCTTATTACAGAACCACGATGAGGCCTGGGATTTCCTCTAATGCTCACAACAAATAATTTTCTTATTTGTCACTAGTTTTTAGTATATAGCTAGCTCGTAAGAAGCTTGTTCATACTTGCATCTGGACAGGAACATCCTCTGAGCAAGGGCCACTCAAGGTAAACTAGATTTTTACAATCTCAGTTTTTACTCAAAACATGATGATGATAAAGATTGGTTTCTGCTCCAAAGAACCTATGTTGTACATATGTGCTGGGCAAATGTAATTTTTATTGGAACATAAAAGGAACAGTGTTATATCTGCAGAAATATAACAGGTATTATGTACTTCTATCCCAAAATCCTTTCAAGGGAGAATTGGCTCATCAATAAACCAGTTATTTAAGTAAAGCTGCTCTTGGTCTGTTCTCATGTGTTTTAAGAGAAATATGAAGAATTCTTCCAGCTTGTGTCAGTTACTGAAAATACTGCATTGGACCAGCCACTTATTTTCTGCCCACGCTTCAAAAACCTACCCTTGGTGTTGTGTGGAGAGGGAGCAAGGGATGGTGGAGCCAATAGATTTCTTTGATGCCAATCAGACATCTGCTCTGTTCCTCTGGCTGCTTTCCAAAGCCTTAGCAGGATGGAGTGCCCAAGACAGAGGGGAAAAAAACCTATCCCGATATGTGAAAAGTTATTCTAAATGTTGTTAACACTTCTGCAGTTACTTGTGTTCATTTTCTCCTTGTTTAAACACAGAATGAAAATCTACCATTCCTGCAGATTGTGAAAATACATGGAAAACAAAAAACACTCCTTCCCTGGGTATTGAGTATAAAGATGCTCTAGACTTTGTGGCTCCCGAGCCAGTAACAAGAGCGCCAGCTCCCAGGAATGCTTTAATCTGGGAGCACGATTGCATTAGCTTGCGACAACGAAGTTTGCTATCACTGCTTACAATGTTATACACATAATAGTTGTCTTTAAAACTCAATATTTAATGAAGAAAATACTTCCTTCAGATTTGCAACAAAGCAAAATGATATCAGGAAGACCGTAGAAAAGAAAGGTAGAAAATAATCGCTCATCTCTGATCATATAAACCATATGTTCACAAGAGTGGAAGACGGTGCATCTCTTTCTGTAATCATAAGGCGTGAAGGATCCTTGAGAAAGAAATGAACTCAATCTTAATTTAAAAATAAAACCCACTTTCAATACCTTTGTGTATTGATAACAAAGTTTTCAAGGCTAAACCAAAGTACACAACAGGAGTCCCATTGGCACATATTACTCAGCAGGATTTAGCTGTCATATCTTCTGGTCTACCAACAGACGAAGCCATGATCAGTTGAGCCAACTGGGTTTAGCCACAAAAGTAATCATATTCTTCCAGTAGTAACACCTCACTGAGGCTGCAAGTCCAACCTCTTTCACTGTTGCATTTCTCCTTGATTTAAAATTAAGTCTCAAATGTTTATGAGAGTTACCTGTTAAACGTAGTGAAATTTCAGCTTGCGTTTTTCTCCAACCACAATAAATGTAGATTGATTGTACAATATGAGCTTAGAAAGAATAAATTTTAAAAGTTACTAAAAATCACTGAAACATTCACAAATGCTTGAGCAAAATGTTTTCACACACACATGAATGGCTGAAGATTAAATTAACTCTATCGGCCAAAGGGAAAATGAAAAAAAAAAATCAGTTTTGAAATAGAAATCAAAATGAAACACCTGAATTGTCTGTCCTAGAGCATTTAAAAATCAAAAAATCTTAAAGAAATAATAATGTTTCTCTTTACTAAGGCAAAATAAGTATATTCCACTTCGAGGCCAGATTAAACAAGTTGATCAACTGTGAAAGCTTTTTTTTTTTTCTTTTTTTTTTTTTTTTTTCCAGAGCTGGAAACTACATCAATTATTTTTCTAAGCAATATCACGCACTAGGTCCTCCTTTCACCTTCTTTTCTAGTTCAACCAGTACAGGAAAATAGCAAGTATTTTTTTTTTCTAGGGCTTCTTGCATAGAAAATATTTAAATCAGTTTTCAAAACTCTGATTTTTTCAGCATATTATAATTTGTATTTTCATTATTTTTAATGTTTGAAATTAGTGTTTCATTAAGAGTTATGTAACTATTGTAGGTATTTTCAGCACACTTCCAAGTTTGCCGTCTAATATTTTGGCACAGCTAATCTTGGTGAAGTAATTCAATTAATTAGCTTGATGAATCTGATGGACCTACAATTTCTATCTGTAATCAGCCAATTAATCTGTGAGACAGACAAAACAATTTGAGAGTTCTTAAGTCTGAACTGATGTCACATCTCTAACGGCAACTAAATGACTGTATTAAGTGTAGGTGTTAAACTCATTAATAACAAACCATCCTAGAGGGACTGAGGCTGCATAATCTTCTTTTAGTTTTCAGCATCTTGCAATGCTAAATATGAGATACACTGCAGTGTAGTTTAAAAGGTACAAACTCACAGTTAGCAGTAATTCAGGTTGGCAGAGTGAATCAAAACCCGATGGCGTGGGAACAGGCTGCTCAGGATCTTTCAGGGACTGGATCGACAGCAGTGATGTTACCTGCACTCCCCCCTTTATTATATGATATATGGGAAGGAGAAGGTAGATATGAGGAGGACTGGTTATGTCATATTCCCCAAAGATGACATTTTGTTTCTTTCCTAAACTGGAAAGAAGGAAATGTGAAACCAACCAACCAACCACAAAACAGATGAGTGATTCAAACAAAGCAAGACTAACTGGAAAAATAAAAAAGAAATCCTTAGCAAGAAACACACTTTATTGCAACCAGCCATCTTTCCTAGACTTGCTCAGTGCTTCATGGGAACAGAGGTTTGCATCCTCCCAGTATTGGATCAGGTCAGACCACACAGCTGGGACTGGGGAGAAACTGTGTTTCTTACCAATCTTTGAATCTCTCCTCTAGACTTTCTTCTGATGCTCTCAACTGTGTTGAGGATGAAGTTACTCCAGGTATAGAGATACATATATACAGTTATAACTTCTGCTGATAGTAGTGATAGCATAATTGTCACAGTGATGGTCAAATACTATGAACCTTGTAATGAGAAGTAATAAGATGATAGAGCAATTAATATGTTCTAAAAAGAAAAAAGGACTCACAGCAAAGAAGGATGATATCCCCTTTGCATACACCTATGTCAGGATTTTATTTCAGAACAGGAGACCACCTTTGAAGCTAATTGCTCAGCTGTCTGCATGTGGCATCTTCTTGTTTTGCATCACAGAGTAATCTTCATGCATGCAAACTGGGTTTCTTGCAAATGAAACCAAACCAGAGTTCACAACCAGAAGGACCACACCTGATAAGTTCCCACCATGAATGCGGATGCAAAGCTCCAAACCAATAAAAAGTTTGTACCTTCACATTCTCCAGCATGGAGCAACAGCACCTGCACCAGCAGGAGACTCTCCAGACATGGAACACTGAAGTGGTAATGAAGTGCCTTTCCTGCTTTAACAAGTTACAATGCTATATAATGTCCCATGGACACAGTTTTGCTCATATGAGAGGGCTGAAGGCTTTTCTCATGGGACCATAACCCAGCTGCAGTGTCAGGACCATTATAACCTGATGGCAGCTGCCATATATCAAAGGGTGGCAATCAGTATTCAATAAAGTTTAAGAACAGGAACAACCACCAGACCTCAGGGCTGGCATAGCAGATGCATCCCCATGAATTCAGGTGGAAACACATTTCTGAGTGTGCATCTTAATATCTGCATTGCTGGCATAGGGACTCTCATGCACAAAAGCCTGCAGGAGAGCATGAGGCTGTGAGCTTTGGAAGTCTTCTGCATAGCAGCTGGCAGCAGCCTCAGAAACCACCTGGCCATTCACAACCCTGTACAGGTTCCTAGCTCCATCCTGGAGACTAAGCAAGCTGTGCCTGCAGCCCACCATGCTAAGTGCAGCTCTCATGGCCAGTCATCTCTGTCCTGCATCTAGCAAAGAGGAGAGCAAACAAATCCCCTATCTCACTCTTTGCATAGGAATGTAGCTACATTTTGCCTTTGTGAACAAATCCTCTTCACCGCCTTCGCTTTCCAGAACCTGATGCAACCATGTGTCAGCTCCATTTCTCCACAGACAGCCTCTCAATCCTGAGGAGTTGTCAGTCATGGACACAACTCATCACACAGCAAAGATCAAAAAAGACATAAAGGAGTAGAAGTAACATAGTCAGGGTAGCTCCCACAGACAGGCACAGTGAGACCTTGTTGTGCCAGCTGAGATGGAAAGGCTCCCTTGCATGGTCATATAGTATCCTGCAGGGCACCAGCATCTCATTCAGAGACTATTTGCAACACAGGCACTGCAGCTGCATCACTGACAGTGTGCATCAGTACATACATGCTCCACCTCCATGCTGCTCACATGTCGGACAAAGTAAGACCTTGTGTGTGTTCCTTTTTTGTCTGGGTAGGGCCTTAGGACTCCATAGCACAGGGGTCTGCAGTGTTTCCGACACAGCAGGCTGGCAACGAAATCCTGCAAATAACCTCTACCCCTGCCACTATCCCCATCGGGTCTAATG